>NW_027507903.1:670112291-670645059 GCF_037356315.1 Lithobates pipiens
ATACAGCGCTGACAGCAGCTCCGTGACATACAGCGCTGACAGCAGCTCCGTGACATACAGCGCTGACAGCAGCTCCGTGACATACAGCGCTGACAGCAGCTCCGTGACATACAGCGCTGACAGCAGCTCCGTGACATACAGCGCTGACAGCAGCACCGTAAGCAGCCCCAGGAGGAAGTCAGCACAGCACAGGGATGGTGTGATCCCCTCATAATAAGAACCCCCAGGAGGAAGTCAGCACAGCACAGGGATGGTGGGAGCCCCTCATAATAAGAACACCCAGGAGGAAGTCAGCACAGCACAGGGATGGTGGGAACCCCTCATAATAAGCAGCCCCAGTAGAAATATGACACCGCTCAACCTCTTCAAAGAGGAGGGTAGGGGCATATAGTACGGTGTGCTTTTTTGGGTCAGGGAAGTGAGCCAAATGAATTAAGAAGGTCTGTGTGCTTGATTCCAAAAATTGTTTATAGACATATACATGGTCTACTGATCACATGTGTTGAATTCCTCCGAGATCCATGCCTCATTCATTTTTAGAAATGTGAGGTAGTTAACACTGTGGTGAGCTAGGCGAGTACGCTTATCGGTCACAATCCCCCCTGCTGCGCTGAACGTCCTTTCGGACAGGACACTGGATGAGGGGCAAGCCAACAGTTCGATTGCAAATTGGGCAAGCTCTGGCCAGAGGTCAAGCCTGCCCACCCAGTAGTCTAGGGGTTCATCACTCCTCAGAGCGTCCACATCGGCCGTTAACCCAATGTAGTCGGACACCTGACGGTCTAGGCGTTCCCTGATGCTGGATCCGGATGACACCTGTCGATGGGTCGGCTGAAAGAATGACCTCATATCCGAAGTCACCAACACATCTTCAAACCGGCCTCTTCTTGCAGGCGCTGTTGGATTGGTACCCGCAAATCCTTCTCTGGGAGTGGGAATTGCTCCTCTGCCAGCGCACGCAAAAGCAGAATGCAGCATTTCTCGAAGCAAGGCCTGGAAGTGCTGCATTCTGACAGCCCTCTGCGACGGCGGTAACATTTCCGCCATTTTGTGTTTGTACCGGGGGTCTAAGTACGTTGCCACCCAGTACTGGTCCTTGACCCTCATGCTTTTTATACGGGGGTCCCTATTAAAACACTGGAGCATGAAGGCCCCCATTTGCACTAAAGTGGAAGCGGTGTGGTGGCCTGGCTCCTGCTCATCATCCAGGATAATGTCGTCCTCTTCATTCTCCTCTCCCCATCCTCGCACAACAGGGATCCCAGAAAGGTTTAAAGCATGCTCTTCTTGCTCCTGCTCATCCGCCCCGGCACCATCCTCCTCTGACTCCTCATCAGACTCCTGTTGTTGACTTGTCTCAGATAGAGTAGCCCCCCCTGGGAATTCATCCAGCATTGCGACTTCCTCATCTTCCCGCTCCTGCTCCTCCACAGCCTGATCAATGACACGACGCAATGCACGCTCCAGAAAGAAGGCAAAGGTACCATGTCACTGATGGCGCCATGGCTGCGACTGACCAGTTTGGTGATCTCCTCAAATGGCCGCAGAAGTCTGCATGTGTCGCGCATGAGCAGCCACTGGCGCGGTGAAAAAAAACCCAGCTCCCCAGAACCGTTTCTTTCGCAGAGTTCATACAGGTAGACGTTAACTGCACGTTTCTGCTGGAGCAGCCTATCAAGCATATAGAAGGTTGAGTTCCATCGCGTCGGGCAATCGCAAATAAGACGTCTGACCGGCAGATGGTGTCGCCGCTGAATGTCAGCAAGGCGAGCCATGGCCGTGTAAGATCTTCTGAAATGGGCCGAGATTTTCCTTGCCTGCCGCAAGATGTCCTGGACCCCAGGGTATTTGACAAGGAATCGCTGCACGACCAAGTTTAAGACGTGTGCCATGCACGGCACGTGCGTGATTTTGCCCTGTTTCAATGCGCTAAGCAGATTGGCACCGTTGTCACACACCACTTTACCAACTGTCAAATTGAGCGGTGTTAGCCACTCATCTGCCTGTGAACGCAAAGCTGAAAGGAGTGCCGGGCCAGTGTGGCTCTTTGCTTCCAGGCACAACAGACGCAGCACGGCATGGCAACGTCTCACCTGGCATGTGGAATAGGTTCTGGGGAGCTTGGGCGGTGCAGTGGAAGAGACGCTAGCAGCGGAAAAGGAGGAGGCAGCTGAGGAGGAGAGGGAGGAGGATGGAGTAGGAGGAGGAGAAGAAGAGTCAGGCCTGCATGCAATCCGTGGCGGTAAAACCAAATCTACACGGGTGCCACGGGTTACATGCTTGACGGCCGTCAGAAGGTTCACCCAGTGGGCAGTAAAACTGATATACCTTCCCTGCCCGTGTTTGCTAGACCACGTGTCTGTGGTCAGATGTATCTTGGCACCGACACTGTGTGCCAGAGATACATTCACTTGCCGCTGAACATGGCCATATAGCTCTGGGATGCCCTTCTCTGAGAAATACTTCCTTCCTGGGACCTTCCATTGTGGTGTTCCAATGGCCACAAATTTGCGAAAGGCCTCCGAGTCCACCAGTTTATATGGCAGTAGTTGGCGGGCTATGAGTTCTGACAAGCCAGCCGCCAACCGTTGGGCAAGAGGGTTATCCGGCGTCATCATTTTTTTACGCTCAAACATTAGGCCCACGGAAGCCTGCCTTTTTGCAGAAAAATGTGAGCTTGGCGTGATGGAAGGTGGAGTGGAGGACAATTGTGAGGAGAGAGGAGAAGGAGAAGTAGAAGACGAGGCTGGACGGTGAGAGCCTGCAGTGTGGCTTTGTGTGTTCCGTTGCTCCCACTGGGCTCGGTGATGGCTGCTCATGTGCCTTCTTAAGGCGGTCGTCCCTAGGTGAGTATTGGGCTTACCGCGACTAACGCGTTGACTGCAAAGATTGCAGATGGCAACGCTATTGTCAGCAGCGGACACGTTAAAAAAAGCCCACACTGCGGAGCCATGTGCCGGTGTCCTGGGAGCGCCAGATGTGACCGTACATGGTCGATGACTCGCTCCTGATACATTTGCAGTCTGCTTTGTCCCTGCTGTGCAATGTAAGTCATTGCTGCTTCTCCTCCCTATCTGCTGGTCCATATCTCCCTCTGAACTCCCCTCCTCTTCCTCTCTTGTGGGCACCCACGTGACATCACTAGACACGTCATCATCAACGTCACCTTCCCCACCGCTATAAGTAGAGTAGGCAGCAACACCGGGGACCAACCTCCTCCTTGGGCTGATCTGGGTACTGGCGTCAGACTGCTGAGTAGCGCTTGTTGCTACCTCCTCTTCCTGATCCAATACCAAGAGTGGCTGCGCATCAGAAATGTCCTCTTGATATGGATCGGAAAATAATTCCAGTGACTCAAGCGGAAGGTATGTGGTGGTGGTGGTGGTGGTCGTGTTGTTGGTGGTAGTGTCTTTGGGGGTGCACATAGCAGAGAGTGAAGAAGAGGGTGCAGATCGAGAGGATGAGGAGGGTGCAGAAGAGTAAGGCTGAGCGAGCCACTCAACCAAGTCTGGTGCATCCTTTAAAGTAATTGAACGCACCTTCTGCAACTTCCCACTTTGGCTCAAGCCTGTTGCTCCTGCCCTACCCCTACCACCCCTGCGGAAGGGCCTGCCTCTTCCTCTGCATGTCATTTTTTAAATGACCCTGTGACAAAACTCTTAGTCCCTATACCGCTGAAGGACTGCTGCAGTATAGGTGAGCGGTCAGCAGTGGTGCACGTCAACCCTATCTATTGTGGACCTATAGCGGTCCTTACAGAACAGCAGACTGTACCGCACTCAAGCCTATGTACCGTAGCACCCTATACCAAGTTACCAGTCCTTATAAGAACTTTTGTGGACCAAGCAGGTTGTGTATTAGTGTTTAGCAGACTGTACGTCAGTCCCTATACCGCTGAAGGACTGCTGCAGTATAGGGCAGCGGTCAGCAGTGGTGCACGTCAACCCTATCTATTGTGGACCGATAGCGGTCCTTACAGAACAGCAGACTGTACCGCACTCAAGCCTATGTACCGTAGCACCCTATACCAAGTTACCAGTCCTTATAAGAACTTTTGTGGACCAAGCAGGTTGTGTATTAGTGTTTAGCAGACTGTACGTCAGTCCCTATACCGCTGAAGGACTGCTGCAGTATAGGGCAGCGGTCAGCAGTGGTGCACGTCAACCCTATCTATTGTGGACCGATAGCGGTCCTTACAGAACAGCAGACTGTACCGCACTCAAGCCTATGTACCGTAGCACCCTATACCAAGTTACCAGTCCTTATAAGAACTTTTGTGGAACAAGCAGGTTGTGTGTTAGTGATTAGCAGACTGTACGTCAGTCCCTATACCGCTGAAGGACTGCTGCAGTATAGGTGAGCGGTCAGCAGTGGTGCACGTCAACCCTATCTATTGTGGACCGATAGCGGTCCTTACAGAACAGCAGACTGTACCGCACTCAAGCCTATGTACCGTAGCACCCTATACCAAGTTACCAGTCCTTATAAGAACTTTTGTGGAACAAGCAGGTTGTGTGTTAGTGATTAGCAGACTGTACGTCAGTCCCTATACCGCTGAAGGACTGCTGCAGTATAGGTGAGCGGTCAGCAGTGGTGCACGTCAACCCTATCTATTGTGGACCGATAGCGGTCCTTACAGAACAGCAGACTGTACCGCACTCAAGCCTATGTACCGTAGCACCCTATACCAAGTTACCAGTCCTTATAAGAACTTTTGTGGACCAAGCAGGTTGTGTATTAGTGTTTAGCAGACTGTACGTCAGTCCCTATACCGCTGAAGGACTGCTGCAGTATAGGGCAGCGGTCAGCAGTGGTGCACGTCAACCCTATCTATTGTGGACCGATAGCGGTCCTTACAGAACAGCAGACTGTACCGCACTCAAGCCTATGTACCGTAGCACCCTATACCAAGTTACCAGTCCTTATAAGAACTTTTGTGGAACAAGCAGGTTGTGTGTTAGTGATTAGCAGACTGTACGTCAGTCCCTATACCGCTGAAGGACTGCTGCAGTATAGGGCAGCGGTCAGCAGTGGTGCACGTCAACCCTATCTATTGTGGACCGATAGCGGTCCTTACAGAACAGCAGACTGTACCGCACTCAAGCCTATGTACCGTAGCACCCTATACCAAGTTACCAGTCCTTATAAGAACTTTTGTGGAACAAGCAGGTTGTGTGTTAGTGATTAGCAGACTGTACGTCAGTCCCTATACCGCTGAAGGACTGCTGCAGTATAGGTGAGCGGTCAGCAGTGGTGCACGTCAACCCTATCTATTGTGGACCGATAGCGGTCCTTACAGAACAGCAGACTGTACCGCACTCAAGCCTATGTACCGTAGCACCCTATACCAAGTTACCAGTCCTTATAAGAACTTTTGTGGACCAAGCAGGTTGTGTATTAGTGTTTAGCAGACTGTACGTCAGTCCCTATACCGCTGAAGGACTGCTGCAGTATAGGGCAGCGGTCAGCAGTGGTGCACGTCAACCCTATCTATTGTGGACCGATAGCGGTCCTTACAGAACAGCAGACTGTACCGCACTCAAGCCTATGTACCGTAGCACCCTATACCAAGTTACCAGTCCTTATAAGAACTTTTGTGGACCAAGCAGGTTGTGTATTAGTGTTTAGCAGACTGTACGTCAGTCCCTATACCGCTGAAGGACTGCTGCAGTATAGGGCAGCGGTCAGCAGTGGTGCACGTCAACCCTATCTATTGTGGACCGATAGCGGTCCTTACAGAACAGCAGACTGTACCGCACTCAAGCCTATGTACCGTAGCACCCTATACCAAGTTACCAGTCCTTATAAGAACTTTTGTGGAACAAGCAGGTTGTGTATTAGTGTTTAGCAGACTGTACGTCAGTCCCTATACCGCTGAAGGACTGCTGCAGTATAGGGCAGCGGTCAGCAGTGGTGCACGTCAACCCTATCTATTGTGGACCGATAGCGGTCCTTACAGAACAGCAGACTGTACCGCACTCAAGCCTATGTACCGTAGCACCCTATACCAAGTTACCAGTCCTTATAAGAACTTTTGTGGAACAAGCAGGTTGTGTGTTAGTGATTAGCAGACTGTACGTCAGTCCCTATACCGCTGAAGGACTGCTGCAGTATAGGTGAGCGGTCAGCAGTGGTGCACGTCAACCCTATCTATTGTGGACCGATAGCGGTCCTTACAGAACAGCAGACTGTACCGCACTCAAGCCTATGTACCGTAGCACCCTATACCAAGTTACCAGTCCTTATAAGAACTTTTGTGGACCAAGCAGGTTGTGTATTAGTGTTTAGCAGACTGTACGTCAGTCCCTATACCGCTGAAGGACTGCTGCAGTATAGGGCAGCGGTCAGCAGTGGTGCACGTCAACCCTATCTATTGTGGACCGATAGCGGTCCTTACAGAACAGCAGACTGTACCGCACTCAAGCCTATGTACCGTAGCACCCTATACCAAGTTACCAGTCCTTATAAGAACTTTTGTGGACCAAGCAGGTTGTGTATTAGTGTTTAGCAGACTGTACGTCAGTCCCTATACCGCTGAAGGACTGCTGCAGTATAGGGCAGCGGTCAGCAGTGGTGCACGTCAACCCTATCTATTGTGGACCGATAGCGGTCCTTACAGAACAGCAGACTGTACCGCACTCAAGCCTATGTACCGTAGCACCCTATACCAAGTTACCAGTCCTTATAAGAACTTTTGTGGAACAAGCAGGTTGTGTGTTAGTGATTAGCAGACTGTACGTCAGTCCCTATACCGCTGAAGGACTGCTGCAGTATAGGTGAGCGGTCAGCAGTGGTGCACGTCAACCCTATCTATTGTGGACCGATAGCGGTCCTTACAGAACAGCAGACTGTACCGCACTCAAGCCTATGTACCGTAGCACCCTATACCAAGTTACCAGTCCTTATAAGAACTTTTGTGGACCAAGCAGGTTGTGTATTAGTGTTTAGCAGACTGTACGTCAGTCCCTATACCGCTGAAGGACTGCTGCAGTATAGGGCAGCGGTCAGCAGTGGTGCACGTCAACCCTATCTATTGTGGACCGATAGCGGTCCTTACAGAACAGCAGACTGTACCGCACTCAAGCCTATGTACCGTAGCACCCTATACCAAGTTACCAGTCCTTATAAGAACTTTTGTGGACCAAGCAGGTTGTGTGTTAGTGTTTAGCAGACTGTACGTCAGTCCCTATACCGCTGAAGGACTGCTGCAGTATAGGGCAGCGGTCAGCAGTGGTGCACGTCAACCCTATCTATTGTGGACCGATAGCGGTCCTTACAGAACAGCAGACTGTACCGCACTCAAGCCTATGTACCGTAGCACCCTATACCAAGTTACCAGTCCTTATAAGAACTTTTGTGGAACAAGCAGGTTGTGTGTTAGTGATTAGCAGACTGTACGTCAGTCCCTATACCGCTGAAGGACTGCTGCAGTATAGGTGAGCGGTCAGCAGTGGTGCACGTCAACCCTATCTATTGTGGACCGATAGCGGTCCTTACAGAACAGCAGACTGTACCGCACTCAAGCCTATGTACCGTAGCACCCTATACCAAGTTACCAGTCCTTATAAGAACTTTTGTGGACCAAGCAGGTTGTGTATTAGTGTTTAGCAGACTGTACGTCAGTCCCTATACCGCTGAAGGACTGCTGCAGTATAGGGCAGCGGTCAGCAGTGGTGCACGTCAACCCTATCTATTGTGGACCGATAGCGGTCCTTACAGAACAGCAGACTGTACCGCACTCAAGCCTATGTACCGTAGCACCCTATACCAAGTTACCAGTCCTTATAAGAACTTTTGTGGACCAAGCAGGTTGTGTATTAGTGTTTAGCAGACTGTACGTCAGTCCCTATACCGCTGAAGGACTGCTGCAGTATAGGGCAGCGGTCAGCAGTGGTGCACGTCAACCCTATCTATTGTGGACCGATAGCGGTCCTTACAGAACAGCAGACTGTACCGCACTCAAGCCTATGTACCGTAGCACCCTATACCAAGTTACCAGTCCTTATAAGAACTTTTGTGGAACAAGCAGGTTGTGTGTTAGTGATTAGCAGACTGTACGTCAGTCCCTATACCGCTGAAGGACTGCTGCAGTATAGGGCAGCGGTCAGCAGTGGTGCACGTCAACCCTATCTATTGTGGACCGATAGCGGTCCTTACAGAACAGCAGACTGTACCGCACTCAAGCCTATGTACCGTAGCACCCTATACCAAGTTACCAGTCCTTATAAGAACTTTTGTGGAACAAGCAGGTTGTGTGTTAGTGATTAGCAGACTGTACGTCAGTCCCTATACCGCTGAAGGACTGCTGCAGTATAGGTGAGCGGTCAGCAGTGGTGCACGTCAACCCTATCTATTGTGGACCGATAGCGGTCCTTACAGAACAGCAGACTGTACCGCACTCAAGCCTATGTACCGTAGCACCCTATACCAAGTTACCAGTCCTTATAAGAACTTTTGTGGACCAAGCAGGTTGTGTATTAGTGTTTAGCAGACTGTACGTCAGTCCCTATACCGCTGAAGGACTGCTGCAGTATAGGGCAGCGGTCAGCAGTGGTGCACGTCAACCCTATCTATTGTGGACCGATAGCGGTCCTTACAGAACAGCAGACTGTACCGCACTCAAGCCTATGTACCGTAGCACCCTATACCAAGTTACCAGTCCTTATAAGAACTTTTGTGGACCAAGCAGGTTGTGTATTAGTGTTTAGCAGACTGTACGTCAGTCCCTATACCGCTGAAGGACTGCTGCAGTATAGGGCAGCGGTCAGCAGTGGTGCACGTCAACCCTATCTATTGTGGACCGATAGCGGTCCTTACAGAACAGCAGACTGTACCGCACTCAAGCCTATGTACCGTAGCACCCTATACCAAGTTACCAGTCCTTATAAGAACTTTTGTGGACCAAGCAGGTTGTGTATTAGTGTTTAGCAGACTGTACGTCAGTCCCTATACCGCTGAAGGACTGCTGCAGTATAGGGCAGCGGTCAGCAGTGGTGCACGTCAACCCTATCTATTGTGGACCGATAGCGGTCCTTACAGAACAGCAGACTGTACCGCACTCAAGCCTATGTACCGTAGCACCCTATACCAAGTTACCAGTCCTTATAAGAACTTTTGTGGAACAAGCAGGTTGTGTGTTAGTGATTAGCAGACTGTACGTCAGTCCCTATACCGCTGAAGGACTGCTGCAGTATAGGTGAGCGGTCAGCAGTGGTGCACGTCAACCCTATCTATTGTGGACCGATAGCGGTCCTTACAGAACAGCAGACTGTACCGCACTCAAGCCTATGTACCGTAGCACCCTATACCAAGTTACCAGTCCTTATAAGAACTTTTGTGGACCAAGCAGGTTGTGTATTAGTGTTTAGCAGACTGTACGTCAGTCCCTATACCGCTGAAGGACTGCTGCAGTATAGGGCAGCGGTCAGCAGTGGTGCACGTCAACCCTATCTATTGTGGACCGATAGCGGTCCTTACAGAACAGCAGACTGTACCGCACTCAAGCCTATGTACCGTAGCACCCTATACCAAGTTACCAGTCCTTATAAGAACTTTTGTGGACCAAGCAGGTTGTGTGTTAGTGTTTAGCAGACTGTACGTCAGTCCCTATACCGCTGAAGGACTGCTGCAGTATAGGGCAGCGGTCAGCAGTGGTGCACGTCAACCCTATCTATTGTGGACCGATAGCGGTCCTTACAGAACAGCAGACTGTACCGCACTCAAGCCTATGTACCGTAGCACCCTATACCAAGTTACCAGTCCTTATAAGAACTTTTGTGGAACAAGCAGGTTGTGTGTTAGTGATTAGCAGACTGTACGTCAGTCCCTATACCGCTGAAGGACTGCTGCAGTATAGGTGAGCGGTCAGCAGTGGTGCACGTCAACCCTATCTATTGTGGACCGATAGCGGTCCTTACAGAACAGCAGACTGTACCGCACTCAAGCCTATGTACCGTAGCACCCTATACCAAGTTACCAGTCCTTATAAGAACTTTTGTGGACCAAGCAGGTTGTGTATTAGTGTTTAGCAGACTGTACGTCAGTCCCTATACCGCTGAAGGACTGCTGCAGTATAGGGCAGCGGTCAGCAGTGGTGCACGTCAACCCTATCTATTGTGGACCGATAGCGGTCCTTACAGAACAGCAGACTGTACCGCACTCAAGCCTATGTACCGTAGCACCCTATACCAAGTTACCAGTCCTTATAAGAACTTTTGTGGACCAAGCAGGTTGTGTATTAGTGTTTAGCAGACTGTACGTCAGTCCCTATACCGCTGAAGGACTGCTGCAGTATAGGGCAGCGGTCAGCAGTGGTGCACGTCAACCCTATCTATTGTGGACCGATAGCGGTCCTTACAGAACAGCAGACTGTACCGCACTCAAGCCTATGTACCGTAGCACCCTATACCAAGTTACCAGTCCTTATAAGAACTTTTGTGGAACAAGCAGGTTGTGTGTTAGTGATTAGCAGACTGTACGTCAGTCCCTATACCGCTGAAGGACTGCTGCAGTATAGGTGAGCGGTCAGCAGTGGTGCACGTCAACCCTATCTATTGTGGACCGATAGCGGTCCTTACAGAACAGCAGACTGTACCGCACTCAAGCCTATGTACCGTAGCACCCTATACCAAGTTACCAGTCCTTATAAGAACTTTTGTGGAACAAGCAGGTTGTGTGTTAGTGATTAGCAGACTGTACGTCAGTCCCTATACCGCTGAAGGACTGCTGCAGTATAGGTGAGCGGTCAGCAGTGGTGCACGTCAACCCTATCTATTGTGGACCGATAGCGGTCCTTACAGAACAGCAGACTGTACCGCACTCAAGCCTATGTACCGTAGCACCCTATACCAAGTTACCAGTCCTTATAAGAACTTTTGTGGACCAAGCAGGTTGTGTATTAGTGTTTAGCAGACTGTACGTCAGTCCCTATACCGCTGAAGGACTGCTGCAGTATAGGGCAGCGGTCAGCAGTGGTGCACGTCAACCCTATCTATTGTGGACCGATAGCGGTCCTTACAGAACAGCAGACTGTACCGCACTCAAGCCTATGTACCGTAGCACCCTATACCAAGTTACCAGTCCTTATAAGAACTTTTGTGGAACAAGCAGGTTGTGTGTTAGTGATTAGCAGACTGTACGTCAGTCCCTATACCGCTGAAGGACTGCTGCAGTATAGGGCAGCGGTCAGCAGTGGTGCACGTCAACCCTATCTATTGTGGACCGATAGCGGTCCTTACAGAACAGCAGACTGTACCGCACTCAAGCCTATGTACCGTAGCACCCTATACCAAGTTACCAGTCCTTATAAGAACTTTTGTGGAACAAGCAGGTTGTGTGTTAGTGATTAGCAGACTGTACGTCAGTCCCTATACCGCTGAAGGACTGCTGCAGTATAGGTGAGCGGTCAGCAGTGGTGCACGTCAACCCTATCTATTGTGGACCGATAGCGGTCCTTACAGAACAGCAGACTGTACCGCACTCAAGCCTATGTACCGTAGCACCCTATACCAAGTTACCAGTCCTTATAAGAACTTTTGTGGACCAAGCAGGTTGTGTATTAGTGTTTAGCAGACTGTACGTCAGTCCCTATACCGCTGAAGGACTGCTGCAGTATAGGGCAGCGGTCAGCAGTGGTGCACGTCAACCCTATCTATTGTGGACCGATAGCGGTCCTTACAGAACAGCAGACTGTACCGCACTCAAGCCTATGTACCGTAGCACCCTATACCAAGTTACCAGTCCTTATAAGAACTTTTGTGGACCAAGCAGGTTGTGTATTAGTGTTTAGCAGACTGTACGTCAGTCCCTATACCGCTGAAGGACTGCTGCAGTATAGGGCAGCGGTCAGCAGTGGTGCACGTCAACCCTATCTATTGTGGACCGATAGCGGTCCTTACAGAACAGCAGACTGTACCGCACTCAAGCCTATGTACCGTAGCACCCTATACCAAGTTACCAGTCCTTATAAGAACTTTTGTGGACCAAGCAGGTTGTGTATTAGTGTTTAGCAGACTGTACGTCAGTCCCTATACCGCTGAAGGACTGCTGCAGTATAGGGCAGCGGTCAGCAGTGGTGCACGTCAACCCTATCTATTGTGGACCGATAGCGGTCCTTACAGAACAGCAGACTGTACCGCACTCAAGCCTATGTACCGTAGCACCCTATACCAAGTTACCAGTCCTTATAAGAACTTTTGTGGAACAAGCAGGTTGTGTGTTAGTGATTAGCAGACTGTACGTCAGTCCCTATACCGCTGAAGGACTGCTGCAGTATAGGTGAGCGGTCAGCAGTGGTGCACGTCAACCCTATCTATTGTGGACCGATAGCGGTCCTTACAGAACAGCAGACTGTACCGCACTCAAGCCTATGTACCGTAGCACCCTATACCAAGTTACCAGTCCTTATAAGAACTTTTGTGGACCAAGCAGGTTGTGTATTAGTGTTTAGCAGACTGTACGTCAGTCCCTATACCGCTGAAGGACTGCTGCAGTATAGGGCAGCGGTCAGCAGTGGTGCACGTCAACCCTATCTATTGTGGACCGATAGCGGTCCTTACAGAACAGCAGACTGTACCGCACTCAAGCCTATGTACCGTAGCACCCTATACCAAGTTACCAGTCCTTATAAGAACTTTTGTGGACCAAGCAGGTTGTGTATTAGTGTTTAGCAGACTGTACGTCAGTCCCTATACCGCTGAAGGACTGCTGCAGTATAGGGCAGCGGTCAGCAGTGGTGCACGTCAACCCTATCTATTGTGGACCGATAGCGGTCCTTACAGAACAGCAGACTGTACCGCACTCAAGCCTATGTACCGTAGCACCCTATACCAAGTTACCAGTCCTTATAAGAACTTTTGTGGAACAAGCAGGTTGTGTGTTAGTGATTAGCAGACTGTACGTCAGTCCCTATACCGCTGAAGGACTGCTGCAGTATAGGTGAGCGGTCAGCAGTGGTGCACGTCAACCCTATCTATTGTGGACCGATAGCGGTCCTTACAGAACAGCAGACTGTACCGCACTCAAGCCTATGTACCGTAGCACCCTATACCAAGTTACCAGTCCTTATAAGAACTTTTGTGGACCAAGCAGGTTGTGTATTAGTGTTTAGCAGACTGTACGTCAGTCCCTATACCGCTGAAGGACTGCTGCAGTATAGGGCAGCGGTCAGCAGTGGTGCACGTCAACCCTATCTATTGTGGACCGATAGCGGTCCTTACAGAACAGCAGACTGTACCGCACTCAAGCCTATGTACCGTAGCACCCTATACCAAGTTACCAGTCCTTATAAGAACTTTTGTGGACCAAGCAGGTTGTGTGTTAGTGTTTAGCAGACTGTACGTCAGTCCCTATACCGCTGAAGGACTGCTGCAGTATAGGGCAGCGGTCAGCAGTGGTGCACGTCAACCCTATCTATTGTGGACCGATAGCGGTCCTTACAGAACAGCAGACTGTACCGCACTCAAGCCTATGTACCGTAGCACCCTATACCAAGTTACCAGTCCTTATAAGAACTTTTGTGGAACAAGCAGGTTGTGTGTTAGTGATTAGCAGACTGTACGTCAGTCCCTATACCGCTGAAGGACTGCTGCAGTATAGGTGAGCGGTCAGCAGTGGTGCACGTCAACCCTATCTATTGTGGACCGATAGCGGTCCTTACAGAACAGCAGACTGTACCGCACTCAAGCCTATGTACCGTAGCACCCTATACCAAGTTACCAGTCCTTATAAGAACTTTTGTGGACCAAGCAGGTTGTGTATTAGTGTTTAGCAGACTGTACGTCAGTCCCTATACCGCTGAAGGACTGCTGCAGTATAGGGCAGCGGTCAGCAGTGGTGCACGTCAACCCTATCTATTGTGGACCGATAGCGGTCCTTACAGAACAGCAGACTGTACCGCACTCAAGCCTATGTACCGTAGCACCCTATACCAAGTTACCAGTCCTTATAAGAACTTTTGTGGACCAAGCAGGTTGTGTATTAGTGTTTAGCAGACTGTACGTCAGTCCCTATACCGCTGAAGGACTGCTGCAGTATAGGGCAGCGGTCAGCAGTGGTGCACGTCAACCCTATCTATTGTGGACCGATAGCGGTCCTTACAGAACAGCAGACTGTACCGCACTCAAGCCTATGTACCGTAGCACCCTATACCAAGTTACCAGTCCTTATAAGAACTTTTGTGGAACAAGCAGGTTGTGTGTTAGTGATTAGCAGACTGTACGTCAGTCCCTATACCGCTGAAGGACTGCTGCAGTATAGGGCAGCGGTCAGCAGTGGTGCACGTCAACCCTATCTATTGTGGACCGATAGCGGTCCTTACAGAACAGCAGACTGTACCGCACTCAAGCCTATGTACCGTAGCACCCTATACCAAGTTACCAGTCCTTATAAGAACTTTTGTGGAACAAGCAGGTTGTGTGTTAGTGATTAGCAGACTGTACGTCAGTCCCTATACCGCTGAAGGACTGCTGCAGTATAGGTGAGCGGTCAGCAGTGGTGCACGTCAACCCTATCTATTGTGGACCGATAGCGGTCCTTACAGAACAGCAGACTGTACCGCACTCAAGCCTATGTACCGTAGCACCCTATACCAAGTTACCAGTCCTTATAAGAACTTTTGTGGACCAAGCAGGTTGTGTATTAGTGTTTAGCAGACTGTACGTCAGTCCCTATACCGCTGAAGGACTGCTGCAGTATAGGGCAGCGGTCAGCAGTGGTGCACGTCAACCCTATCTATTGTGGACCGATAGCGGTCCTTACAGAACAGCAGACTGTACCGCACTCAAGCCTATGTACCGTAGCACCCTATACCAAGTTACCAGTCCTTATAAGAACTTTTGTGGACCAAGCAGGTTGTGTATTAGTGTTTAGCAGACTGTACGTCAGTCCCTATACCGCTGAAGGACTGCTGCAGTATAGGGCAGCGGTCAGCAGTGGTGCACGTCAACCCTATCTATTGTGGACCGATAGCGGTCCTTACAGAACAGCAGACTGTACCGCACTCAAGCCTATGTACCGTAGCACCCTATACCAAGTTACCAGTCCTTATAAGAACTTTTGTGGACCAAGCAGGTTGTGTATTAGTGTTTAGCAGACTGTACGTCAGTCCCTATACCGCTGAAGGACTGCTGCAGTATAGGGCAGCGGTCAGCAGTGGTGCACGTCAACCCTATCTATTGTGGACCGATAGCGGTCCTTACAGAACAGCAGACTGTACCGCACTCAAGCCTATGTACCGTAGCACCCTATACCAAGTTACCAGTCCTTATAAGAACTTTTGTGGAACAAGCAGGTTGTGTGTTAGTGATTAGCAGACTGTACGTCAGTCCCTATACCGCTGAAGGACTGCTGCAGTATAGGTGAGCGGTCAGCAGTGGTGCACGTCAACCCTATCTATTGTGGACCGATAGCGGTCCTTACAGAACAGCAGACTGTACCGCACTCAAGCCTATGTACCGTAGCACCCTATACCAAGTTACCAGTCCTTATAAGAACTTTTGTGGACCAAGCAGGTTGTGTATTAGTGTTTAGCAGACTGTACGTCAGTCCCTATACCGCTGAAGGACTGCTGCAGTATAGGGCAGCGGTCAGCAGTGGTGCACGTCAACCCTATCTATTGTGGACCGATAGCGGTCCTTACAGAACAGCAGACTGTACCGCACTCAAGCCTATGTACCGTAGCACCCTATACCAAGTTACCAGTCCTTATAAGAACTTTTGTGGACCAAGCAGGTTGTGTGTTAGTGTTTAGCAGACTGTACGTCAGTCCCTATACCGCTGAAGGACTGCTGCAGTATAGGGCAGCGGTCAGCAGTGGTGCACGTCAACCCTATCTATTGTGGACCGATAGCGGTCCTTACAGAACAGCAGACTGTACCGCACTCAAGCCTATGTACCGTAGCACCCTATACCAAGTTACCAGTCCTTATAAGAACTTTTGTGGAACAAGCAGGTTGTGTGTTAGTGATTAGCAGACTGTACGTCAGTCCCTATACCGCTGAAGGACTGCTGCAGTATAGGTGAGCGGTCAGCAGTGGTGCACGTCAACCCTATCTATTGTGGACCGATAGCGGTCCTTACAGAACAGCAGACTGTACCGCACTCAAGCCTATGTACCGTAGCACCCTATACCAAGTTACCAGTCCTTATAAGAACTTTTGTGGACCAAGCAGGTTGTGTATTAGTGTTTAGCAGACTGTACGTCAGTCCCTATACCGCTGAAGGACTGCTGCAGTATAGGGCAGCGGTCAGCAGTGGTGCACGTCAACCCTATCTATTGTGGACCGATAGCGGTCCTTACAGAACAGCAGACTGTACCGCACTCAAGCCTATGTACCGTAGCACCCTATACCAAGTTACCAGTCCTTATAAGAACTTTTGTGGACCAAGCAGGTTGTGTATTAGTGTTTAGCAGACTGTACGTCAGTCCCTATACCGCTGAAGGACTGCTGCAGTATAGGGCAGCGGTCAGCAGTGGTGCACGTCAACCCTATCTATTGTGGACCGATAGCGGTCCTTACAGAACAGCAGACTGTACCGCACTCAAGCCTATGTACCGTAGCACCCTATACCAAGTTACCAGTCCTTATAAGAACTTTTGTGGAACAAGCAGGTTGTGTGTTAGTGATTAGCAGACTGTACGTCAGTCCCTATACCGCTGAAGGACTGCTGCAGTATAGGGCAGCGGTCAGCAGTGGTGCACGTCAACCCTATCTATTGTGGACCGATAGCGGTCCTTACAGAACAGCAGACTGTACCGCACTCAAGCCTATGTACCGTAGCACCCTATACCAAGTTACCAGTCCTTATAAGAACTTTTGTGGAACAAGTGAGTTGTGAATGTTTAGCAGACTGCAGCAGAAGGGCAGCAGTCAAGTATAATATCCTTTCTATATTTGGAAGAAAGAATATTATACATGTACAAGCCTATTACTGTACCACTGATA
The DNA here is from genome assembly GCF_037356315.1 of Lithobates pipiens. Lineage (NCBI taxonomy): Eukaryota > Metazoa > Chordata > Amphibia > Anura > Ranidae > Lithobates > Lithobates pipiens. Next base: position 670,129,235 of record NW_027507903.1, read on the forward strand.
CCAGTCCTGAAAAGAACCTTTGTGGAACTAATAATAACAGCAAGTCTTTAAAATTACCCTCACTGCCTGACAACACTGCTTCCTTCCTGTCCCTATACAAATTGGCAAAAAAAGAGAACGATTAGTGGTTACTGGAACAGCTCTTTTGTGGACCTTGATAGTAACAGCTAATGATGATGATGATGATGATGATGATGAAAGACTAATCTGGCTGTCCCTGTAGCATACACCGTCCTTTCCCTTTCTCTAAACTAACAAAAGACACTCAGGCTGCTGCAAGAATCAGCAGCACAGCAAACCTATCAACACCTAACACCTATACCAGTCCTGAAAAGAACTTTTGTGTACCAAATAGCTAGTGGTTTATCTCTCCCTACTCCACACAGGAACCTGTCCCTATCTTAACAGAAGAAAGAATGTAAAATGGCCACCGGATCGGGTGTATTTATAGGTTAGGGGGAATGTACAAGTGTCCATGTGCTGTCATGTCTCAATTGGCTGTCCTGTATCACATGATAAACGTGTCACCAAAGGTTAAAGTTCTTGTATACATTAAACACGTAAGTCCGCCGCGGCGAACGACGGAAAAAGGCGTTCGAACGTGCGGACCGCGAATGTCGGAAATTCGCCGCGAAACGACCGCCGGGCGAACCGTTCGGCCATCACTACTCCCTGATCCTGCAAAGCCTGCAGAAGGATCCTCGTATTCAGCAGATCAAGGAGAGGGATCATTACTGGCTGGCAGCTCTCCTTGATCCACGGTACAAGGGTAAGGTTGCAGACCTTATCTTGCCATTGCAGAGGGAGCAGAGGTTGAGACCTCTTCGGGGGGCCTTGCAGAAAGGTCTGTGCTACGCGTTCCAAGAGGCTGGGAGGTTACAAATTCCTGGTCCTGGACAACGTGTTGATGAGGATTCGGTCAGTCACAGAAGGAGCGGTGGAAAAGGCGGCCGTCTGACTGATGCGTTTTAGTCCGCAGCCTCAAGGTATGATCGGTTCCAGCAACCATCGCAAGCGTCTGATTTACATGGCGCAGGAATACTAGGGACAAGATCAGACTTGGACACCTTTCCCACCGAAAATCCTCTGGGTTACTGGGTCTTGAGTAGGGATGAGCTTGGTGTTCGAGTTGAAAGCATGTTCGTCTCGAACACCGGCTGTTCGCCCGTTCGGTGAAGCCAGAACTCTGTGGGCCATTCGCGCCAAATTCGTGTGGCGCTCACTGCCCAAAATTCACTGCGCCATCGCAGTGCTGGCTCATGATTGGCCAAGCATGCACTGTGACCCCGCATGCTTGGCCAATCACAGCGCCGGCAGCGAGGAGAGCCATAATTGGCCACAGGCGGGATGCCTGTGGCCAAATATAGCTCAGTGGGGTTAAGCACACGCCCCACGCTATATAAGGCCGCCAGCGCGGCCTTGTGTAGTGTTCCGGAGTCTGCAGGAGTTGGTGGGTGTTGTGTGCCTTCAGCGCAGTATACACCTGTATCTACCCTTTATTACTGTTCTCTAATAGAGCCATCAGAAGGAGTTAGTGGGTGTTGTGTGCCTCCAGCGCAGTATACACCTGTATCTACCCTTTATTGCTGTTATCTAGCCATCTGCAGGAGTTAGTGGGTGTTGTATGCCTCCAGTGCAATATATACCTGTACCTACCCTTTATTGCTGTTCTCTAATAGAGCCATCTGCAGGAGTTAGTGGGTGTTGTGTGCCTCCAGCACAGCACAATATACACCTGTACCTACCCTTTACTGCTGGTGTTCTCTAATACAGCCATCTGCAGGAGTTAGTGGGTGTTGTGTGCCTCCAGCACAGCACAATATACACCTGTATCTACCCTTTATTGCTGTTCTCTAATAGAGCCATCTGCAGGAGTTAGTGGGTGTTGTGTGCCTCCAGCACAGCACAATATACACCTGTACCTACCCTTTACTGCTGGTGTTCTCTAATACAGCCATCTGCAGGAGTTAGTGGGTGTTGTGTGCCTCCAGCACAGCACAATATACACCTGTATCTACCCTTTATTGCTGTTATCTAATAGAGCCATCTGCAGGAGTTAGTGGGTGTTGTATGCCTCCAGCACAGCACAATATACACCTGTACCTACCCTTTATTGCTGGTGTTCTCTAATACAGCCATCTGCAGGAGTTAGTGGGTGTTGTGTGCCTACAGCACAGCACAATATACACCTGTATCTACCCTTTATTGCTGTTCTCTAGCCATCTGCAAGAGTTAATGGGTGTTGTGTGCCTCCAGTGCAGTATACACCTGTGTCTACCCTGTATTGCTGTTCTCTAATAGAGCCATCTGCAAGAGTTAGTGGGTGTTGTGTGCCTCCAGTACAGTATACACCTGTGCCTACCCTTTATTGCTGTTCTCTAATAGAGCCATCTACAGGAGTTAGTGGGTGTTGTGTGCCTCCAGCACAGCACAATATACACCTGTACCCAATCTTTATTGCTGGTGTTCTCTAATACAGCCATCTGCAGGAGTTGGCGGGTGTTTTGTGCCTCCAGCACAGCACAAAATACACCTGTAACTACCCTTTATTGCTGTTCTCCAATAGAGACATCTGCAGGAGTTAGTGGGTGTTGTGTGCCTCTAGCACAACACAATATACACCTGTATCTACCCTTTATTACTAGTGTTCTCTAATACAGCCATCTGCCGGAGTTAGTGGGTTTTGTGTGCCTCCAGCACAACACTATATACACCTGTACCTACCCTTTATTGCTGGAGTTCTCTAATAGAGCCATCTGCAGGAGTTAGTGGGTGTTGTGTGCCTCCAGAACAGCACAATATACACCTGTATCTACCCTTTATTGCTGATGTTCTCTAATACAGCCATCTGCAGGAGTTAGTGGGTGTTGTGTGCCTCGAGCACAGCACAATGTACATCTGTATCTACGCTTTATAGCTATTCTCTAATAGAGCCATCTGCAGGAGTTAGTGGGTGTTGTATGCCTCCAGCACAGAACAATATAAACCTGTACCTACCCTTTATTGCTGGTGTTCTCTAATACAGCCATCTGCAGGAGTTAGTGGGTATTGTGTGCCTCCAGCACAGCACAATATACACCTGTATCTACCCTTTATTGCTGATGTTCTCTAATACAGCCATCTGCAGGAGTTAGTGGGTGTTGTGTGCCTCTAGCACAGCAAAAAATACACCTGTAACTACCCTTTATTGCTGTTCTCCAATAGAGATATCTGCAGGAGTTAGTGGGTGTTGTGTGCCTCTAGCACAGCACAATATACACCTGTATCTACCCTTTATTACTAGTGTTCTCTAATACAGCCATCTGCAGGAGTTAGTGGGTTTTGTGTGCCTCCAGCGCAGTATACACCTGTGTATACCCTTTATTGCTGTTCTCTAATGGAGCCATCTGCAGAAGTTAGTGGGTGTTGTGTGCCTCCAGCACAACACTATATACACCTGTACCTACCCTTTATTGCTGGAGTTTTCTAATACAGCCATCTGCAGGAGTTAGTGGGTGCTGTGTGCCTCGAGCACAGCACAATGTACATCTGTATCTACTCTTTATTGCTGGTGTTCTCTAATACAGTCACATGCAGGAGTTAGTGGGTGCTGTGTGCCTCTGGTGCAGTATACACCTGTGTCTACCCTTTCTTGTGGTTCTCTAATAGAGCCATCTGCAGGAGTTAGTGGGTGTTGTGTGCCTCCAGCGCAGTATACACCTGTACCTACCCTTTATTGCTGTTCTCTAATACAGCCATCTGCAGGAGTTAGTGGGTGTTATGTGCCTCCAGCACAGCACAGTATACACCTGTATCTACCCTTTATTGCTAGTGTTCTCTAATATAGCCATCTGCAGGTGTTAGTGGGTGTTGTGTGCCTCCAGCACAGTACAATATACACCTGAACCTACTGTTTATTGCTGGTGTTCTCTAATACAGTCACATGCAGGAGTTAGTGGGTGTTGGGTGGCCCCAGCGCAGTATACACTTGCGTCTACCCTTTCTTGCTGTTCTCTAATAGAGCCATCTGTAGGAGTTAGTGGGTGTTGTGTGCCTCCAGCACAGCACAATATGCACCTGTATCTACCCTTTATTGCTGGTGTTTTCTAATACAGCAACCTGCAGGAGTTAGTGGGTGTTGTGTGCCTCCAGCCCAGCACAATATACACCTTTACCTACCCTTTATAGCTGTTCTCTAATAGAACCATCTGCAGGAGTTAGTGGGTGTTGTTTTCCTCCAGCATAGCACAATATACACCTATATCTAACCTTTATTGCTAATGTTCTATAATACAGCCATCTGCAGGAGTTAGTGGGTGTTGTGTGTCTCCAGCCCAGCACAATATACACCTGTATCTACCCTTTATTGCTGTTGTCTAATAGAGCCATCTGCAGGAGTTAGTGGGTGTTGTGTGCCTCCAGCACAGCACAATATACACCTGTATCTACCCTTTATTGCTGGTGTTCTCTAATACAGCAACCTGCAGAAGTTAGTGGGTGTTGTGTGCCTCCAGAGCAGTATACACCTGTATCTACCCTTTATTGCTGTTCTCTAATAAAGCCATCTGCAGGAGGTTATGGGTGTTGTGTGCCTCCAGCTCAGCACAATATATACCTTTACCTACCCTTTATTGCTGGTGTTCTCTAATACAGCCATCTGCAGGAGTTAGTGAGTGTTGTGTGCCTCCAGCGCAGTATACACTTGTGTCTACCCTTTATTGCTGAAGTTCTCTAATAGAGCCATCTGTAGGAGTTAGTGGGTGTTGTTTGCCTCCAGCACAGCGCAATATACACCTGTACCTGCCCTTTATTGCTGGTGTTCTCTAATACAGCCATCTGCAGGAGTTAGTGGGTGTTGTGTGCCTCCAGCACAGCACAATATACACCTGTACCCACCCTTTATTGCTGTTGTTCTCTAATAGAGCCATCTGCAGGAGTTAGTGGGTGTTGTGTGCCTCCAGAGCAGTATACACCTGTACCTACCCTTTATTGCTGTTCTCTAATAGAGCCATCTGCAGGAGTTAGTGGGTGTTGTGTGCCTCCAGCACAGCACAATATACACCTGTACCTACGCTTTATTGCTGGTGTTCTCTAATACAGCCATCTGCAGGAGTTAGTGGGTGTTATGTGCCTCCAGCAAAGCACAGTATACACCTGTATCTACCCTTTATTGCTAGTGTTCTCTAATATAGCCATCTGCAGGAGTTAGTGTGTGTTGTGTGCCTCCAGCACAGCACAATATACACCTGTACCTCCTGTTTATTGCTGGTGTTCTCTAATACAGTCACATGCAGGAGTCAGTGGGTGTTGTGTGGCCCCAGCGCAGTATACACTTGCATCTACTCTTTATTGCTGTTCTCTAATAGAGCCATCTGTAGAAGTTAGTGGGTGTTGTGTGCCTCCAGCATAGCACAATATACACCTGTATCTACCCTTTATTGCTGGTGTTCTCTAATACAGTCATCTGCAGGAGTAAGTGGGTATTGTGTGCCTCCAGTGCAGTATGCACCTATGTCTAGCCTTTATTGCTGTTCTCTAATAGAGCCATATGCAGGAGTTAGTGGGTGTTGTGTGCCTCCAGCCCAGCACAATATACACCTGTACCTACCCTTTATTGCTGTTCTTTAATAGAACCATCTGCAGGAGTTAGTGGGTGTTGTTTTCCTCCAGCATAGCACAATATACACCTGTACCTACCCTTTATTGCTGGAGTTCTCTTATACAGCCATCTGCAGGAGTTAGTGGGCGTTGTGTGCCTCCAGCCCAGCACAATATACATCTGTATCTGCCCTTTATTGCTTTTGTCTAATAGAGCCATCTGCAGGAGTTAGTGGGTGTTGTGTGCCTCCAGCACAGCACAATATACACCTGTATCTACCCTTTATTGCTGGTGTTCTCTAATACAGCAACCTGCAGGAGTTAGTGGGTGGTGTGTGCCTCCAGAGCAGTATACACCTATGTCTACCCTTTATTGCTGTTCTCTAATAGAGCCATATGCAGGAGTTAGTGGGTGTTGTGTGCCTCCAGCACAGGACAATATACACCTGTACATACCCTTTATTGCTGTTTTTCTCTAATACAGCCATCTGCAGGAGTTAGTGGGTGTTGTGTTCCTCCAGCGCAGTATACACTTGTGTCTACTCTTTATTGCTGTACTCTAATAGAGCCATCTGTAGGAGTTAGTGGGTGTTGTGTGCCTCCAGCACAGCATACACCTGTGCCTACCCTTTATTGCTGGTGTTCTCTAATACAGCCATCTGCAGGAGTTAGTGTGTGTTGTGTGCCTCCAGCACAGCACAATATACACCTGTACCTACTCTTTTTTGCTGGTGTTCTCTAATACAGTCACATGCAGGAGTTAGTGGGTGTTGTGTGGCCCCAGAGCAGTATACACTTGTGTCTACCCTTTATTGCTGTTCTCTAATAGAGCCATCTGTAGGAGTTAGTGGGTGTTGTGTGCCTCCAGCACAGCACAATATACACCTGTATCTACCCTTTATAGCTGGTGTTCTCTAATACAGTCATCTGCAGGAGTAAGTGGGTATTGTGTGCCTCCAGTGCAGTATAGACCTATGTCTACCCTTTATTGCTGTTCTCTAATAGAGCCATATGCAGGAGTTAGTGGGTGTTGTGTGCCTCCAGCACAGCACAATATACACCTGTACCTACCCTTTATTGCTGTTGTTCTCTAATACAGCCTTCTGCAGGAGTTAGTGGGTGTTGTGTGCCTCAAGCACATCACAGTATACACCTGTATCTACCCTTTATTGCTGAAGTTCTCTAATAGAGCCATCTGTAGGAGTTAGTGGGTGTTGTGTGCCTCCAGCACAGCACAATATACACCTCTGTCTACCCTTTATTGCTGGTGTTCTATAATAAAGGCATCTGCAGGAGTTAGTGGGTGTTGTGTGCCTCCAGCGCAGTATACACCTGTACCTACCCTTTATTGCTGTTCTCTAATAGAGCCATCTGCAGGAGTTAGTGGGTGTTATGTGCCTCCAGCACAGCACAGTATACACCTGTATCTACCCTTTATTGCTGGTGTTCTATCATACAGGCATCTTCAGGAGTTAGTGGGTGTTGTGTGCCTCCAGCACAATATACACTACCCAATTGCTGGTTTTCCCTTCTCCTTGCACATCATTACTATGTCTGGAAGGCCAACAAGGAGAGGCAGACAGTCACGAGCCAATAAAAGAAGGCATGTGTGTCTTTGTCTAGAGTCTAGAGACAATAGTGCTGTAGAGACAATAGATCTGTGTCTAGAGACAATAGTGCTGGTCGTGGATGCGGTGCATCGTCATCAACACGTGGCCATGGGACACGCTTGTCCTTATTTTCGGCAGCTGGACGTGTTGAGCCGCATCATGCCGAAGACTTGGTAGAGTGGATAACCAAGCCCTCTTCATCCTCCTCATCCTCTCTCACCCACGCTCAGGGTACTAGCAAAGCAGCTGCCAACGCATCCTCTTCCCTCGTCTCAATGTCATCATCAGTCGCTCCTTCCCCAGACCCACCATGTCCTCCTGAGGAGTCCCCGAACTGTTTGAGCACAGTGTTGGGTACATGATCCAGGAGGATGCCCAGTGTTTTGAAGGCTCTGATGATGATACTCAGCTAGAGGAAGGCAGTAGCGTGAGCGCAGAGTTATGGGATGCTCAAGAAGGACAGCAATCTGGCAGTCATGTTCCACAAGCTGCAGCATACTGCCAGGTTTGCTCCAGTGATGAAGAGGGAGGGGATGATGAGGTCACTGACTCCACATGGGTGCCTGGTAGTAGAGAGGAGGAGGAGGAGGAGGCACATCTCCAAGGAGGCAGAATGCCCTCTGGGGGCCAGCTTAGGGGCAGCACACTGACTGAATCACACCGCAGAGCTCAGCCTCTGCGCCTTATTCCAAAAGTTCTTTGGTGTGGGCCTTTTTTGAGACAAGTGCATCAGATCGCACCGCTGCTATCTGCAACATATGTCTCAAGCTTATCTCGCGTGGCCAAAACATCAGCCGCTTGGGCACCGCATGGTTGACCAGACATATGTTGACCTGCCATGCAGCTCATTGGCAAGCGTACCTTAAAGACCCACACCAAAGAACAAAGCAGACCTCTCCTTGCTTCTCATCAGCTGGGATCTCCAACCCCAGTAGACCTTCAGTCCTCTCTGAAACCTGCACTGAGAGTAATGAAGGTGTCAAATTAGGTGTGTCACAGCCAGGTGCTTGCGGGCACTCTGCTAGCAGTACACCCACGTCCGATTGTAGCAGGCAAATTTCCCTGCCCCAGCTCTGTCCTCAGAACCAGCGGTGCTCCGTAGGCGTTCCAGGGGCTACGCAAGTACGCAGGCAAAAAGATGCCATGCTGTGCTTGCGCTGGTTTGTTTGGGGGACAGGAGCCACACTAGGGCAGATATTTTGTCAGCTTAACAGGGGCAGGCTGAGAGGTGGTTGACGCCACGCCAGCTTAAGACAGGAATGGTGGCTTGCGATAATGGCAGACAGGGACAACTGACCCATGTGCCCTGTGTGGCTCACATCCATAACCTGGTGGTGCAGCGGTTCTTGGGCAGGTACTCGGGCTTACAGGATGTCCTGAAGCAGACCAGGAAAGTCTGTGTGTATTTCCGACGATCATTTAATGCCAATGCCAGTGCTCGCGTGGCTGAGCTCCAAAAGGAGTTGAACCTGCCCAAGAACTGCCTTATATGTGACATGCCCACCAGGTGGAACTCAACGTTTGCCATGCTGCAGCGGATTCACACGCAGCAGAGGGCCATCACTGAGTACCTTTGCGACTACAGCACCAGGACAGGGTCAGGGGAGCTTGTTTTTTTCTCACCACGCCAGTAGAGCATGATCAGGGATGCATGCACTGTCCTGTCACCATTTGAGGAGGCCACAAGGATGGTGATCAGTGACAGTGCATGCATCAGTGACACTGTACCTCTTGTCCACCTCTTGGAGCATACGCTGCGTGGAATAATGGACAGGGCACTTGAGGCAGAACAGAAGCAGGAAGAGGAGGACTTCCTTGCCTCTCAAGGTCCCCTTTATCCAGACAGTGTTCCTGCTGTCCCATCCATCACACAGGAAGAGGAAGAGGACGAGGAGGAGGAGGAGGATTGTGTCAGCATGGAGGTGGATCCTGGAAAACGGCATCAGCAGCAGCAGTCTTGTAGGGATGATTTAAAGTCCCAAGAAACCCATGGACTTGTACGTGGCTGGGAGGAGGTGGCTGCGGATCATGTTGCCCTTAGTGACCCAGAGGACTCCGGACAGAATGCCTCAGCTAACCTATGCTGCATGGCCTCCCTGATCCTGCAAAGCCTGCGGAAGTGTGAAAAAAAGTGGCTGACAACACAGCAACTATTAAACCCCGCGCCACTAAAAATAATAAAAAAATATATAAATATTTATGAAAAAATAAACAATCTGATAATCAGTGATTCAAAATGTGCTAAATAAAACACTAATAGCTGCTCCCTAGAAAAACAAGAAAAAAACTTGTAGTGCTAAAAGTATAATCATATTAGGGGCGCTAGAACAAATACCAAACAATAAAAAATGTGAAACTTAGTGATCATATAACATCTAAAATAATACACACCATATCACAAAACTGCAATATACCAAAAAATTGCAACCAAAATAAGGTAAAAAACAATAATAAGTGAAGTCCCAATTAGGTGATGATACCAAAAAGGAAAACAAAAAATAACTAAATAAATATAAATCCAAAAGTCCAAAACAGTGATTTTTTCAGTGAAAAACTCCTTCTGAATCCATAAATCAGAACAACTGCTGAGATCTTCTATAACGTAATGAAAAAATGTCCCTTCACCAAGAATTTACGGACATAGAGAAAACACCCCACTTGTGAAGATATAGATGTCTTCTTACCAGATGCTGTTGACTACTTTAATTAAAAAGATAGTCAAATAAGGCTTATGCAGGTAGAATCCCTGCTCACATGGAATCAGGTGGACCTCCTATGGACAGAAGCTTCTCCTCATAGACTCAGATAGGTCATAAAAAAAGCCAAACAAAAATCCATAGCGTAATACCGTTTAATAAAACATAAACTTTAAAACATAAGGCCAAATGGCTGCTTACATATGTTGGTTCCCAACCTGGCACTGGGGCTGCTTGCTTAAAACAAAAGTTTTCGTAATGGATACGTAGTTCCTCGTGGTGTAAGGCGTGCGTTCCACCGAAGGGCAGCCGATGACCAAGGACGACCGGAACTAGACGTAAACGAACGTGACTGGATACCGCCTCGACGTACGTTTCGTTTAACACGTCATCAGGAAGCGTACCCAGTCACAAAATCAACGTTCTTTATGGTGTCTCGATCAATCCAACAGACCAATCGAGAAACACTTAATTTAATGCGCAGCCTCAGTCCCACTTAAGGCTAACAGCAGTAATGATTCAATGAAACGTAAATAACAAATAGACGTTTGCAACATATCATCCCAAACAAACGAAGAGATGAATTAAATATTAGAAAATAAAAAAATATATAAAAGATATAATTAGAAAAAGATATAATTAAAAAAAGTGTAATTAAAAAAGTAAATACTACTGATAATCCAATGGGTTTAGTCATTGGAAAAACAGAGGGGATATGTTGCTTGTAATTTACAAAACAACCACTAGATGTCAGTCTATAGTATAAAAATAAATACCCCTTCATAAACAAAAAAGAGGGATGGTTTTTTTCTCTGATTAGTAATTGTAGGTTTCTTCCAAAAAAAATATGTGAAATTCTTAAATATATTACTGCCATTGTCCAAAAGGAAAATCCGGCACTCTTTCTGGTTGACAGATGTGAGGAAAAAAACAAACAAAACCCCCATCACAGACCAGAAAAAACGCCAAATTCAAAAATGGAAAAATGGCAGAAAAATACCTGAATCAAGAAATACGTGAAACTTTTTTTAGTCATTAGACAAAAAACAATTCAAATCAAGCTCTATGTTCATTCCTAGAGGCTGTATAGTTTTTAAATTATATATCCACTTCGTTTCGTTCTTTGATATTTCCCTTGTCATATGGGTTCCTCTCCAATGTTTAGAGATCTTATCGATCCCATAAAATTTACAGAGTGAAGAATCGCTATCATGATGTGTTTTGAAATGTCTTGACACGCTATGGTTTGGAAATCCTTTCTTAATATTTGTAAGATGTTCATTAATCCGAATTCTTAGCTGTCTAGTAGTTCGACCTACATACTGCATGGAACAGGGGCATTCCAGCACATAGGTAACATGGTCTAAGTTACATGTGATTAATGGTTTAATTTTATACTCCAGCTTCGTGACTTGGGATTGAAACTGAATAATCTTCCTTGATGAACCGGGTCCTCTGGTAGTCTTACAAGCTTTGCATCTCATGCAATAATAGAAGCCGGATCCATCAAGGAAGGTTACAAGTTTTTTTGGGGGGTCGGGGACATTGCGGGCTAGTTGGTTTCTCAAACTCGGTGCCCTTCTATAGATAAATTTGGGATTCCGTGGAATAATAGAGGCCAAACCATTATCTTGTTGCAAAATAGGCCAATATTTTTTAAAAATAGTTTCTACTTGTTTATACTGCCTATTAAACCCTGTCACAAAGGCTATAGCTCCTTGATGTTCTGGTTTAGCTTTTGATACCAATAAAGTTTGCTTGTCCATTTGTGACACCTGTGTTACAACTTTCTCTAGAATTTTTTGTGAGTAGCCTTTTTCCAAGAACCTACTAGTTAAAACCTTAGCTTGTGAATGGAATTCAGACTCTTCCTCGCAGTTCCGTTTTAATCGCATATATTGTCCTTTCGGAACAGCTCCTATCCACTGTGGATGATGGCAACTATGTGTGGGCACGTACCCATTTCTGTCTGTGACTTTAAAGTAGGTTTTAGTAACAAACTTGTTATGTTTTTTCATAATAGTAAGGTCCAAGAAATTCACTTCCACCTTACTAAATTCAGCTGCAAACTTCAAGCAATATTGGTTAGCATTCATATTGCTCAAGAAGTCTTTGAAACTCTCTAACGTACCTTTCCAAAAAAGAATTACATCATCTATATATCTTTTATAGAAAGTAAGAGACTTGTGCATATTTTTATAAATGGTTTCTGATTCCCATTTATTAAGAACAATATTGGCCACGCTGGGAGCATAACGTGCTCCCATGGCCACTCCTGATAGTTGATTGTAATACTCATTGTTGGCCCAGAAGAAGTTATTGCTCATAGCAAGATCCAGGCCTCTAATCAAATAGTTTATCTGAGCCTTTTTTAATTTGGATTCTTTTGTTAGTGCCCACTTTATTGCCGTAAGTGCATCTTTATGTTGAATATTGGTGTAAAGTGATTCAATATCTACCGTAATCATGATGGTGTCTTCTGATGCAATCAAGTCTTGTAAAAGTATTAACAGATCTCTACTGTCTTTCAAATATGAAGGACTATTTCTCACTAGTGGCTTGAAAAAATCATCCAGATATTCTCCCAACCTCGCAAGCAAGGACTCCATCCCGCTTATTATAGGTCGGCCTGGTGGTCTTTCGCTATTTTTGTGTATTTTTGGCAAAATATACATAACTGGAATTTTAGGAGCATGTGGTACAAGATAATCGGCTTCCTTTTGATTTAAAATATCTTTATGTAGGCCATCCGTTACCCACTCTATAAGTAATCTTTTTATTTTTAACGTCGGATCACTGTTTAATTTTTTATAAGTATAGGTGTCATTTAGTAATCGTCCCATCTCCTGGTAGTAGTAATCTCGGGATAGTATCACGAGACCCCCCCCCCCCCCTTATCTGCTGCTCGTATCACTATCTGTTTGTTTTCCTCTATCATTTTTATGCCTTCCCATATAGTTTTATTTTTAGCCTGTCTTTTAATTTCAATAGATTTTTATTGAAAGCTTAAATACAAGAACAAATGATATTTTAATACAGTGCACAATTGTATTATAAAAGTCAATAGAGTACCGAATAGACAGAAAATAAACCCTGAGAGTTATTGAGCGAAGCAGAGCAGTATAAGATATCTGGTGAGAAACAGGAAAAACTTGAAATAAAAACTTCTTACGTAACAACATTTTCATAGCAATAGAGCCAATGGTTCCAGAGAACCCATATAAGAACCTTGAGATCGAGCCTCCTGGATCCAACACCCCACATGGGAACTTGCTGTGTCGGGACCCCTGAGACCCCACCTAACCCAGGATCTGGATTCCATGAGACCTCCTACTTTAAAATGATTATCGGTAAATGAATGCCCCGAAATGGAGGACAATGAATAATTTTAAACTAAAGATAACTAATCCAAGTGAACCAGATAAGATTATGAAAATCAAGATACAGATCTGAGGCTAGAGGTTTATGATCCTATTGAGGATTTAAACCTCATGTTGTACCTATACTAGGCCTGATAAGAAGCACTAAATCATAGGTAAAATATAACCAAAAGAAAGATGAGAGAAAGAGAAGAAAAGAAGGAAGGAAAAGAAAAGGAGACAGATAAAAGATAGCTAAAAAGGAAGCGGGTCTCTCTCACCCTACAGCAGCCTGGAGTCCCTGGTCAGGATAGACACTTAGAAGTATAATTTATCCAAGGATCCCATATCGCTGTATGTTTGTCTACCGTATTAAGGAATATGCTTACTGATTTTTCTTGTACCATGATCCAAGAAATTTTCCTTTTGACCACTCTCAGGGAAACCGTTGTTTTTTTCCAAGCCCTGGCAATAGTGAGTTTAGTTCCGACCAGAATAAATCTAATGAGTTGTTGAGTTAATTTCGGGACCCCCTGCAAGGGGAAGTTGAGTAAAGCTATTTGAGGTGTTTTATGAACGGGGAAGGTTGTGATCTTCCGTATGATGTGGAAAACCTTGTTCCATATATTCCTAATTTTCGGACAATCCCACCAGATATGTAACATAGAGCCTATATGGCCACAATTTCTGAAACAAAGGGGAGAGGCATTCGGATAAATTTTAGCTAGTCTCAGAGGAACCATATACCATCTCATAAGAATCTTCAAGTTAGTTTCTATGAGAGTCGCATTCAGAAAGCCTTTGAAGGCCATAAGAGACGCCATATGCCACTCCTCTAAGGACCATTGTTGTTGTAGATCTGTTTCCCATGCCCGCATAAAAAGTGTTTTACCTTCCGCCCTGGCAAGAGCGCGATAGATCACCGATATCCCTCCTTTCTGCTCCATGGCTTGACCACACCAAAGTTCGTATTCAGTGATAGAAAGAGGGGGGTCAGTTGAAAGCCACAACGACTTTAGAAAATGGTAAATTTGATTAAATCGAAATCTTTCAGTATCGGGCAGGTGATGCTTTTTAATATAGTGTTCCAAAGAGAAAGGACCAGAGGGTGAAATAAAGTGGCCAATCCTATATAAACCTTTATCTAGCCACCAACGGAAGGCCATAATATCCTGCCCCGGAAGGAAGAGGGGATTCCTGAAAATGTGGGAGAGTGGTTTCCAGTGTGAAGTGATAAAATGATTATTTTTCAAAGAGTCCCAAAGTGCTATGGAGTGGGAAAGAGTAGGTGCCATCACGGCTGGTCTGGACTTAGGTGCGCTCCAAAGGAGGTAATCTAAAGTATGGTTAGGGACCGCCTGTCTCTCCATGTGGACCCAATCTGGCTGAGAAGTTTTAAAGTATATAGTAGATAATTGTGAAAGTTGCGCCGCCTGATAATATGAAAGGATGTTTGGGACCCCTAGACCCCCTTGATTTTTATTGCGGAAAAGCGTATTTTTAGAGATTCTGTGACCCTTGGAACCCCAAATAAATTTCAGGATTCTAGACTGAAAACTACGAATGCGGTCCTTAGGGACAGGGATAGGTAATGACCGAAAGAGATACAATATTCTTGGAAGAAGCGTCATTTTAACCGAATTAACTCTTCCCAGCCAGGATAACTTAAGGGTATCCCAGAAGGCCAGATCTTCCTCTAGCTTTCGGAATGTCTGGGGAAAATTAGCTGAGTACAATTTGTCAATTGAAGCTGTAAGGTGTATCCCTAAGTAAGGGAGGTTCGATTCCGACCAATCAAAGCGGAAAGTATGTTTAAGGTGTGAAACTAGTGTAGGTGTAAGGTTGATATTAAGCACTAAGGACTTGGCATAGTTGACCCTTAACCCAGAGATATCGCCAAAATCATTAAGGAGTTTGCATATCACTGGGAGCGAGGTGGACGGAGAGGAAATGAAAAGCAAAACATCATCAGCAAATAGAGCACACTTGTGTGTTTTCGGTCCACATCTTATACCCTTAATATCAGGGTTCGCTCTAATTGATATAGCTAGTGTTTCAATGACCATGGCGAAAATCAATGGAGACAAGGGGCACCCCTGCCTTGTGCCCCTGAGGATCGAGAAGGGGTTCGAGAAATATCCCTGCATCTTTATTCGAGCCTCTGGAGTCGAGTAAAGTGCGTGGATGATGTTCATGAAAGATTGTCCAAATCCCCATTTTTCAAGCATGGGGAACAGGAACGACCAGGAAACTGAGTCAAACGCCTTCATTAGATCCAGTGAGAGGAGACACCCCTGTTGAGGGGGACCCCCGTCCCACTTGGACTGCATCAGTGAGATTATGTCCACGGCCCTCCTTATTTGATCCGGGCCTTGTCTCCCCAGGATAAAACCCACTTGGTCAGTATGTACGTAAAAGCTAATGAATTTAGAGAGACGATTAGCCAAGAGCTTAGTTAAGATTTTAAGATCGTTGTTGATCAAAGATATGGGTCTATAATTAGACACGCAACTGGGGTCCTTCCCAGGTTTGGGAATAACCGTGACAAAAGCTGAATTTAGGGCTTTATCCAGGGGAGAGCCAGATCTGAGGTGATTAAAGAAGCGTGCTAGATATGGGGCAAGAGTTTGCGAGAAATGTTTATAGTAAGGCACCGAGAATCCGCCTGGCCCCGGTGCCGAATTTGACTTAAGGTCCTTAATGACCCCTTCTATTTCTTCTGCAGAAATTGGAGCTTCCAAATCGTCCCTGTGGTGATCCTTCAATGTGGGGATTTGAATTGACTGTAAGAATGAATGAATGGCGTCGGAATGCGAGCCACTATCTGCCTTGCTATAGAGGGAGAGATAAAAATCATGAAATGCATCCAAAATTTTAGGGGGATTCTGGGTTAGTGAACCATCCTTCATTCGGATTTTGGGAAGTGAAAACAGTTTGGTTTTAGGGGTAAGACGTCTAGCAAGACGGGTACCAAGACTATTATTATGTTGGTAATGGCGTCCTCCCTCCCATCTGAGTTCTTTTTCAGCCACCGCAGTAAGTGCAAGGTTTAAAGCATTACGGGCTACATCCATCCTATCTAAAGAGAGTTGTGTTGGGTTAGCTTTATGACTTATGCTTAGGGAAGAAAATTCCCTTTCAAGTTTGCGAATTTCTGCCTTACGAGCCTTGCGTAACCTAGTAGATATTTGGATGAGGACTCCCCTTATGGTGGCCTTATGAGCTGCCCATAGCATTGAGGGGGAAATGTCTTCCACATCATTGAGGCGGAAGTAATCTTGGATATGTTGTTCTATTTCCGTAACATGTACAGGGTTGCTGAGAATGGAGGCATTTAAGCGCCAATGAAACTCTGATCGAGGAATCGAACCTCCCTGAATGGAGAGAAGGACCATGGAATGGTCCGAGTAAGCAGAGTCCCTAATGGATGACCGACACACTAGTGGGATATGTTGTTGGAGGATAAAGAAATGATCAATTCTTGCAAAAGTTTGGTGAGGACTAGAGTAGTGAGTATAATCCCGAACCCTGGGATTAAGTTCCCTCCAGGCATCGATCAGACCATAGTGATATAATTGTCTGGCTACCTTAAGGCTCTGCTTAGTCGGACGAACCCTATCCCTTCCGGGGGGTCGTGATTTGTCCACCCCAGAGTCAAAAGCTAAATTAGAATCACCGCCGTAAATAACTATTCCTTCGTCAGTGGAGACAAGGTACTAAGCATGGATTGGAAAAACTGTGCTTGCCCCTTGTTGGGAGCATAGTATGAGATAAGAGAGTAAATTTGTTCATCGATAATAATTTTAAGAAGAAGGAATCTACCCCCTGGGTCTTTAAATTCGGAAACTAGAGAAAATTGAACCCTTCCTGAAAAGAAAAGACCTACCCCCTTGGTTTTGTTGTCAGAATTAGCTAAGTAAAATTTGGGAAATTTTGCGTGAATGAAAGAGGGTTGATAAGATTTCGGGAAATGTGTTTCTTGAAGAAAGAGGATATCAATTTTTAGGGAGTGACAATGCTGGAAAATCTTTTTACGTTTGATTGGTGAATTAAGACCTTGCACATTATGGGAGGCTAGTCGCAATATTGGTTTGTGGTGGGGTATGTTAGCCATGGAGCAGAAAGGTACAGAAGGTAGGGATACCCTTATGACCTACCTTCTCGCTTGTTACCAGCTGCAGACTGCGGGACACCAGGGACAACAACCATGCTTCCATATGAACCGTAAGGGAGAGAGAAACCGCTTCATGAGCTATATCAGGGAGAGAAAGGAGGAAAAAGAAGAAAATGAAACAGACAATAAAGAAAAACATAGCATACACATGTTTCCCAGGTGGGGGATAATATCGGCTCCACCCACCGAAGGAAGTCAACATTTCTATCCTCACAACGGAGGAGACGTCCAGACTAGATGAAACAGGCCCCTCAGGGACTGTCCCACCCAGAAAGGAAAGAGTGCTCAGGAGGAACGTCCCAGCCCCCACAACACCAACCTAAAAGCAATCAGTACAAAATCAACAGATAAAACTGAACACCTGTAGCAAACCATAACTAATGGCTGTGATAGATGACTTGGACACCGCTCAGGTGTTGTAAAGGGGGGAAAACGAGAGAGAACGGTAAACAGAAGGTCCTGAAACCAAAGAACCTAAAAAGGTTCAGACTCCATAAAAAGAGAAAAAAAAACAACAAGGAGTCCCTCAGAAAAAGTAAATTTTTGTGCCAAAAATAGGACTGTGTCATTATCATGGAGGAAGACCATCTTTAGCTTTCTTGTATTTGGGGGAGATCCAGAGTGAAGTGAGAGGGCTGGATGGTGGTGGACGTTTGGCCATCCCAGAAGAAGTAGCCTGCATGGGGGACGGTGGATCCGAAGGGAGGAGGCCTAGCTTGCGGAGCAGCAGTTCTCCTTCATGGAGTGAGGTAAAGCGGTAAGGTTTACCATTAAAATCAAACTTCAAGCCAAATGGGAATAACCACCAGTACTTAATGTTCTTCTGAGTCAGGATCGTCAGCAATGGTTTAAGTGATCGCCTTTTTTGGATAGTAAAGGGAGAAATGTCAGCATATAGTTGAATTTGGTGACCCAGAATTTGTAGTTGGGGTGATAACCGAGCTCTCTTTATCACCTCTTCCTTGACGCTATAGTAGTGCGGTTTAACCACTATATCGCGTGGGAGACCATCTTGGTGGGGGGGGCCCAGGGCTCTGTGAGCGCGATCCAGTTCCATTCGGTGTGATCTGATGTCAGGGATTAGGGTCTTTATGAGTGAATGGACAGCGTCATGTACATCTGTTACCGATTCAGGGAGCCCCCTGATGCGGAAATTAAGTCTGCGGGATCTATTTTCCAAATCGTCGATTTTGGCGTAAGCCCCCTCAAGTTGATCGTGTAGTTCCTGGAAACGATCGGAATTCTGGTTCACTCGATCGATCGTGGCATCCATTTTAAGTTCAATACTTTCAATGCAGGAGCCTAGCATATGGAGATCAGATTTTATATCAGAGGTAATTCTAGACGCCGTCTGCGCTAGCCCCTTATCAAGCAGCTCTGCAAATTTGGAGAACATAGCAGACATGTCCTGTGACTGCGGGGACTGGGATGGCTGAGGTATGAGCTGTGCTGCGTTTATGAAAGCACCTGTATGTGGTGATCTGTGATCCCCTTCAGGAGATAGGCCAGGAAAGTCCTCCAGTGTATGCTGAATAAGCGATATTGTGGAAGCAGGGGACTGGGGACCTCCCTGGAGCTGTTGGGGGAGACCCCCTCCACATACCTCTTCGTGGAGTCTGTCCCTCCAGGGAGAAGAGCCTGATGTTCCAGTGAGGGCCTCGTGAGGCGGCTGCTCCGCCGCCATCTTGGATATGTCGGCCGCTCCGGGGAGGCCAGCGAGACGGGTGCTCAGCCCTCTCCTCGCTTTCCCTTTTGGCATCCGCTAGTGCCCCTGTGTCGGTGGGTACCTCCGCTGTAAAAGGCGCTAAGTTGTTCGGCGGCGTTCAGCTGCTGGGTGAGCGGAAAGGCTGGGACATTGCGGAGCCCTGTGTTCAGGCGACCATCACAGGGCGCCGCGCATGCGCACTCCTTTAGCCTGTCTTTTAATTTCTAAATTCCTCACATCATGTTGTACCATGTTTTTAAACACTTCTATGTGGTGATGCGTCCCTTTCTTGGGATTAAACACAGAATTATTTTTCAACCCACTATGTGCATATGATGACTCAGTGGTGGAGATACTGGTTTTTATATTGGGGTTAGTGAAATATTTTTTAATATTAAGTTTCCTCACGTATTTCTCGATGTCAACAAATAATTCAAACTTGTTCACATCTTTATTAGGTGCAAATTTTAGACCCTGGTTTAATATTTCTAATTCTTTCTCAGAAAGCTCGACGCCTGCTAAGTTAAAAATACCCTCATTTACTTGTCTCTCTTTCTTTTTCTTTCTCCTGCCTCCTCTCTTTCCTCGTTTTCTATAAGTTCTTGTGGGGGGTAAGGGGTAGGAGGGATACGATAAGGCCCTTTCCATCCTCTCCCTTCCCCCCCCCCGGTACTGATTTTGATGAGGCCCTGGTCTCCCTCTAAAGTTACCTCTGAAGGCACCTCTAGGGGGCCTCGGTGGAAAATGATTTCTTGGTGGTTCATAATAATGATAATCAGGATATCTATTGTCCAAAGGACTATACCTATTATAGGTATGTATCGGACGGGGAGAGGGGTAGGGGTAAGAATTAGAGGGTGGGTAATGGTGAGTTTTAGAATTACCCCCTTGTTTAGTAATGATTTTTTTCGGAGTGCTTGAAACTGGTTTGGCTTTGGTCAATGAGTCTAAGGTGGGTTCCCTTTCACCTGAAGTCTCATTGCCAGAAGTAGCCAGAAGAGTTTCCTGCCATTTATAAACTTTATGTTGTTCAAAATCTTTAATATCCCTCTGATATTTTTTGATTTTCACATTAATTCTAGTATCAAGTTTTCTTGTTTACTCTATAAAACTCACGCAGACATGGATGTGTTCAATTTTATGAAAGAAAGGCACATTAATTTAGAGGAGGTCTTTCAACAGACTCCTAGTCTTAATTTAGACTTAGATAAAGGCTTTAAACAATTACAAACAGACATGGAAAAACAAATAAGGTTGTGGTGGGATGTAGCTTCCTTTGATATGTATATGGAAAAGAGCTTGACTCCGAGGAGACTCAGGTGGGATATCAGTCCCAATGAGGGGACTGAAGATCTCCAAATGCTGGATGAATGGTACACCATCATGATTACGGTAGATATTGAATCACTTTACACCAATATTCAACATAAAGATGCACTTACGGCAATAAAGTGGGCACTAACAAAAGAATCCAAATTAAAAAAGGCTCAGATAAACTATTTGATTAGAGGCCTGGATCTTGCTATGAGCAATAACTTCTTCTGGGCCAACAATGAGTATTACAATCAACTATCAGGAGTGGCCATGGGAGCACGTTATGCTCCCAGCGTAGCCAATATTGTTCTTAATAAATGGGAATCAGAAACCATTTATAAAAATATGCACAAGTCTCTTACTTTCTATAAAAGATATATAGATGATGTAATTCTTTTTTGGAAAGGTACGTTAGAGAGTTTCAAAGACTTCTTGAGCAATATGAAAGCTAACCAATATTGCTTGAAGTTTGCAGCTGAATTTAGTAAGGTGGAAGTGAATTTCTTGGACCTTACTATTATGAAAAAACATAACAAGTTTGTTACTAAAACCTACTTTAAAGTCACAGACAGAAATGGGTACGTGCCCACACCATAGTTGCCATCATCCACAGTGGATAGGAGCTGTCCCGAAAGGACAATATATGCGATTAAAACGGAACTGCGAGGAAGAGTCTGAATTCCATTCACAAGCTAAGGTTTTAACTAGTAGGTTCTTGGAAAAAGGCTACTCACAAAAAATTCTAGAGAAAGTTGTAACACAGGTGTCACAAATGGACAGACAAACTTTATTGGTATCAAAAGCTAAACCAGAACATCAAGGAGCTATAGCCTTTGTGACAGGGTTTAATAGGCAGTATAGACAAGTAGAAACTATTTTTAAAAAATATTGGCCTATTTTGCAACAAGATAATGATTTGGCCTCTATTATTCCACGGAATCCCAAATTTATCTATAGAAGGGCACCGAGTTTGAGAAACCAACTAGCCCGCAATGTCCCCGACCCCCAAAAAAACTTGTAACCTTCCTTGATGGATCCGGCTTCCATTATTGCATGAGATGCAAAGCTTGTAAGACTACCAGAGGACCCGGTTCATCAAGGAAGATTATTCAGTTTCAATCCCAAGTCACGAAGCTGGAGTATAAAATTAAACCATTAATCACATGTAACTTAGACCATGTTACCTATGTGCTGGAATGCCCCTGTTCCATGCAGTATGTAGGTCGAACTACTAGACAGCTAAGAATTCGGATTAATGAACATCTTACAAATATTAAGAAAGGATTTCCAAACCATAGCGTGTCAAGACATTTCAAAACACATCATGATAGCGATCCTTCACTCTGTAAATTTTATGGGATCGATAAGATCTCTAAACATTGGAGAGGAACCCATATGAAAAGGGAAATATCAAAGAACGAAACGAAGTGGATATATAATTTAAAAACTATGCAGCCTCTAGGAATGAACATAGAGCTTGATTTGAATTGTTTTTTGTCTAATGACTAAAAAAAGTTTCACGTATTTCTTGATTCAGGTATTTTTCTGCCATTTTTCCATTTTTGAATTTGGCGTTTTTTCTGGTCTGTGATGGGGGTTTTGTTTGTTTTTTTCCTCACATCTGTCAACCAGAAAGAGTGCCGGATTTTCCTTTTGGACAATGGCAGTAATATATTTAAGAATTTCACATATTTTTTTTGGAAGAAACCTACAATTACTAATCAGAGAAAAAAACCATCCCTCTTTTTTGTTTATGAAGGGGTATTTATTTTTATACTATAGACTGACATCTAGTGGTTGTTTTGTAAATTACAAGCAACATATCCCCTCTGTTTTTCCAATGACTAAACCCATTGGATTATCAGTAGTATTTACTTTTTTAATTACACTTTTTTTAATTATATCTTTTTCTAATTATATCTTTTATATATTTTTTTATTTTCTAATATTTAATTCATCTCTTCGTTTGTTTGGGATGATATGTTGCAAACGTCTATTTGTTATTTACGTTTCATTGAATCATTACTGCTGTTAGCCTTAAGTGGGACTGAGGCTGCGCAATAAATTAAGTGTTTCTCGATTGGTCTGTTGGATTGATCGAGACACCATAAAGAACGTTGATTTTGTGACTGGGTACGCTTCCTGATGACGTGTTAAATGAAACGTACGTC
Organism: Lithobates pipiens; assembly: GCF_037356315.1. Taxonomy (NCBI): domain Eukaryota; kingdom Metazoa; phylum Chordata; class Amphibia; order Anura; family Ranidae; genus Lithobates; species Lithobates pipiens. The sequence goes on from NW_027507903.1 coordinate 670,151,841, forward strand.
GAGGCGGTATCCAGTCACGTTCGTTTACGTCTAGTTCCGGTCGTCCTTGGTCATCGGCTGCCCTTCGGTGGAATGCACGCCTTACACCACGAGGAACTACGTATCCATTACGAAAACTTTTGTTTTAAGCAAGCAGCCCCAGTGCCAGGTTGGGAACCAACATATGTAAGCAGCCATTTGGCCTTATGTTTTAAAGTTTATGTTTTATTAAACGGTATTACGCTATGGATTTTTGTTTGGCTTTTTTTATGACCTATCTGAGTCTATGAGGAGAAGCTTCTGTCCATAGGAGGTCCACCTGATTCCATGTGAGCAGGGATTCTACCTGCATAAGCCTTATTTGACTATCTTTTTAATTAAAGTAGTCAACAGCATCTGGTAAGAAGACATCTATATCTTCACAAGTGGGGTGTTTTCTCTATGTCCGTAAATTCTTGGTGAAGGGACATTTTTTCATTACGTTATAGAAGATCTCAGCAGTTGTTCTGATTTATGGATTCAGAAGGAGTTTTTCACTGAAAAAATCACTGTTTTGGACTTTTGGATTTATATTTATTTAGTTATTTTTTGTTTTCCTTTTTGGTATCATCACCTAATTGGGACTTCCTTATTATTGTTTTTTTACCTTATTTTGGTTGCAATTTTTTGGTAGATTGCAGTTTTGTGATATGGTGTGTATTATTTTAGATGTTATATGATCACTAAGTTTCACATTTTTTATTGTTTGGTATTTGTTCTAGCGCCCCTAATATGATTATACTTAAAGCCTGCGGAAGGGTCCTTGTATTATTTGGATCAAGGAGAGCCCCAAGGTATGATCGGTTCCAGCAACCACTGCCAGCGTTTGATTTACATGGTGCAGGAAAACCTAGGGGCAAGGTCAAACGTGGACACCTTTACCACCGAAAATCCTCTGGCTTACTGGGTCTTGAGGATGGGTTACTGGCCAGAGCTTGCACAGTATGCAATTGAGCTACTGGCCTGTCCTGCATCCAGCATTCTTTCGGAACGCACCTGTCCACCGACTCGGTTGATCGAATGACCTTCATAAAGATGAATCAGTCTTGGCTCACCACCAGCTACCAAGCACCTGAAGCTGATGTAACTGAATATTTTTTTTTGAAATGTCACATCCCTTCAAGACTGCCTATGCTGATGCTGAGTGCCTGTCCTTTTATGTTGACTGACTGTCCTCTTCATCCTCAATGATCTCGCTGATATCTTGGAAGAACATTTTTGGTTCTGGGTGATGCCACCAGCCCAATTTTTCAGCCCCTGAAAAGGGTCGTGTAATTACAATTTTCGATGCAATACTTTGCAGCAGGGCTCATTTCTGCACTCCAAATAGAGTATATGGGAGAGGTCGCAGTGTCGTGGCATCAGCACCAGTGCCACCAGCCCAATTTTTCAGCCACTGTTTAACAGGGGCATGTAATTACAATTTTTAAAGCAAAGCTTTGCAGCAGGGCTCATTCCTGCACTCCTACTAGAGTATATGGTAGAGGTTGCAGTGTATAGGCCCAATTTTTCAGCCCCTGTTTAACGGGAGCATGTAATACAATTTTTGATGCAATACTTTGCAGCAGGGCTCATTCCTGCACTCCAACTAGAGTATCTGTGAGAGGCTGCAGTGTTGTGGCACCAGCAAGCAGTGCCTAAAGCCCAATTTTTGAACCCCTGTTTAACAAGGGCATGTAATTACAATTGTTTATATAATATTTCACAGCAGGGCCCGTTCCTGTGCCCACCGAGAGTAACTGTGAGGACTTATAGTGTTGCGGCACCAGCACCACCACCACAATCACCAAAGGCCCAATTTTTCTACCACTGTTCAACAATGGCATGTAATTACAATTCTTGATATAATTGTTCACAGCAGGGCGCTCCAGCGCCCACCAAGAGTCACTTTGCGGGCTTACAATGTTGTGGCAACACCAACACCTTGTTCCGCCATTTCTGCACAGCATATAGGGCAGGCCCCTACTTTCAAACATCCAAATTACAAACGTCTCCTACTTGCAAACGGAAGTAGACAACAGGAAGTGAGATGAAAAAAGACGGACGGCCCAAAAATTTATATAGGGGTGATAACCCTTCCCATGTTTTCCAAAAAGCTTAAAAATAGATTTGTTGACTGGAGCTACACTTTCAAAATGTACCAGTTCAAAATTAGAAACAGATTCTACTTAACAACAAACCTACACAGTCCCTGTCTTGTTTGCACCGCCTGTATACCGCTGTTCTGAGTATATAGGGCCTGGGGGCCCCACGCCTTTACTTTTTTTTATTCGGGTACGGGGTTCCCCTTAATATCCGTACAAGACCCAAAGTGGCTGGTAATGGGCAGGAGGGGCTACCTATGCCATTTTTCTCAATGATTTCCATCCATATTGCCGGAACCAGATATTACATTAAAACCGCAAGCAGTTTTAAATGTTTTTTTTTCCGTTAAATGTCATTTTGTGCAGGGACTGTTCTAAACATGGGAAGCATGTGGCACTTCACAGGCATACTATAGACACCCCCCAGGCACGATATTTAAAGGAATATTTCACTTTTTTCCCTTTAATCGTCATTAAAATCTTCATTAAGCTCCCGAAAAAACTTCAATTTTTAAAAACAATTTTGGCATTGACCCATGTCCCCTGGGGCAGGAGCCAGGTCCCCAAACCCCTTTTAGGGCAATATCTTGCATTCGAGTCCCATAGACTTCAATGGAGTTCTAAAGTTCGCACAAATTTTCGGTCCGTTCCAAAGTTCTGATGTGAACCGAACCAGGGGGTGTTCGGCTCATTCCTAGTCTTGAGGATGGATCAGTGACCAGAGCTTGTACAGTATGCAATTGAGCTACTGGCCTGTCCTGCATCCAGCGTTCTTTCGGAACGCACATTCAGTGCTGCTGGAGGCTTTGTAACCGATCACAGGGTGCGCCTGTCCACCGACTCGGTTGATCGACTGACCTTCATAAAGATGAATCAGTCCTGGATCACCACCAGCTACCAAGCACCTGAAGTTGATGTAACCAATTATTTATTTTTTTTTTTTAAATGTCAGATCCCTTCTAGACTGCCTATGCTGATGATGAGTGACTATCCTGTTATGCTGACTGACTATCCTTTTCCTCCTCAATGATCCCGCTGATAGCTTGGAAGGACATTTTTGGTTCTGGGTGTCGCCACCAGTGGCTAAGGCCCAATTTTTCAGCCTTTGTTTAACAGGGGTGTGTAATTACAATTTCTGATGCAATGCTTTGCAGCAGGGCTCATTCCTGCACTCAAACTAGAGTATCTGTGAGGGACTGCAGTGTCGTGGCACCAGCACCAGTGCCTAAGGCCCAATTTTTCAGCCCTTGTTTAACAGGGGCATGTAATTATAATTTTTAATGCAATACTTTTCAGCAGGGCTCATTCCTGCTCTCCAACTAGAGTTTCTGTTCGGTGTTGCAGTGTTGTGGCACCAATGCCTAAGGCCCAATTTTTCTGCCCCTGTTTAACAGGGGCGTGTAATTACAATTTTTGATGCAATACTTTGCAGTAGGGCTCATTCCTGCGCTCCAACTAGAGTATCTGTGAGGGATTGCAGTGTCGTGGCACCAGCACCAGTGCCTAAAGCACAATTTTTCAGCCCCTGTTTAACAGGGCGTGTAATTACAATTTTTGATGCAATACTTTGCCGCAGGACTCAATGCTGCTCTCCAACTAGAGTTTCTGTGAGGTGTTGCAGTGTTGTGGCACCAGTGCCAAAGGCCCAATTTTGCTGCCCCTGTTCAACAGGTGCATGTAATTACAATTCTTGGTATAATATTTCACAGCAGGGCCCGTTCCAGCTCCCACCAAGAGTAACTGCGAAGACTTACAGTGTTATGGCACCTGCATCACTACCACCACCAAAGGCCCAATTTTTCTACCACTGTTCAACAATGGCATGTAATTACAGTTCTTGATATAATAGTTCACAGCAGGGTGTTCCAGCGCCCACCAAGAGTAACTTTGAGGGCTTACAGTGTTGTGGTAACACCAACACCTTAGGCCCAAATTTCTGCAGAGCATATAGGGCAGGCCTCTACTTTCAAACATCCAACTTACAAACATCTCCTACTTGCAAACAAAAGGAGACAACAGGAAGTGAAATTAAATCTACCCCTGGGAAGGGAAATTCTCTCCTGTAAGTGTTGATATGGGAAAAATGTGTCTCCTCTTCAATGATGCTTTATCCCAATCCTTGTTTTACTAAAAACCCCAAATTTTCAAAAAACATTTGTCATTGAGACAGAAAGTGAGGTGAAATCTTCAGAAGAGGTGCACAAACAGCAAAAAAAAATTTACTGGGGTGATAACCCTTCCCTATGTTTTTCAAAAAGCTTAAAAATAGATTTTTTGACTAGAGCTGCACTTTAAAAATGTACCACTTCAAAATTACAAACAGATTCTACTTAACAACAAACCTACACAGTCCCTGTCTTTTTTGCACCGCCTGTATACTGCTGTTCTGAGTATAAAGGGCCTGGGGGCCCCAACGCCTTTCTTTTTTTTAAATTTGGGTACGGGGTTCCCCTTAATATCCGTACAAGACCCAAAGGGGCTGGTAATGGGCAGGGGGGTACCCATGACATTTTTCTCAATGATTTTCATCCATATTACTGGGACCAGACATTACATTAAAACCGCAAGCAGTTTCAAATGACTTTGGGACTCTTCTAAACACGGAAACACGTGCCACTTCACAGGCATACTATAGACACCCCCCAGGCACAATATTTAAAGGAATATTTCACTTTTTTTTACTTTAAGCATCATTAAAATCAGTGCTCCCGAAAAAATGGCTCTTTTTAAAACTTTTTTTTGCATTGATACATGTCCCCTGGGGCAGGAGCCGGGTCCCCAAACCCTTTTTAGGACAATAACTTGCATATTAGCCTTTAAAATTAGCACTTTTGATTTTGAACGGTTGAGTCTTGTAGACTTTAATGGGGCTCTAAAGCAAATTTTCGGTCTGTTCTCATGTTCTGGTGTGAACCGAACTGGGGGGTGTTCGGCTCATCCCTACTGCACGCCAAATGATCGATATCACCAGCAGAGGGATCCTTTCCTGACAGTGCCCTTAAGCTTGAGGTCAAGAAATGATGGCCTGACATTCTCCTTCAGGATTTTCTGGTAGAGCTCAGAATTCATGGTTCAATCAGTGATGGCAAGTCATCCATCACCAAGACCATCAAACTACCACCATCATGTGTGACTGTTGGTATGATGTTCTTTTTATAAAATGCTGTTTTAGTTTTAACCACTTCAGCCCTGGTAGGATTTATCCCCTTCCTGACCAGAACACTTTCTGAGATAAGGCACTTTGTCGATTTAACTGACAATTGCGCAGTCATGCGATGTTGCAAATAGAGCTTTCTTTTCATGGTATTTGATCACCCAAACAGTGGTATTTAACTCAGCTTTCCAAAAATGTGGTTTATCCCAGTTCATTCATCATTTAGCAAGGGGGGGGGGCAATTACTTTTTCACATAGGGTCAGGCAGGTTTGGACAGCTTTTTTCCCTAAATTAATGGAATCATATTTAAAAAAAAAAAAAAAAAACTGTATTTTGTATTTATTTATCTTTGTGCAATATTAAAATATGTTTAATCATCTAACTAAATGGTGATCTGAATCAACAAATACTTTTTTCACAGCACTGTACCTCTGATATTTGCATTTAGACCAAATTCAACTCCCAATCTGGATTTTAAAACTTTCATGTTCAATTTTGAAATAATTTATAGAGGTTGACAGACAGCAATACAAGCTCCTTATCCACCTACCAGTTTCTCTCAGACTTGACAGCTCATCGGTGATGTTCTTATCTGGACGAGATAAAACAATAATAGAAATTGTTATCCAATGACTGAGAACGACATATCCAAAGTCATCTTACCTTTGAGATTGGGATTCAGGACAAATTCAACTCCAATCCCAATCCAGATTTCAAAACTAAAACACATTTTTATGTTCAAATTTCTTCAATTTCAACCCATTTAGGCTTCCAACCACATTTGTGGTCAGAAACTTTACACAGACCCAAATCTGTCACCTAGGTTACTATTTTTCTAGTAAAAAGTTCTATCAATACGACAGTGATCAAAGTAGCAACAGTTTGTTGAAGGCCATTTTGGGCTTCTTCACACTTCACACTATATGCAGAGACCTGCAAATTTTCTGCACTAGAAGAATTGGTGGGGGGGGGGGGGGCGGGCACACAGGGGAGGCTTGGCCAGTAGTAAGAATGGGATGACTGAAATGGTGGACTGTGTCAGAAGAAGAAGGTGGCAATTACAGGAGCCAATAGCCTTTTGTGTGGCTCCCTGCTGCCACTGAAAGATGCTTCTCTTCCTCTCCCTCCCACCGGCTTTCAGCGGCTTTAGGGAGAGACACACTAAAGATCAGTTCTAGTAATTCCCCTTCCCCCACTGCAGTCCACCATCATCCAGTTCTTACTACTGGTCGAGCCTACCCCATCCAACAAGCTCATATACTGTAGGTCAGAGGTCCAAAGACTGTTGGTCATGTATTGTAAGCCCATGCTACGTCAACATTCTAATTAAAACCTTTCTCTATTTTCCTAATAAATAAAGTTTAGAACTGTAGATGTAATACTCACAGAAGGTGAACACGACACCTATAAAGACAACCAGAATAAGGAAAAGAATGGCCACCAGAATCCGTATAAGCTGATATTGTGCTTTCTGGGCAACTGAAAAAAATTATAGACAGACAATTGTGAACAAGCCTGTAGCCATCAACCGTTATATGATACCTCATCCATACACAAAGCTCTTCCAGCACAATCCTAAACAATGGGGTTGGCTATACCCAGCACGCCATGCTGTAGCTCTAGTCAATTGTGCTGAGCTAATGTGACATTTATGTCAGGTGCTGCTGAGTTGTACATATTCCTCCAGAACCTTCATCAAATAAATATCACATTTAGGTATTGGTCTTCATACACTAATACCTTTGGTGACTAATGTATGATGACCAGTAATGCCATGTACACACGAGCAGTTTTTCCGTCGGCATAAACTCTGAAGGTTTCTCCGACGGAATTCCTACTGAATTCCGCTCAAGCTGTCTTGCGTACACATGGTCACACCAAAGTCCGACCGTCAAGAACGTGGTGACGTACAACACGTACAACGGGACTATAAAAAGGAAGTTCAATAGCCAGTAGCCAATAGCTTCCATCTCGTACTTGCTTCAGAGCATGCATCGTTTTTGGTACGTCGGAACAGCATACAGACGAGTGGTTTTCCCGATAGGAATTGGTTCAGTTGGAAAAATTTTGAACATTTTCTCTTTCTAGGTCCATTCGAATTTTCGACTTAAAAAGTCCGATGGGGCATACACACGATCGGAATATACAATGAAAAGCTCCCATCTAACTTTTTCTGTAGGAAATCCTGCTTGTGTGTACACAGCATAAGAAGATCCCTTTCATTGGCTTATGATCCCCAGACAAATACAGCACTTCTTAATAGTTGCAGGATTTATAGAGCCAAGACTACAAAATAGTAAAAGGTAAATGTCCTATAAATTGAGGCGTGCGTCCTCCCATGGAGTAGTACCTGGAGTAGAACAGAAGGTTGTACCCTGTTATTGTAACAGCTCACCATGACCTGGAAAGTGTATGTGTGCCACTCAGACTCATTAAGGAGGGGGTATGTAGATGATAACAGCTTACCTTTGGCTTTTGCATCTTTCTTCCTTCTCCCTAGATCAAGATCACACAGATTGATGTATATACCTTTCTTGTCAGTGTTCCCTGAGGACAAACATATATGTGAAAGAGCAAATCCTGGCATTGAGTGCAGTCAGTAATGTGTTTCAATGCATACTATAAAAAGAGGTCTACCAGTATTTTTGGGATACTACACCAAAAACCAGGTGTAATAGAGATATGGAAACCCAAGAGATGCAAATCCATTAAATACGGCATTAAAATTGATTATTTTATTCCAAGACCCAAAATTAGGGTCTGCTTTACTGGGAAATCCAAGCATTATGCAGTATTTATTAAGGACCCTAGTATTAAGAACAGAATAGCACCAAGTAAGATACCCGTAAAAGAACTACAGTAAAACCTAACTAAACCTCTTTATAGCTGTAGCACCCTCCCATATAGGCTGCTAGTATGTTGGGTACATTTAGTTCCCTTTGGCTCCTCTGTAATCATTGGAGCAGCTATTGATGTATTTGGGCTGTTATGGGTTTCACAGACTTCATGTTTCCTTGCTTCTCCCTTCATTCTAGAGGATTTTAGAATGTAGGGGCTGTAAGAGTCAAATTGACAGCATAGATATTTATTGTACTGCAGCCAATACCTAAGAGGGGGAGGGGGTGGGTTATTCCAGTAGGTGGATGGGAAACACATAAATAGTCTGGGATCTGGAGCAGCCCTGGTCGTGTCCTGCAGGAGAAGTTACCAGCCTTGGCGCTATTGCCCCTTTGTGGCAGCTTGCTGGAGTTGCTGTAGTTCATCAGGTCCAAGCTGTGGCAGATCTGGGGGGGGGGGGGGGCTATTCATAATCAACTTTGGAGTGTAAACAAGCTGTTTCAGCTAAGGATTTGGTCTGGAGGACTCAATGAAGAGTGCCGGGCGGAAGCTAGAAAGTTTGTCAATGTAAAAGTGTGTGATCTTGTGAGCGTTAATTCCTCTCCCACTGAAGAACGCCTGGTAGATACTAGGAATGGGAGAGGTTGTCCTGAAGTGTAGAAATATCTGAAGGAAACTGGGAGAGTTCAGCTGTCCTGGAGAGACATTGTTAGAATAGACCTGAGCTGAAGATCCAAGTGACTGTGTTCTGTTTGTGAAGGATAAATGCCAGCACTAGCTCTTTCTGAGATGGATCTTACAGGGACTCCATTCTATTCCCTTTAACCCTTGGCATAAAGACTGTTCAGAGAAGCTTAGCCTAGTCAAGAGTGTCCTCCTGTTGCTATTCCCCATGACTTGAGTTTCCCATTCCCCCCTCACACCTCTCTATTCTAAGTTCTCTATTTTGTGCTACCAGCTAAACTAATTTAAGGGTGGGCACCCTGGGCACTTATTCACATCTCCTGTGAGGTGTCTCTGGGTTACCAGGGTTGTGATAGTCAGCATCACTTCCCGTTGGCCGCATGTAATAACACTCAGAGGGCCCTCCTCTCCCTAGCCACCCCTTCAGAAATTCAGGAGCTGATCCACCTGCACTTGGACAGCAGCCACTTCCGTGGACTCTGTCAGATTTTCCATTGCACCTCTCCTGATCTCTCTCCCAAGCTGCACAGTATACAAGCCCACAGACACGGCTCCCTGCTTCTCTGCAGCACCAGATCCAACCTCAGAGCCTTTTCCCCCACCATGCACATATATTAGTGACTTCTAGCCCTCTCCTCCACTCTCCTGAGCTGAGCTGCAGTGGAAGGTAGATCACAACCGTCCCCCTGTCCACTCCAGGCCGCTGCCCGGCCACTGCTTCTACCAGCCCTACCAGACCTACTGCCTCCAAGTTACTGACCCCCCACCCACTCCTTCAGCTGCACTCTCAGGGTTCCACAGAGCTGCTTTCCCAAATTCTACCACGTCTGTCTGCACACCCTACAACAGCCTGCAGACTTTACAATTGTCTCACACGGTTTTTTGTGTTTATGAAAAAAGTCAAATGCACCACAAATACACCTTGCCTACCCCCCCCCCCCCCCCGGCACTAACAGCTGTACCAGGCCATCTCCTTTTCCACCAGTTTTCACATCCAATATGGCAATGCAAACAACTTCCTTTACTCCAGGTGTGCATTGGAGGCAAGAACATTTTTATTTTGGGGGGGGGGGGGGGGGGTGCTTTCAGTGGCAATACGGGGAGGTAAATTAAGAGGATTTATGGTAGAAGGAAGGATTTGGGGTGAAGGTTTTTTTCTGGTAGAGGGGATTTGTATCAGGAAGTGGAATCTTAAGTGGAGGGGATAAGAGGATTTGTGCTAGAAGGATTTCTTTGGTCTGTTCTGAGTTTCACAGGCTGCAGGTTTGAGTGCTTCCCGCTGAATTCTAGAGGCTTCTAGAACATAGGGGTAGGAAGAATCAAATGGACAGCATGAATATTTATAGTGCTGCAGCTAATCCCTGAGTAAAGGGGGGCTATGCCAAGTAGGAGGCTGGAAAGGACATAAATAGGCTTGGGTCTGGAACACTGGAGAAGTTCCCAGCCTTGGGGCTATTCTATTTCCCCTCCTGCTTGCATGAGTTGCCATAGTTTATCAGGTCCAACCTGTGGCAGATCTGGGGGCCTATTCCTCATCTTTGTAGAAAAACACTCAGTTTCACCTAAGGATTTAGTCTGGAGGACTCATTAAAGAGTGTCGTGTGGAAGATGGAAAATGTGTATCTGTCCTGTGGCATTGTGAATATTCATTTCTCCCTCACTGAAGAGCATCTGGTAGATACTAGGAATGGGACTAAGTGCCCTGAAGTATAGAGATGTCTGAAGGAAACTGGGAGGGTTCAGCTGTCCTGGAGAGACATTGTTAGAATAGACCTGAGCTGAAGAACAAAGTGACTGTGTGCTGTTTCTGAAGGATAAGTGCCAGCACTAGCTCTTTCTGAGAAGGCTCCATTCTATTCCCTTTAACTCTTGGCATAAAGACTGTTCAGAGAAGCTTAGCCTAGTCAAGAGTGTCCTCCTGTTGCAATTCACCATGACTTGAGTTTCTCATACCCCCCTCACACCTCTCTATTCCAAGTTTTACTAGCAATAAACTGTACAAAGACATCCCGTAGACCAGTGATGGTGAACCTTGGCACCCAGATGTTTTGGAACTACATTTCCCATGATGTTCATACACTCTGCAGTGTGGTTGAGCATCATGGGAAATGTAGTTCCAAAACATCTGGAGGGACGGGGGGCCCGTGGAACGCAGAATCCCTTGGGGCAGTTGGGGAAAAAAAGGGATAAAGCAGTGCCTTCTAAATGTAGCAGTTAAGACATTTAATGAATTGAGGGAGGAGGTGCCCACTGACCCCGTACCCGGAAGTGATGACACCCTGCTGTGTTCCTGTGCATCGCCAATCCCCGTCCCAGATTTCCAGGAGTGCTGGGCTCCACCAGTGTAACCAGACAAAATAATAGATACAGGGACATTCTAGCCAGCGACACCAGGCACCAGGCAGTTCCCAGGATGGCATGGATGATACTGATATTTATGCTGTTCCAAATCGCTTGTTTGTGAGTGTTCCCATTATAGATTTAATTCATTAAATGTCTTAACTGCTAAACTTAAAAGGCACTGCTTTGTCCCTTTTTTATGTTCCAGAGTTTTCTTCTATCTGTAAGCTGGCAGCCTTCTTGGGATAAGCATTCCTAACAATCTTACATGGACTATATGTCATGGACTTGAATACTTGCCCTATGTACTGATCATATTCCTATATTTTTCTTTGTATAGCCTCACCCAGAGTGCGCCATATTAACCCATTGTTTGGAGGTTGGGAAAACCTTGTTTCAGCTTCACATGTACCTCCTATGTCAAAGACATCCTGTGTCTCTACACTCTCTAATGGGGGCACAGGGTGACCGAGAAATCCAGTCTGATCTGTACTAATCGGACTCACTGTACAGCCATACTGGAATGGGTTGACTCAGAAGTTAGTCAATAGTTCCAGTCCCCCAATGCCGGTATCCACACAGTACCCCAAATATATTGTCCCAAACAGAGCATTACTCACCCAACCAAACTCTGGCCAGCACCGGCAACATCTACAGAGTTCCAGGGAACCGGGGCACCGGGGCAATGGGGCAGTCGGCCCCTCTCCCCAGCAACAAGCAGATGTAGTGAAGCTTGTACTCCCAGCTGAATCGCTGGCAAAAACGTAGAGTGCCGCTGGCCTCTGCCTAGCACCTACAGTTTCTTCTTAGCTTCAGGCAACTGGGGCAGTTGGCCTCTGCCCCACACATACTGATGACAACAATTCCTTGAAGCCAAGAATGGGGATCATGTGGACTGACTATGTGAGTTCATTCTGCCCGACTAATGCATGTCCAGACCAAGTGGAGGTCTGGGACCTTGCTAGTCGACTTTTGATGGGAAATGTGGTGGACTCACCGGGACAGAGGCTTTTGGAGGGGACTGAATGTTGGTCTTTCACATATTGATTATGGGCCCTGGATTTTGGGGGAATGGTGCTCATTGTGAGTTGTATGCCTGGGGATGCTTGAGGTGGTGTTACTTTTGGATTTAGATCTCCCCAAGACACAGACTTTGGGAACCCTTTATATGCCATATTAGATATAGTGACTGATTTATCCTGTTGGAGCACATACTGTTAGATGCTGATGTCATCACCTCTGGCCACCTGTCTGTTGTCTGCTATAATGTAAATAATTCTAGTATGGCTTCTAAGGGCGCGTACACACGGGCGGACTGTTCGCCCAACTTTGTCGGCTGAACAGTGTTTCAGCGGACAGTCCGCTCGTGTGTGGGCTTCAGCGGACAGTTTCAGCGGACAGTCTGACGAACAAAGTTTTTCGGAATTTCCGTAAAACTGTCCGCTGAAACTTGGTTTGAGCGGACAGTCCGCTCGTGTGTAGGCTTGTTCGTCAAACTAAGTTCCGCGCATACTCAGAAAGGATTTACACGCCGAAGGTTGCATTGCAGTGTATAGGACGTCGTTTTCTAGTCCCGTCGTACGTGCCGTTCACGTCATCGCGCACGGTTTCAGCGGACTGTTCGTTCATCGTGTGTGGTCAAGTCCGTTCATGCTAATTTTGAACGGACTGTTTGTCAAACTGTTTGACGAACAAGGTTGGGCGAACAGTCCGCGCGTGTGTACGCGGCCTTAGTCTTTCACCCATTGTTGTTTGTGCTAATTAACTTTCCTATTGTGTGAAGGAGTTCTGTGTTGCTATTTATGATAATGTGTATTGTATAGTTGGTGAGCTAGGAGACGTCAAGGCTTCCCTAAAAGGTCATAGCTCTGAGTCACCTATCTGGTTCAAGGATTAGTTAATTAGCTTGTTAATTATGTTTCTGGTTACAGTTTGTATTGTCATCCTGGTGTATATATTTGTGTGAGATCTCAAATAAAAGAGAGTATTTCTGATGTACCCCAAGACTGGTGTTGTCTGGTTCTTGGGGGTTACTATAGCCAGATCCATTGGTCTTGTGTTTCAGGACTTAGGAAGTGATATACTGACGGAAACACTCAAGAGGAGTGTGGTACGTTCCATCACACCAAGGTTTGCCATGACTGCTCAACGAGATGGAGTAAATGTTGCTTTGTGCCTGGCTGTCTTTACATTGATAGGTCACTGTACTAACTAATCGATGTTAGTGCAGCAATCTCCTCCAATGAGCCCCCCACCAGAACACTCTGATCAGCACTCATAGCCATTTGCTAAAAGTGCTGATCGAAAGCTTGGTTTTCAGCATGGCCATTCAATAAAAGCCATTCGTTAGACCAGCTTCTGCTGGACAGGCTGCTGTACACACATGCTCCCCCCCACTTCAACCTTCCTTTCAGTCATTGGTTGCTTGGACTGCCAGCATCCTAGCAACTGAAGATATGCTTTGCAGGCACACAAACTATCTCCATACAAGCCGCTTTAGGACCTCCCAGCTTCGCCCTCCACTTTCTGCCTTCTAGAGTCTCCCGCTCGGTAAAGGGAACTCTGAAATGCATCTATTTTGTGCTACTAGCTAAACTAATTTAATGGATGGCACCCTGGGCACTTATTCACATCTCCTGTGAGGTGCCCCCAGGTTACCAGGGCTGCAATAGTCAGGATCACTTCCCGCTGGCTGCATGTAATAACACTCGGAGGGCTCTCCTCTGCCCAGCCACCCTTTCAGAAGTTCAGGAGTTGATCCACCTGTGCTTAGACAGCTGCCACCTCCCTGGACCCTGTCAGCTTTTCTACTGCCGCTCCCTGCACCTCTCCTGCTCTCTCTCCTAAGCTGCACACAGATTCAGCTCCCTGCTTCTCTGCAGCAGCAAATCTGACACCAGCTCCTGCTCCCCCACGCACGTGCACATTAGCGACTTCTGGTCCTCTCCTCCTCTTTCTTGAGCTGAGCTGCAGTGGAAGGTAGATCACAACCTCCCCCCTGTCCACTCCAGGCTGCTGCCCTGCCACTGCTTCTACCAGCCCTACTGTCCACACATGCATGAAACTGCCTTCTCTCTTGGACTCCTCCTGTTAGCTAGTCAGTTGAAGAGCAGCACTGCTCCTTACCTGTCCAGAGCTTCTGCTCTGCCACTGCCTTTCCTGACCCTACTGCCGCCAAGGGGATTTAGGGATGGAGAGGATCCGTGCTAGAAGGGGTATTTGAGGATTTGTGCTGGGAGAGGTGAGTGTGCAGATTCATGATGGATTTTTTTTTTGGGGGGGGAGTACGTATTTTAGCTGAAAGAGTAGCATTGCTTGAGGGGGGGATTTTGCTGTCTCCTGACCCATACACTGAATGTAATTTCCTTTCTCTTAGAATGTGTCACACCTGTCTATTGTGAACCTAATCTAGTGCTTCCTTTTTCTCTGTCAACTAAGAGTTGATTTTATCGAATTGATCAATTGTTTTATTATTTCTGCCCTCATATGAGGAGTTGTGACCAAGGCTGTGTGCCGAAACACGTAAGCTGTTTTTTAACCTTACCTATATGTAGCAATAAAGACTATATTTGGATTTTGAAGTTGCTGGCCACATTTCTTTTTGAACACAGGTAAGTAATTCATATGCCTTTGTCTTACAGGGTGTATTTTTTATTTTATTTTTTGCAGAGGGTTTACTTTCTCTTTAAGGCTGCCACATCCCAATTAAAGTATACCCAAAAAAGAAAAAAATGCATGGGATGTAAACCCCTCTCTATGGCAGGATTTTAAAGGCAATACTGGAAATAGTTAAAAAATAAATTTTTTATTACAAAATTACATTTGTTAACCACTTGCTGACCAGCCGCCATCATTATACGGCAGCAGGTTAGCTCATTCCCGCGAATCACCATACTAGTATGTCGGCTCCTTTAAGAGCCATAGAAGACACGCGTGTGCCCATTGCACAGCGGGGGACTCTCATGCGCTCTTGGCGGCAACCATGATTACCACCAGCCACCCATGAACACAGGCACGAGAGCCAGAACAGGAAAATAACAGACAGATCCCCATTCTGTCAGGGGAGGAGAGACAGATCAGCTGTTCCTAGCAATTAGGAATTAGCAGTCTCATCCCCCCATAGTTATAAACACATATGAGGGAACCCACTTAACCCCTTGATCGCCCCTAATGTTAACCCCTTTCCCTGCCAGTGACATTTACACAGTAATCAGTGCATTTTTATAGCTCTGATCGCTGTATAAATGTCAATGGTCCCCAAAAAGTGTCAAAAGTGTCTGATCTGTCCACCATAAAGTCGCAGATCGCCACCATTACTAGTAAAAAAATATTTAAAAAAATTAAAAATGTCATAAATCTATCCCCTATGTGGTATTCGCTTATTGTGATTTTATTTTTTTTTACCAAAAATATGTAGAAGAATATATATCGGCCTAAACTGATGAAGAAATGTGTTGTTTTTTTAATTGGGACATTTACTATAACAAAAAGTAAAAAATATTGGGGTTTTGTTTTTTTCTAAATTGTCGCTCTTTTTTTTTGGTTATAGCACAAAAAATAAAAACTGCAGAGGTGATCAAATACCACTAAAAGAAAGCTCTATTTGTGGGGGGAAAAAGGACATCAATTTGGTTTGGGTACAGCACTGCATGGCCGCGCAATTGTCAGTTAAATTGACGCAGTGCCGTATAAAAACTTACGGGGCTGAAGTGGTTAAAGGTCAGACATTTTTTTTTTTTTAAATACATCAACCATACATTGACCTTTCTCCAGATAAATGGGCTTTTTGTTTAAGACAGATCGTCAATCCATTCTGTTCATTATTGAATTCAGCAACGCATCTGTTAGATAGCTCCTCCATACACTCAACGCATTTCTTGGATAAGAATCCACTTCATCAGGAGTTTCATTGGTGGAGCATTTATATATCAACTAGGTATAAAAATAACATACATAGATGGCAAGCATTGCAATGTCACCTTAAAAAAAAAGGAAATATAATTCCATCATTGCATGTCCCAAATTGTACAAAAGATTAACCAGGGTTACCCGAGCACATGAATGCCAAGAAAGGGAAGAAAGCCAACCACCCTTTGGGAGAAAACACAAGGAGCAAGGCCCTGAAAGAAGGTCATTATAAATGCCCCCTTTTCCCTTTCCTTTCTCTATAGATGTATGTTAAAGCGGAGTTCCACCCAAAGGGGTAACTTCTGCTTCAAGCACTCCTTGTCCCCTTACATGCTACATTTGGCATGCAATTTTTTTTGGGGGGGAGTGGGCAACTTCTTTTTAGTGGGACTTCCTGTCCCACTTCCTTCCTCCTCTTCTCGGCCGCCTAGGCGACTCCTCCTCTCGTCCTAGGTGGCCCCTCCCTGCCAGCAATCTTCTGGGACACAACTTGACTGGCCAATAGCAGAGTGCAGAGTGACTCGCACAAGCGCAGTGCGTGCCCGGCCGTGAAGCCGGAAGCTGTCACGGCCGGGGGCCCATAGTTGCTATGGCGGCCCAGCAGAGACGAGATGGAGAGGAGCGAGGCTCCGGGGCGCCCGCATCGCTGGACTGTGGAGCAGGTAGAAGTCTGTTTATTAAGAGTCAGTGGCTACACTTTTTGTAGCTTCTGACTTTTAATAAACAAAAAAACGGGGGGAACTCCGCTTTAAAGAATGCTTATATGCTGAATTATCGTTTTATCTTTTGGAAAGATCCCTCACTATATTAGACCCCCTCCAATTGGGGAAAACCTTATCAATGCCTCAAAATTGCAGCAGTGACGGCTCCCTATCATGTACAATCTTAACATGCAGAGAAACACTGAGTTTAGTGAAACCATTCCTAATATTGGTCATATGTTCTGCGGTGTGTATCTCAGTAATCATTTAGTGCGACCAACATAATAAAACCCACAGCACAATAAATGTACATGAGTTGTATTACAGGTGATGAACTCATCAATAGTGAAAGCATCACCAGCAACCTGATAAATAAATGAAGCACAACCCCGTTACAAATTTTGACAGTTGTACAACATAAGCATTTCCTGCATGAGAAAAATCCCGACTTATCAAAATGTAATTTTTGTTGCCTGGGTAGATCTAGTATCTTCTTAACCACCCTATCACCAAAGTTAGAGGCCAATTTTACCTCAATTTTACCTCATTCAATAACAATAACAAGTCTTTAGTATCCTTCAGATAAGCCTTAGTGGATAATACACTAGGTTGTGTATATGTAGGGATGTGTAAATGATGGAATATATCATTTGAGTAAAGTTGAATTGGATCATAAGTTGAGTTGAGTTGAATATATTAAATCTAGGATTAAAATGCGCCCCCCCCCCCTAAATGCCTTTTAGTTATATTAGGAACGTTGCCATGCCATGCAGCCAATCCCAGGATAAAGTCAAGATGACGAAATGCATTGACCCGTGGATGTACGGCAACTAGTAGAGACTTTGGTACAACGAGAGATGCTCTAGCTGTATCTGAGGTGTGGTGAGATATCGCTGGCTGGATTTTTTTATGTTTGGCTGCTACAGTGCTCTGGTTCTTACATTCTCTATGCTTATGTTATTTATTTACCTTGTAAGTGCAATATTTGAAGGTTTTATCTAAATAAATATATCAGTGTGTATGGCATTATCACACTAGTGGAGCTCTTTTTTTTATCTTCACCCATGTGACTGGATCCACCCGTTTACACCAAGTGTGGATAACTGCACTGCTGCCAAACCTGCGAGTGTAATGCCGCGTACACACGATCAGACTTTTTGACAGCAAAGGTCCGGAACGAGTCCGTCGGACAATTCGATCGTGTGTGTGGGCTCCATCAGACCTTTGCTTGCCAAAAATCCGGTGGACTTTAGAAATAGAACATGTTTTACATTTTCCCACCTGAAGTCCGCCGGACCGAGAAATCCATTCGTGTGTATGCTAGTCCGCTGGACAAAAACCGACGCTAGGGCAGCTTTTGGCTACTGGCTATGAACTTCCTTATTCTAGTCCAGTAGTACGTCATCACGTTCAAATCCGTCGGACTTTGGTGTGATTGTGTGTGGCCAAGTCCGTTCATTCAGAAAGTCCGTCAGAACTCCGCTGAAAGTCCGTTGGAAAGACCGTCGGACCTAGTCCCTCGAAAAGTCCGGTCGTGTGTACGCGGCATAAGGCAACTTTTTTTGGCGAGTTCAAAACTGGCGGGGAGTGGTGCTTGTGACACACATGGTGTGGTTTGAAGACTTTGTCACCCTTTGGAAGATCGCATTTCCTTTACCATCATTGACTGTTTATGGACTTATTTTCACTGAAATTCCATATTTGTCACTTCTCTGTGTCTGCTTTTAACACTGCTTATCACAGGGCTTTTATGTGATTTTTATGATTATTTGGTAGAAGTGCATTGGATTTGCATTCATTTAGGGTCAATTAATTCATTTTTATTTTTGTTCTTTGATGCAGCAGTCAACAAGTGATTTTGTTTAATCATTCATTTAGTTTTTTTACATTATATTCTTTTTATACCTAGCTAGATATATAAATGCTCCACCAATGAAACTCCTGATGAAGTGGATTCTTATCCAAGAAGCACATTGAGTATATGGAGGAGCTATCTAACAGATGTATTGCTGAATTCAATATTCAATAGAATTGTACACGATCAGTTTTCTGGGGAAAAGTCAACATATGGTTAATGTATTTTTTTTTTTTTTAAATGTCTGTCCTTTTACAAATGTAATTTTTTACACAAACTTTATTTTTTAACCATATTTGCAGTACTGCCTTTAAAATCCCGCCATAGATAGGGGTTTACACCTCATGCCTTGCTGTAGCTCTAGTCACTTGTACTGAGTTAATGTAATATTCGGATGTCACTGAGTTGTACAAATTTCTCCATAACCTTCATCAAATAAAAAATATCACATTTAGGTATTGGACTTCATACACCAATAATTGGACCAATAAGAAGCTCTCTTTCATCGGCTTACAGTATGTGCTCCAGACAAAAAGAGCACTTCCTAATAGAGCCAAGACTACAAAACAGTAAAATGTAAATGTGCTATAAATGGAGGTGTGACTCCAGCTCACCTTTAGCTTTTGCACCTTTCTTCTTTCCCTGTAGATCAAGATCACTCAAACTGATGTATATACCTTCCTTGCCAGAGTTCTCTGAGGACAAACATAGATGTGAAACAGAGCATTGTTTGCAAACAGTGTGGTTTTGTCAGGAACCATGAAACAGACAGAGACAGAAGTACAATCAAATCACACTTGTTTATTAATAAAAATAAAAAGGTAAATAGAAAAAGCGTAGTCAAGCATAGCCAGAGTCTAGTAGCCAGATCGGGTAGTCAGCCAGTCCAAAGTTCATAAACCAGATCGGGTAATCAGCCAGTTCAGACGTCAGGGATCCAAGGAGAGCAACTGAAAGCAGGATAGAAGCCAGGAGGAATGTCAGCAAGCCAGTCTTGAAACAAACAGCAGGAGATGGTTCCTAGTGATGTGACCAATGCAAAGGCAAAGGAAAGAGTGAGCTGGAAGGCTTTAAATAGGCAGGTCAGACGAGCATCATCGGGAACAGCTGGTAACTGTGGAAAGAGAAGAGAGCTGAAAATTAGCCGACAGCTGAGCGGCCAGCCCAGAGGAGGAAGGGCTAAGCCAGCCCTGACAGTACCCCCCCCCCCCCCCCAATGACCCCTCTCCCTCGGAGGGCCACCGAGCTTGAGGGGAAACCGTCTATGTAACTCGCGGAGGAGGACAGGGGCATGTACGTCAGAGGATGAAACCCAGGAGTGTTCCTCCGGACTGTACCCCTTCCAATGCACCAGGTACTGTATGCGCCAACGGAACCTACGGGAGTCAACAATGGATAGTACCTCATACTCCTCATGGTTCTAAACCTGAATAGGGTGAGGACGTGGCACCGAGGTGGTAAATCGGTTACAGACCAACGGTTTCAATAAGGAGACATGAAACACATTTGAGATGTGCATACTAGGAGGAAGGTCCAACGCGTAAGCTACTGGGTTCATCCTGCGAAGGATACGGAAAGGCCCAATAAACCGAGGTGCAAACTTCAGTGAGGGAACACGAAGCCGGAGGTTGTGAGAGGACAGCCAGACCCTGTCCCCAACCTGGTTGGAAGGCGCAGGCAGGCGTCTGCGGTCAGCATGGAGTCTGCACCTATCATTAGCATGACGCAAAGCCTCCTGGACTTGTACCCAAGTGGAACGATGACCACGGAGATGCTCTTTTAATGCAGGAATACTCTGCGGAACAAACGAGTCAGGCAACATAATTCGCCATAAATGGAGACAATCGGGAAGCAGAATTCAAGGCACTGTTGTGAGCAAATTCTGCCCAAGGTAATTGGTCAGACCAGTTGTTATGATGGTCAAAAATATAGCAATGTAGGAATTGCTCCAAGGACTGATTGACTCGTTCTGCGGCCCCATTAGACTGTGGGTGATACGCAGAAGAAAACGTAAGCTGGATTCCCAACTGTGCACAAAAGGCTCGCCAGAACTGGGAGACAATCTGACAGCCCCTATACGAGACAATCACCTTGGGTAGCCCATGTAAGCAAAAGATCTCCTGAGCAAAAATGGAAGCCAGTTCGTTAGAGGTGGGCAACTTCTTAAGTGGAATATAATGACACGTCTTTGAGAACCAGTCAACCACCATAAGGATAACAGTGTTGCCTTTGGAGTTGGGCAACTCCACAATGAAATCCATAGACAGGTGAGTCCAGGGCCTCTCTCCATTGGGTATTGGTTGTAGGAGGCCCACTGGAAGGTGTCATGGAGTCTTACTCTGAGCACACACGGGACAGGCAGCTACGAAGGCAGTAACAGCCCGTAGACTAGGCCACCAGAATTATTGGGAGATGGCCCAAATGAGTTGATTCTTTCCAGGATGGCTAGCTGCCTTGGGAGA
The DNA here is from genome assembly GCF_037356315.1 of Lithobates pipiens. Classification (NCBI taxonomy): domain Eukaryota; kingdom Metazoa; phylum Chordata; class Amphibia; order Anura; family Ranidae; genus Lithobates; species Lithobates pipiens. The sequence continues at coordinate 670,172,886 of NW_027507903.1, forward strand.
ATGGTAAGTCTGGAGCACTGAAGTACGGACACTCTCTGGGACAAAGCAGCGGTCACAAGGTTTATCAGGAGGAGCATGGACCTGAGCAGCAAGAATGTTGTCTCCCAAAGAAGAAGTAAGACTGGTGTGAACCGTAGCCAAGATACGATCAGGAGGAATCATAGGAACCGGCACCGACTCCGACTTGGAAGTGAAGGAAAATTGTCGTGACAAGGCATCAGCCCTTACATTCTTAGTACCGGGTAAGAATGAGACAATGTAATTAAAGCTCGACAAGAAAAGAGCCCATTGCGCCCTTCTGCAAGAGAGTCGCTTAGCCTCACACAAGAATGTAAGATTCTTATGATCAGTAAGAATAAGGGCACAGTGGTACCTTCAAGGAGATGTCTCCATTCTTTCAGGGCTAAAATGATCACCAACAGCTCTCTGTCACCAATCTCATAATTGCATTCAGCAGGTGACAATTTCTTGGAAAAGTAATCACACGGATGCATAGCGCTCTCAGTTAGGACGTTGAGATAGAAGGGCGCCAACTCCAGTCTCAGAAGCATCAACTTCTAGGATAAAAGGCAACGTAGGATCAGGATGTGCCAACACAGGAGCAGAAACAAAGGTAGCCTTGAGAGTCTCAAAGGCCTTAATGGACTCCGGAGACCAACTCTGTGGGTTACCGTCCTTTCTGCTCATATCAGTCAGAGGCTTGACCAGAGACAAGAAGTTATGAATAAACTTCCGATAGTAGTTGGCAAAGCCCAGGAAATGCTGCAGAGGACGTAAATCCATGGGTCGAGGCCACTGTAGGACTGCCGATAGTTTCTCTGGGTCCATCGAAAAACCAGCAGTGGAAATGACATAGCCCAGGAATGTAACCTGTTCACGATGGAACTCGCACTTCTCTATTTTACAATAGAGATTGTTCTCCTTTAGTTTCTGAAGTGCACGACAGACATCTGTGTGGTGGTTCTCCAGGGACATGGAAAATATGAGGATATCATCGAGATAAACCACCACACACAATTGCAACAAATCTCGGTGGACATTGTTAATAAATTCCTGGAAAACTGCCGGGGTGTTACAAAGGCCAAATAGGCATTACCAGATATTCATAATGGCCTGTTCTGGTATTAAACGCAGTTTTCCACTCGTCGCCCTCCTTAATATGCACAAGATTGTATGCCCCTCTCAGGTCAAGCTTTGTGAAAACCGTTGCTCCCTTGAGGCGGTCAAATAATTCTGTAATCAATGGAATTGGGTAGGCATTCTTAATCGTGACACGATTGAGACCCCTATAATCTATACAAGGTCTCAGTTCAGCGCTCTCCTTTTTCACAAAGAAGAAACCAGCACCAGCAGGAGACGACGACCTGTGGATGAAACCTCGAGAAAATGCGTCAGCAACATACTCCTCCATGGCCTTATCCTCCAAGACCGACAAAGGGTAAACCCGGCGACGAGGAGGTATGGCACCAGGTTGAAGGTCAATTGTGCAATCATAAGGCTGGTGTGGAGGCAAACTACTGGCTTGACCTTTATTAAAGACATCGCCAAAATCACGGTACTCCTCCGGCAGGGAGGGGAGTGAAGCGGTGCACAGGACCTTGGATACCTTCAGGAAGCATGTCTCACTGCATTGTGGTGACCAGGAGAGAACCTCAGCATGGAGCCAATCAAAAGAGGGGTTGTGCCTCTGTAACCAAGGATAACCAATAACCAGCGGAAATCTGGGTGAGGAAATGACTTGGAATTGGATTATCTCATGGTGAAGAGCCCCTACGGCCATGGACAATGGAACTGTCTCATGAGACACATGGGCAGGCTGTAAAGGTCTCCTGTCAAGAGCCTCAATGGCAAGTGGAGTGTCTCACAGCTGCAGCAGAATTGAGTGCTGCAAAACAAATGCAGCATCAATGAACAGGCCTGCAGCCCCAGAGTCAATTAGCGCCTGTATCTCGATGGATGCCCAAGAAAGGGTGACCAAAACCAGGGGCTTATCCTTCTGGATAACCTGGGATGAAACAACGTCACTTAAGGTCTGTCCATGACAGGACCTCAAGGTTCGGGCGTTGCCTGGACCGGTAGGACAAGACTTCAAAAAGTGACCTGTCTGGCCACAATCTCTCCCTCCTCCTAAAGGCTCTCTCATCCGCAGAGAGACACGTGAAGCCCAGGTGCATGGGTTCATCTTTACTGATCAACTCGGTACCAGGAGGCATGGGAGGTGAGGGAGGCATGGGTGGGACTACAAAGCTTGGAGGCAAACATACAGGAGGCTTCCGCAAGCGCTCCTTAAGAGAAAGTCTTTCTCTGAGTCTGGAGTCAATTAGGATGCCAAACGAGATCAAGCTCTCCAACCCAGTGGGTATATCTCAGGCTGCTATCTCATCCTTGATGGAATCCTAGAGACCATGAGAAAAAACAGCCACGAGGGCTTCATTGTTCCAAGCAACCTCTGCTGCCAGAGTACGGAATTCAATGGCGTAGTCGGCAACAGTTCTCGTACTCTGTTTGATGGACATGAGGCACTTGGCAGCAGAAGCGGAGTGTGCGGGAACATCAAAAACCCTTTTAACCACTTCCCGACCAGCGCACGACGATGTACGTCGACAGAATGGCACGGGCAGGCATATTGGCGTACATGTACGTCCAATATTCGTTGCCGCCGTGCCATCGGGAGCGCGCCGCCGGCGGCGCGCTCCCGCGCTGGTCGGGACCCCCGTGAGTCCGGTCGCGGGACCCGCGGACTCGATCGCCGCGGGCATCCCCGCGATCGTCTCACGGAGCGGCCGAATGGAGGAAATGCTGTATAAACAACATTTTCCCATTCTGCCTAGCAACTAGTGACGCTGATCTCTGCTCCATGTGATTGGAGCAGAGATCAGTGTACACTAAATGAAAGCCCAACCCCCCCACAGTTAGTAACACACCCCTAGGAACACTTAACCCCTACACTGCCACCCACAGGTTAACCCTTTCACTGCCAGTGTCATTTACACAGGAATCACTGCATTTATATAGCAGTGATTACTGTATAAATGACAATGGTCCCAAAAATGTGTCAAAAATGTCCGATGGGTCCCCGACAATGTCGCAGTCACAATAAAAATCGCAGATCGCCGCCATTACTAGTAAAAAAAAAAAAAAAAAAAATTATTAATAAAAATGCTATAAAACTATCCATATTTTGTAAACGCTATAACTTTTGCGCAAACCAATCAATAATCGCTTATTGCGATTTTTTTTTACCAAAAATATGTAGAAGAATACGTATCGGCCTAAATTGAGGGAAAAAAATGTTTTTTTATATATTTTTGGGGGATATTTATTATAACAAAAAGTAAAAAATAATGCGTTTTTTTCAAAATTGTCGCTCTATTTTTGTTTATAGCGCAAAAAATAAAAACCGCAGGGGTGATCAAATACCACCAAAAGAAAGCTCTATTTCTGGGAAAAAAAGGACGTCAATTTTGTTTGGGAGCCACGTCGCACGACCGCGCAATTGTCAGTTAAAGCGACGCAGTGCCGAATCGCAAAAAGTGGTCTGGTCTTTGACCAGCAAATTGGTCCGGTCTGAAAGTGGTTAAAGGAGGCCACAAACTGAGGGTAACTCAAGACAACAGGTTTTTACGTCTCCCATAGAGGGTTAGCCCAGGCCAAGGCTCTCTCAGAAAGCAAAGATATCACGAAACCTACTTTGCTTCTGTCCATGGGAAACGCCTGGGGCAGCATTTCGAAGTATATCTCAACCTGATTGAGAAACCCTCTGCATTGAACTGGATCACCCCCAAATCGCTGGGGAAGCGGAGCATAACCAGACATACCTCCTCTAGAGGTAATACTCGAGGCAGGTGCCTGCACAGAGACTGGTGCAGCGGCAGGGACGGCATGTGACTCAGGTTGTACTGGAGCAGCCATTGTGGGGGATTCCAGGTGAGCTGTGTGATTCAGGAGCGTTTGTAACGCCATGGCAAACTTATCCATGTGGTGATCTTGCTCATCCAATCTGGAAAAAATATTCCCAACAAGTGGATTGACTATCTCCCGAATTCATAGCCTTCGCGTACTGTCAGGAACCATGAAACAGACAGAGACAGAAGTACAATCAAATCACACTTGTTTATTAATAAAAAATAAAAAGGTAAATAGAAAAAGCGCAGTCAAGCATAGCCAGAGTCCAGTAGTCAGATCGGTTAGTCAGCCAGTCCAAAGTTCATAAACCAGATCGGGTAATCGGCCAGTCCAGACATCAGGGATCCAAGGAGAGCAACTGCAAGCAGGATAAGAAGCCAGGAGGGAAGTCAGCAAGCCAGTTAAGAAACAAACAGCAGGAGATGGTTCCTAGTGATGTGACAAACGCGAAGGCAAAGGAAAGAGTGAGCTGGAAGGCTTTAAATAGGCAGGTCAGGCGAGCATCATCGGGAACAGCTGGTAACTGTGGAAAGAGAAGAGAGCTGGCAATTAGCCAACAGCTGAGCGGCCAGCCCAAAGGAGGAAGGGCTAAGCCAACCCTGACAGGTTTACTGTGTACATTTGTAAAACTAGGAGGTGGAGAGATATGGAAACCCAAGACTTACAAATCCATTGAATATGGCATTGAAATGAATTGTTTTAATCCATGACCCAAAATTAGGTTCTGTTTTACCAAGTAAGCATATGCAATATTTAAAAGGGCCCCTAGTGTTGGGAACAGAATGGCACCTAGTAAGAACTAAAACACAACTTATGCCCCATACACATGGTCAGACATTCTGACCACAAAATACGTCAGATTTTTTCCAACGGATTATGGCTACAACTTGTCTTGCATACACATGGTCACACAAAGTTGTCAGAAAATCTGATCGTTCAGAACAAGGTGAGGTGCAAAACATATGAGGGGACTATGTAGAGGCCAGTAGCCAATAGCTTTCATCTCCAATTTTTTTCTGAGCATTCGTGGCACTTTGTGCGTCGGAATTCTCAACACACGATCGGAAAAAGTCAGATCGGATTATTTTAGATCCAGCTCTCAACTTTTTCCGTCGGAAATTCCGACAGAAAAAGTCAGAGCGCACACACGAATCGGATTTTCCGACAACATAATCTGATCAGACTTTTTTTGTCTGAGGAAATGTAAATGTCTCACGTGTGAATTTATTAAACAAGGTCAGGATGTTTTTGTACTTGGGGCAGTGGACAGATAGCACTGGACCCTAGGGTTGTCCTATTCTAGTGCCACACAATCTTTGTTTTTTTGTGTAAAACAATATATCTAACAAGTTAAAAGTCCAGATACAATTTTATTCCAATGTAAGGTGAGATAGAGGATCACATGGGAAAGCCGACTCATTTTGGGTGCCCATCTTTGCTCCGGTTCATCAGAGCTTAAAGATAGGACAACTATGCATATTGAGTACGTTTAGCGTGCTCAGATAAAGGAGCAAGTCATCCACAAAGAGGCACAATTTTTGCTGTCTATCAACAAGTTCAACACACTGTATGGCGTCATTGGACCTAAGGGGCACCACTAAATGTTCCATTGTGAGAATATATGGTAGTAGGGGGGACACCCCTGGTGCGTTCCATTGGTAATGGGTATGGGACCTGAAAGTAGGCCGTTGATCTTAATTCTATCACTGGGACAAATGTATAATGCTCAATTTTTATGAATGAATTACAAAAAACCTATCTGTTCTAAGGAGGCCACTAAGAACTTCTGATCAAGGCGGTCAAACTCCTTCTTGGTATCCAGGGCTATTCGGCACATTGGGTTTTTATATAGTTGGGAGTGGGTAATCAACAAAAGTGTTTTGATCATGTTGCCACAAGCTTCTTGAGAGAGGACAAACCCTACCTGATCAGGGTTTAGGATAGAAGGTCTGAGGTGCTTTAGTCAATAAGCTAGTAATTTAGCATAAATGTTTAGGTTAGCAATAGTTAAAGAAATTGACCTGTAGCTGAAACATTGGGTTGGATATTTTTGATCTTTTGGTATTAAAATGATGTCAGGCTTCTGGGCTTGACACGGGAATTAACAAGAATCTGAGAGGACGTTAAATGCGCTGCTTAATATGGGAGCCAGTGAATACTTGAGTAGCTTATAGAAAGCATTAGAATAGCCATAGGGGCCAGGGCTTTTACTTGAAGGTAGAGACTTTATGATGTGGATGATTTCCTCTGTAGAGAAAGGGTCTAACAATGACAGCTATCTGTTCATCTATTTGTGGAAAGGCAGTACGGGCAATGTAATCCAAAAGCAGTGTCTAGTCAGTTCCACCCAAAGTGGAAGGTAAAGGGTTATGAATCTTATAGAGATGAGATTAATAAGTATGAAGCGCAGATGCTATGACTTTAGTAGAATATACCATGCCCTTCCTAGGGTGATGTACTTTTGGAAAATAGGTTGTTGTAAGTTTGGCTCTAATGGACCTAGCGAGGGGCCAGCCAAACTTGTTGCCATTAGGGATGAGCTTGGTGTTCGAGACAAATGCATGTGGGCCGTTCCGCGCCATATTCGTGTGGCGCTCATGGCCCACAATGCACTGCAGCATCACAGTGCATTGCTGGCTGATGATTGGCCAAGCATGCACTGTGACTCGCATGCTTGGCCAATCACAGTGCCGGCAGCGAGGAGAGCCACAATTGGCCACAGGCATATAGCTCAGGCAGTTTAGTACATGCCCCACACTATACAAGGCCGCCAGTGCTGCGGCCTTGTGTAGTGTGTTGAGGCGTCCACAGAGACAAGGATAGGCAGGAACAGTGTCTACATTTCTTGTGAACCTAGAGCAGTTATAGTCGGTGTATTGTGCCTCCTGCACAGTATAAGCCTGAAGCTACCCCAATTGCTTGTGTTGTTCTGGTCCTATATCACATGCAGCTGTAGCAGTTACAGTCAGTGTATTGTGCCCCCTGCACAGTATAAACCTAAAGCTACCCCCAATTGCTTGTGTTGTTCTGATCCTATACCACAGGCAGCTGCAGCAGTTACAGTCGGTGTATTGTGCCCCCTGCACAGAGTACACCTGAAGCTACCCCCAATTGCTTGGTTTGTTCTGGTCCTATATCACAGGCAGCTGCAGCAGTTACAGTCAGTGTATTGTGCCCCCTGCACAGTATAATCCTGAAACTACCCCCAATTGCTACTCCCACCAGCAGACAGTCTGGGCCCTTGTACACACGGTTGGATAATCTGTCAGAATGAGTCTTATCAGACCGTGTCATCAGATAATCCGACTGTGTGTGGTATGCATCGGACTGATTCCGTCAGAATCTCCGTCCGACCCAATTTTCCAACATGTTGGAAATATTTCCCGACCAACTGGGCCGGACGGACCTAATCCGATCATGTGTAGAGCATTTTCATCGGACCAAGTGCCACGCATGCTCAGATCAAATTCCTACATCAAAGCTATTGGCTACTAGCCTGAATCTAGTCCCATCGTAACGAAATTACGTCATCACGTTCTGAAAGATCGGATTTTTCGCCAACTTGGCCCGACCGTGTGTATGCAACAGTTTCGGACACAATCCGTCGAACTAAATCCGACGGGCAAAATCCAACGGATTTGGTTGCCAAAATCTGTGTACGTGGGCTAAGAACACCACCAGCTACCAAGCACCTGAAGCTGATGTAACCGAATAATTTTATTTTGAAACGTCACATCCCTTCAAGACTGCCTATGCTGATGCTGAGTGACTATCCTGTTATGCTGACTGACTCTCCTCTTCCTCCTCAATAATCCTGCTGATAGCTTGGAAGAACATTTTTGGTTCTGGGCGCCACCACCAGTGGCTAAGGCCCAATTTTTCAGCCCCTGTTTAACAGGGGCATGTAATTAAAATTTTTGATGCAATGCTTTGCAGCAGGGCTCATTCCTGCACTTCAACTAGAGTATCTGTGAGGGGTTGCAGTGTCGTGGCACCAGCACCAGTGCCTAAGGCCCAATTTTTCAGCCCCTGTTTAACAGGGGCATGTAATTAAAATTTTTGATGCAATGCTTTGCAGCAGGGCTCATTCCTGCACTTCAACTAGAGTATCTGTGAGGGGTTGCAGTGTCGTGGCACCAGCACCAGTGCCTAAGGCCCAATTTTTCAGCCCCTGTTTAACAGGGCGTGTAATTACAATTTTTGATGCAATATTTTGCCGCAGGGCTCATTCCTGCTCTCCAACTAGAGTTTCTGTGAGGTGTTGCAGTGTTTTGGCACCAGTGCCCAAGGCCTAATTTTTCTGCCCCTGTTCAACAGGTGCATGTAATTACAATTCTTGATATAATATATCACAGCAGGGCCCATTCCAGCTCCCACCAAGAGTAACTGTGAAGACTTACAGTGTTATGGCACCTGCACCACTACCACCACCAAAGGCCCAATTTTTCTACCACTGTTCAACAATGGCATGTAATTACAGTTCTTGATATAATATTTCACAGCAGGGCCCGTTACAGCACCCACTGAGAGTAACTGTGAAGACTTAGTGTTGTGGCACCAGCACCACCACCACCTCAACCACCAATGGGCCAATTTTTCTACCACTGTTCAACAATGGCATGTTATTACAATTCTTAATATAATAGTTCACAGCAGGGCGTTCCAGCACCCACCAAGAGTAACTTTGAGGGCTTACAGTGTTGTGGCATCACCAACACTTTAGGCCCAAATTTCTGCAGAGCATATAGGCCAGGCCCCTACTTTCAAAACATCCAACTTACAAACGTCTCCTACTTGCAAACGGAAGGAGACAACAGGAAGTAAGATGAAAATAGACGGACGGCAAAAAAAATTATACAGAAGTGATAACCCTTCCCTATGTTTTCCAAAAAGCTTAAAATTGATTTTTTGACTGGAGCTACACTTTAAAAATGTACCAGTTGAAAATTACAAACAGATTCTATTTAACACAACAAATCTACACAGTCCCTGTCTTGTTTGCACCGCCTGTATACTGCTGTTCTGAGTATATAGGGCCTGGGGGCCCAACACCTTTCCTTTTTTTTATTTGGGTACGGGGTTCTCCTTAATATCCGTACAAGACCCAAAAGGGCTGGTAATGGGCAGGGGGGCTACCCATGCCATTTTTCTCAATGATTTTCATCCGTATTGCCGGAGCTAGATGGTACATTAAAACCGCAAGCAGTTTTAACCACTTAACAACTGGCCCATAGCCGAATGATGGCTACAGGGCGGTTGTTTAACTCTGAGAGTCCGTCATATGACGTCCTCCCAGAATTGGGCGCGCACTCGAGAGCATCCGTGACCGGCGGGTCCACGGGACCCGGCGCATCAGGGATCACGGTAAACGGCCAATCATCGCGGCCGTTTACCACGTGATCGCTCCATCAAATGACGGAGAGATTATTTGTAAACAAATCGGTGTCATGTTATGATGCCGGTTACTCCCTCCCCTCTCTGTACCGATCGGTACAGCGGAGGGGGAAGAGATCAGTGTTAGCAGCACTGTGGGCTGGATCTGCAGTGCCCACGGCGCTGCTCACCAAAAAATGAACCCCTCAATTCCCTGCCGATACTCTGCAATACCCTGCAATGCTCTGCAATACCCCATACCATGCCAATACTCTGCAATACCCTGCCAATACTCTGCAATACCCAATACCCAGCAATACCCTGCCAATACCCAGCAATACCCTGCCAATACCCAGCCAATACCCTGCAATACTCTGCAATACCCAATACACTGCCAATACCCTGCAATATTCTGCAATAACCTGCAATACCCAATACACTGCCAATACCCTGCAATACTCTGCAATAACCTGCAATACCCAATACACTGCCAATACCCTGCAATACCCAATACACTGCCAATACCCTGCCAATACTCTGCAATACCCATTAACCTGAAATACCCTGCCAATACTCTGCCAATACCCATTACCCTGAAATACCCTGCCAATACTCTGCCAATACCCATTACCCTGAAATACCCTGCCAATACTCTGCCAATACCCATTACCCTGAAATACCCTGCCAATACTCTGCCAATACCCATTACTCTGCCAATACTCTGCCAATACCCTGCCAATACCCAATACCCTGTCAATACTCTGCCAATACCCATTACCCTGAAATACCCTGTCAATACTCTGCCAATACCGATTACCCTGAAATACCCTGCCAATACTCTGCCAATACCCTGCCAATACCCTGCAATACCCAATAACCTGCAATAACCTGCAATACCCAATACCCTGCAATAACCTGCAATACCCAATACCCTGCAATAACTTGCAATACCCAATACCCTGTCAATACTCTGCAATACCCATTACCCTGAAATACCCTGCCAATACTCTGCAATGCCAATACCCTGCCAATACTCTGCCAATAATCTGCCTTTTTTTTTTATTTCAGGCTTCCCAGCCTAGAGGTGAGATGTGGGGTCTTATTGACCCCATATCTCACTGTAAAAAGGACTTTTCATGCCATATTCCTATTACAAGGGATGTTTACATTCCTTGTAATAGGAATAAAAGTGATAAAAAAAATTATTTTTGGGAAAAAAAATGTCAAACTAAAATAAATAATAATGCAGAAGCGAACACATACGCAAGTCCCGCCCATATATGAAAATGGTGTTCAAACCACACATGTGAGGTATCGCAGCGAACGTTAAGCCGCGTACACACGGGCGGACTGCCTGGCCTACTTAGTCCGCCGAAACACATTTCAGCAGACAGTCCGCTCGTGTGTGGGCTTCAGCGGACTTTTTCAGCGTGCAGTCTGGCGGACTAAGTATTTCGGAATGTTGGAAATACTGTCCGCTGGACTCGCATTTCGGCGGACAATCCGCCCGTGTGTATGCCGGTCCGCCGTACTTTTGAAATGAGCGGACTTTTCCCGCCCGGAGAAAAGTCCGCTCATTTCGAGCGGGTATCCAGGTAGGTGGGGCCCACGACGGAGACGTCGCTGGCCCCGCCGCCTGGTATGGACTTAAAGGGGAGCCCCAACGCCGAAAAAAATCGGCGTGGGGGTCCCCCCCAAGTCCACAACAGACCCTTGTCCGAGCACGCTACCCAGCCGGCCAGGAAAGGGAGGTGAGCGAGCGCCCCCCCTCCTGAGCCGTACCAGGCTGCGTGCCCTCAACATGGGGGGGTGCCTTGGGGAAGGGGGGGCCGCGCGGCCCCCCCACCCCAAAGCACCTTGTCCCCATGTTGATGAGGACAAGGGCCTCTTCCCGACAACCTTGGCCGTTGGTTGTCGGGGTCTGCGGGCGGGGGGCTTATCGGAATCCGGGAGCCCGCTTTAATAAGGGGGCCCCCGGATACCGGCCCCCCACCCTATGTGAATGACTATGGGGTACAATGTACCCCTACCCATTCACCTGTAAAATAAAAGTACCAAAAAAAACACAACACAGGGTTAAAATATTTTATTGCACAGCTCCGGGGGTCTTCCGTCTTCGGGGGTCTTCTCGCCGGACTCCTCCGCTATCTTCTTGTAGCTCTTTTGCTAGCGGAGGAGTCCGGCTTTCTTCCTCGCCGCCGGCCTCTTCTCCCGACTTCGGGGGTCTTGTCCCCCTCTTCGGTTCTTATGCCGGGCGGCCCCCCTTCCCCAAGGCACCCCCCCCATGTTGAGGGCACGCGGCCTGGTATGGCTCAGGAGGGGGGGGCTCGCTCGCCCCCTTTCCTGGCCGGCCGGGTAGCGTGCTCGGACAAGGGTCTGTTGTGGACTTGGGGGGGACCCCCACGCCGATTTTTTTCGGCGTTGGGGTTCCCCTTTAAGTCCATACCAGGCGGCGGGGTCAGCGACGTCTCCTTCGCTGGCCCCGCCTACCTGGAGACGCGCTCGAAATGAGCGGACTTTCCTCCGCGTGTGTGGGCGAGTCCGTTCATTTCAAAAGTAGGGCGGATAGTATGGCGGACTTAGTCTGCCGTATTAGTCCGCTCAAAAAGTGCCGTGTGTGGGCAAGTCCGTTCATTCGAAAGTATGACGGACTGTCCGTCGGATTGTCTGACGGACTAAGTTGGCCAGACAGTCCGCCACGTGTGTACGCGGCTTTAGAGTGAGAACAATAATTTTGGCCCTAGACCTCCTCTGTAACTCAAAACATGTAACCAGTAAAAAAATTTAAAGTGTCACCTATGGGGATTTTTAAGTAGCGACGTTTGGCGCCATTCCACGAGCGTGTGCAATTTTGAAGAGTGACATGCTAGGTATCTATTTACTCAGCGTAACTTCATATTTCACATTATGCAAAAACATTGGGTTAACTTTACTGTTTTTTTGTTTTTTTTAAGCACAAAACCATTTTTTTCCCAAAAAAACGCGTTCGAAAATATATAATGTTTTGGGGTTCTATGTAATTTTCTAGCAAATAAATTATGATTTTTACATGTAGGAGAGAAATGTCAGAATTGTCCTGGGTGCTCCAGAACGGCTGATGGTGCTCCCTGCATGTTGGGCCTCTGTATGTGGCCACACTGTGTAAAAATCTCACACATGTGGTATCGTCATACTCGGGAGTAATAGCAGAATGTGTTTTGGGGTGTAATTTGTGGTATGCATATGCTGTGTGTGAGAAATAACCTGATAATATGACAATTTTGTGAAAAAAAAAAAGAAAAAAAATCTTGATTTTGCAAAGAATTGTAGGAAAAAATGACCATCCGCATTATTAGCTACTGCAGGGAGCCTAAAATCGGGGAAGGAGGCAACAGTGGAGGCTGTAAATGTCAATGCAACTACTCAACGGATGTTTGTGAGTGATATACCTGGCTTTTTTTAATCTTTTACTGAGTTAAATAAACGTTAATGCACTAGGGCTGGTGTGCGCTCTATTTTTTGTGCTTTTTAGGAAAAAATGACAACTTCAAAAAACCCATCATGCCTCTTACTAAATACCTTGGAATGTCTTCTTTCCAAAAAGGGGTCATTTGGGGGGTATTTGTACTTTTCTGGCATGGGAGGGTGTCAAGAAATGAGATAGGCCGTCAGTCCTTCAGGTGTGATCAATTTTCAGATATTGGCACCATAGCTTGTGGACTCTATAACTTTCACAAAGACCAAATAATATCCACCAATTTGTACTTATTTTTACCAAAGATATGTAGTAGTGTACATTTTGGCCAAAATTTATGAAGAAAAATTACTAATCTGCTAAATTTTATAACAGAAACGAAGAACAATTCATTTTTTTTACAGAATTTTCTTTTTTTTCTTTTATAGCACAAAAAATAAAAAACCCAGCTGCGATTAAATACCACCAAAAGAAAGCTCTATTTGTGTGAAAAAAAGGACACACATTTCATATGGGTAAAGTGTTGCATGACTGAGTAATTGTCATTCAAAATGTGAGAGCACCAAAAGCTGAAAATTGGTCTGGTTATTAAGGGTGTTTAAGTGCCCAGTGGCTAAGTGGTTAAATTACTCTTTTTCTGTTAGAAATGTAATTTTGTGCAGGGACTGTTCTAAACACGGGAAGCACGTGGCACTTCACAGGCATACTATAGACACCCCCAGGCATGATACTTAAAGGAATATTTCACTTATTTTTTTCACTTTAAGCGTCATTAAAATTAGTGTTCCCGAAAAAATGTCAATTTTTAAAACTTTTTTTGCATTGATACATGTCACCTGGGGCAGGAGCCGGGTCGCCAAACCCTTTTTAGGACAACTACTTGCATATTAGCCTTTAAAATTAGCACTTTTGATTTTGAACTTTCGAGTCCCATTAGTTCATGGCTATAAGAACAGTTTTTATGACAAAGGCATGTTTGGTCTATTAGTTTATGCAGTTGTGACCACTTCTGTTGGAGGGCCTGAAAAACTCTGGTGTCATTAGTAGGTTTATGGTGAAGCTCTAGGTTATGAATGTCGGTGAGGAGTGTGGCCTTTTCTGCCATTCTGCCCATTTTCAACTGAGCCCCCTCTGCTATCCAAGTCCCCCGGGTGACACATTTTAGGGCTTCTCATTTTATTGGAGCTACTATTTAGTCTTGGGCATGGTCCAGTAAAAACTGAGAAATTATTTGTAGGGCAGATGCTAGAGTTAGTTCATCTTTGAGCAAAGACTTGTTTAGCCTCCAGGAGATGAAAGGTTTAGGGGAGTGGATCCTGTGCTGAGCAACCTGTCTGATGAATTCTGAACACAGGAGGTTGGCCACTAGGCATGACCCCCATTCAAAGAATGCTTTGCATTCTCTGAATGAATGCAAAAACATCCTCTGATTGGACAAGGTGGAGAGCATGATGTCACTGCCCCTTGTATCTCTATATCTTCTGTCTGTGCAATGTTTATACACAACGCTACTTTGTATCTCTCTATCTGCCATCTGAACAAAGTTTTTAATAAATTCATAATCAATTTAAATTCATTACAGTTCATAAAAGGTTAATTTAATAATTTATCATTAATAAAGATGATAAAAAGATTAAGAAATAAGGCAAAGTTCCTATAACTCTTAAAAGAAGGACTTAATAAATTGGATATGGAGATCTCAAAAAATGAAATAGAATAAGTAATTCAAAGCATTAGAGTAGGAAAAAGCCCAGGTCCAAATGGGATCACCTCACCATATTGTAAAAAAATTTAAGGAACCCTCTCCCCACATTTTATGTCATATATGAACTCGATAGGGGACGCACAGAAGCACTAAGTGCCCACATAACCCTCATAGCCAAAGAAGGAAAGGATCCAACAGTATGTGCTAGTTATAGGCAGATATCTATATCTTTGATAAATGAAGTTTTATGCAAAGATACTGCTGGAAAGATGGAAGCCTCTTATGCCAAAATGGATAGAAAAGGACCAGGGGGGGTTTTGTCTCTGATAGGGAGGAGAGAGACAATGTAATAAGAACATTACTTCTGATGCATGAAGCCAAAAAGGGGAAAGAAACCATTGTTACTTTTATCAGTAGATGCCGAAAAGGCTTTCGATCGACTTGATTGGGAGTCTCTAGAATGTATAGATTGATAGAGGCACTGCACTCCAGTCCAACAGCACGGGTACCAGTAAATGGGACCTTCCCGGTTCCTTTGTATTGTACAATGTTACACGTCAGGGATGCCCATTATGTCCACTGCTTTTTGTCCTTTCCCTGGAGCCCTTTCTGGCGACCATTCGAGCAAACCAGTAGATTAAGGGGATGGAGTTTGATGGGCAGGAACATAAGATTTCTGCGTTCGCAGATGATGTTATGTTGTATGTGTCCAATCTAGGCAAGTCCCTCCCAATTACAATGTCAGAATTCAAAAAATTATTTAGAAATCTCTAATTTAAAGATTAATAAAGATAAGACGGAGATATTAAATTTTTCTATCCCTATGGTAGAAAGAAGACTTCATAAATTTCAATATCCCTTTGTCTCGAAGTATAGAAGCCTAAAGTACCTTTTTATTTTTTTGTCTACTTCAGAAGTAGATCTGTATCAGGATAATTATTTACCTCTATTAAATAAAATTAAGCAAGATCTCAGGGGCTAACCAATAAATACCCAATAAATCAATTGACATGGTTTAGTAGGATAAATGTGATCAAGATGATGACACTGCCAAAAGCATTATATGTATTCCAGGCTCTGCTGATAAACATCCTGAGGGCCTATTTTAAGACCTTCGGGATGTTGGTTGGAAAAATTATATGTAAAACATAGGAAGGCCTGTATCTCTCTTGGGTCTTTGATAAAGCCTCAGTCCAAGGGGGATTATACCTCTCGGATTTTGAGAGGTACCATGAGGCAGCAGTGCTACAGAGGACGATTAATTGGACCCATGGTACCTCCCAGAAAAAAATGGAAGAAAATGTATGTGGAAGACAATTAAATCAAATACTGTGGATACCAAGGCAGTATAGGGACCTCCCTGATGAAATGGCCCAAATAACAAAAGAAACTTTAAGAGCTCGGGATAGCTTTTTTAAATCTAGACGATACAGTTCATTAATGCCCCTATCAGCCACAAGCTATTTCCCACCAGGGAGAGAGAATAAACTATACCTGAGGTGGACAGATAGTCTGAAATTAAAAACTTTCTGTTCAATAAGTGAATTACGAGAGAGATATGGAGACTCACCTTGGGATATGTGGAGATACAGGCAACTCCAACATTTTGTTGATACTCTCCCAAAACCCCTTCGCTCTATTATGGAGCTAACCCCATGGGAAAGTTTTTTAGATCAAGGTGGGATAAGGGGAAGTGGAATATCAAATGTATATGGGATGTTGGTCTCTTCCCCGGGCATAGGACCATTACGCTTTCTAGAGAGTTTGGAATTAGATCAGACTATACCAGAGCAAATGAAACATAAAATCATAGATTATGTACACTCCAAATCAATAGATACCAGAATAAAAGAAATAAACTATAAATTACTAACAAAATGGTATTATGTTCCAACAAAGCTTCATAAAACAGACTTGGGGATATCATCGTTATTTTGGAGAGAGCGTGGGATGGAGGGTACTCATGCACATATCTGGTGGCAGCGCTGTGAAATCCAACCTTACTGGAGAGTAATATTGATTAGTGGGGTGGAGATCGCACAGGACCCCTGGCAGTGTCTGTTCCATGCTACGGGGAGTTGAGAAAGAGATACAGAGCAAAAGTTGTACCATACTTATTAAATTCAGCAAAAGTTTTAATACCAAGACAATGGAAACAAAAAAAAAAAAAAAAGTTAATAAAGGAATGGTTTAGAGAGGTAGAAAAAATTTGCCTGATGGAAGAGTTAATAGCCTTACAAAATGATTGTAGAAAAAAATGTATTATGCCCTGTACACACGACCAGTTTTGCTGTTGGAATAAACATAAAAATAAAAGGTTTTTACAACAGAATTCCGAGGAATTTCAAGCTGTCTTGCACACACACGGTCACACCAAATTACGACCGTCCAGAACACAGTGACGTACAACACGTATGATGGGACTAGAAAAGGGAAGTGCAATAGCCTTTAGAAATGTACCTTTTGCGGCATGTTCTATACATCCTACTGATGCACCACTTTACAGGTAGACTTATGCCCTGTACACACGGTCGGACATTCCAATAACAAAATCCGTCAGATTTTTTCCGACGTATTTTGGCCGAAACTTGTCTTGCATTCACACGGTCGCACGCAGTGACGTACAACGGGACTACGAAGAGGCCAGTAGCCAATAGCTTTCGTCTCCAAATTTATTCTGAGCATGCGTGGCCCTTTGTGCTTCGGAATTCTATAAACATGATCGGAAAAACTCCGATCAGATTTTGTTGTCGGAAAATTTTAGGTCCTGATCTCAAATTTTTTCCGGCCAAAATTCAGACGGAAAAAGTCCGTTAGAGACTACACACGATCTGATTTTCCGACAACATAATCCGATCGGACTTTTCACGTCAGAAATTCTGACCGTGTGTGTACGGGGCATAAGGGGACCACCCATTACGATATTTAAAGGATTTTTTCATTTTTATTGTAGCACTTTAGGCATCATTAACCACTTAAGGACCGCCGTATTGCCATTCTACGTCATCAGAATGGCACAGGCAGGCACAAGCACGTAGATGTACGTGCCTGCCTTCCAGCGGGTGGGGGGTCCGATCGGACCCCCTCCCGCTGAATACGGTGGTCCATTTCCCTCCGGGAGCGATCCGTGATGAGGGGATGGCCGTTGGTTTCTGGCCACCCCCTCTGGATCGCTCCTGGCCAATGACGAACTTCCTCCCACTGTGTATTGTTTACACAGGAAGGAGGAAGTGATGTCATTCTCCTCGGGGCGGTCTTTTTGACCGGACTACGAGGAGAAGACTAAAAGTAACTAAGTAAGTGCACCAAAACACTACACTGACACATAGGTACACATAGGTACACAAACCCCCCCCGATCGCCCCCCGCCCCCCCCCCCCCAGTCACAGTGTCACTGATTGCATTGATCATTTCTTTACTGATCAATGCATTCAGTGTCAGTTGTAAAAGTAAAAACTGTCAGGGCAGTTAGTGTTAGGTCCAGGGTAGCCCCCTATCACCCCCCAATAAAGATTTAACCCCCTGATTGCCCCTAGAGTTAACCCTTTCACCCCCTTTTGCCAGTGTCACTAAGCGATAATTTTTCTGATCGCTGCATCAGTGTCGCTAGTGTCGCTAGGTAGCTAGATATTTTTTTAGGTTCACCGCCAGGTTTTTATATCGCTAGGTACGCCGATATACTACCCAATAATGGTTTTAACATCCTGATTGCCCCTAGTTAACCCTTTCACCCCCTTATGCCACTGTCACTAAGCGATCATTTTTCTGATCGCTGCATCAGTGTCGCTACTGTCGCTAGGTAGCTAGTTATTTTTTTAGGTTCACCGCCAGGTTTCTATATCGCTAGGTACCCCGATATACTACCCAATAATGGTTTTAACATCCTGATTGCCCCTAGTTAACCCTTTCACCCCCTTTTGCCACTGTCACTAAGCGATCATTTTTCTGATCGCTGCATCAGTGTCGCTACTGTCGCTAGGTAGCTAGTTATTTTTTTAGGTTCACCGCCAGGTTTTTATAGCGCTAGGTACCCCGATATACTACCCAATAATGGTTTTAACATCCTGATTGCCCCTAGTTAACCCTTTCACCCCCTTTTGCCAGTGTCACTAAGCGATCATTTTTCTGATCGCTGCATCAGTGTCGCTACTGTCGCTAGGTAGCTAGTTATTTTTTTAGGTTCACCGCCAGGTTTTTATAGCGCTAGGTACCCCGATATACTACCCAATAATGGTTTTAACATCCTGATTGCCCCTAGTTAACCCTTTCACCCCCTTTTGCCAGTGTCACTAAGCGATCATTTTTCTGATCGCTGCATCAGTGTCGCTACTGTCACTAGGTAGCTAGTTATTTTTTTTAGGTTCACCGCCAGGTTTTTATAGCGCTAGGTACCCCGATATACTACCCAATAATGGTTTTAACATCCTGATTGCCCCTAGTTAACCCTTTCACCCCCTTTTGCCAGTGTCACTAAGCGATCATTTTTCTGATCGCTGCATCAGTGTCGCTACTGTCGCTAGGTAGCTAGTTATTTTTTTAGGTTCACCGCCAGGTTTTTATAGCGCTAGGTACCCCGATATACTACCCAATAATGGTTTTAACATCCTGATTGCCCCTAGTTAACCCTTTCACCCCCTTTTGCCAGTGTCACTAAGCGATCATTTTTCTGATCGCTGCATCAGTGTCGCTACTGTCGCTAGGTAGCTAGTTATTTTTTTAGGTTCACCGCCAGGTTTTTATAGCGCTAGGTACCCCGATATACTACCCAATAATGGTTTTAACCCCCTGATTGCCCCTAGTTAACCCTTTCACCAGCGATCACAGTATAAGTGTCACTGGTGACGCTGGTTAGCCAGTTAGTTATTTAGGTTCCCTGTCAGGTTTTTATATAGCGCCAGGGACCCCCATATACTACCTAATAAAAATGTGAACCCCCTGATTGCCCCTAGTTAACCCTTTCACCACTGATCACCGTATAAGTGTTACAGGTGACTCTGGTTAGTTTGCTTTTTATAGCATCAGGGCACCCACCATTTATTACCCAATAAAGGTTTAACCCCCTGATCACCCGGCGGGTGATATCAATTAGGTTTTAGGGTCAGGGTCTGCGTCGCCCCAGGCAGCGCTAGGTTAGTGCCAGTACCGCTAACACCCACGCGCAAAGCATACACCTCCCGTAGTGGTATAGAATCTGAACAGATCAATATCTGATCTGATCAGATCTATACTAGCGTCCCCAGCGGTTCAGGGTTCCAAAAAAACGCATTGTTAGCGGGATCAGCCCAGATACCTGCTAGCACCTGCGTTTTGCCCCTCTGACCAGCCCACCCAAGTGCAGTATCGATCGATCACTGTCACTTACAAAACACTAAACACATAACTGCAGCGATCGCAGAGTCAGGCCTGATCCCTGCGATCGCTAACAGTTTTTTTGGTAGCATTTTATATTTAAATCCGGAAGGCAGTGCTTGGTTTTCGGGGTCCCGTACATGGCTAGGCTCCCAAAAAGTCCCCCACATGTGGTATCCCCGTACTCGGGAGAAGCAGCAGAATTTATTTTGGGGTGTAATTTGACTTCTGCCCATAGCATGTGTGAGCAATATATCATTTAGTGACAACTTTGTGCAAAAAAAAAAGTTTTTAATATTCCCGCAACTTTTGGCAAAATATAAAATATTCCATGGACTCAACATGCCTCTCAGTAAATAGCTAGGGGTGTCTACTTTCCAAAATGGGGTCATTTTGGGGGGTTTTGTGCTATTTTGGCATTTTATGGCCTTCGAAACTGTGATAGGTAGTGAGGAGTTAAATCAAAAATTTGCACCCTTAGAAATCCTGAAGGTGGTGATTGGTTTTCGGGGTGCCGTGCGCGACTAGACTCCCAAAAAGTCCCACACATGTGGTATCCCCATACTCGGGAGAAGTAGCGGAATATATTTTGGGGTGCAATTCCACATATAACCATGGCATGTGTGAGCAATATATCATTTAGTGACAACTTTTTGTAAAAAAAAAAAAATTATTTTTATTTTTTGTCATTATTCAATCCCTTGGGACAAAAAAAAAATATTCAATGGTCTCAACATGGCCCTCAGCAAATAGCTTGGGGTGTGTCTAATTTCCAAAATGGGGTCATTTGGGGGGGTTTTGTGCCATCTTGGCATTTTATGGCCTTCAAAACTGTGATAGGTAGTGATAGGTAGTGAGGAGTAAAATAAAAAATGTATGCCCTTAGAAATCCTGAAGGCGGTGCTTGGATTTGGGGGTCCCGTACGCGGCTAGGCTCCCAAAAAGTCCCACACATGTGGTATCCCCGTACTCAGGAGAAGCAGCAGAATGTATTTTGGGGTGTCATTTCACATATGCCCATAGCATGTGTGAGCAATATATCATTTAGTGACAACATTGTGCAAAAAAAAAAAGTTTGTAATATTCCCACAACTTGTGGAAAAATATAAAATATTCCATGGACTCAACATGCCTCTCAGTAAATAGCTTGGGGTGTCTTCTTTCCAAAATGGGGTCATTTTGGGGGGTTTTGTGCTATTTTGGCATTTTATGGCCTTTGAAACTGTGATAGGTAGTGAGGAGTTAAATCAAAAATGTGCACCCTTAGAAATCCTGAAGGTGGTGATTGGTTTTCGGGGTGCCGTGCACGACTAGACTCCCAAAAAGTCCCACACATGTGGTATCCCCATACTCGGGAAAAGTAGCGGAATATATTTTGGGGTGCAATTCCACATATAACCATGGCATGTGTGAGCAATATATCATTTAGTGACAACTTTTTGTAAATATTTTTTTTGTCATTATTCAATCCCTTAGGACAAAAAAAATAAACATTCAATGGGCTCAACATACCCATCAGCAATTTCCTTGGGGTGTCTACTTTCCAAAATGGGGTCATTTGGGGGGGGGTTTGTACTGCCCTGCCATTTTAGCACCTCAAGAAATGAGATAGGCAGTCATAAATTAAAAGCTGTGTAAATTCCAGAAAATGTACTCTAGTTTGTAGACGCTATAACTTTTGCGCAAACCAAAAAATATACGCTTATTGACATTTTTTTTACTAAAGACATGTGGCTGAATAAATTTTGCCCTCAATGTATGACTAAAATTTAGTTTATTCGATTTTTCTTATAACAAAAAGAAGAAAATATTTTTTTTTTCAAAATTTTCGCTCTTTTTCCATTTATATCGCAAAAAAAAAAAAATCGCAGAGGCAATCAAATACCATCAAAAGAAAGCTCTATTTGTGGGAAGAAAAGGACGCAAATTTCGTTTGGGTGCAATATTGCATGACCGCGCAATTACCAGTTAAAGCAGCGCAGTGCGAAATTGGAAAAAGACCTCTGGTCCTTAAGGTGTTTATTGGTCCGGAGCTGAAGTGGTTAAAATCATTACTTCTGAAAAAAATTATAGTTTTTTTTTTTTTTTAAAGTTTGCATTGGTACATGTCCCCCAGGTCAGTACCCAAACCCCCATACCCCTTTTATGGCCAATTACTTGCATATAAGCCTTCAAAATGGGGACTTTTGATTTTTTTCTGTTTGGCTCCCATAAGCCCCGTACACACGAGCGGACTTTTTGACATCCAAAGTCCGACGGACTGAGTCCGTCAGACTATTCGATCGTGTGTGGGCTGCAACGGACTTTAGCTTCGCTAAAGTCTGACGGACTTTAGAAATGAAGCATGCTTCAAATTTTCCCGACGGAACTCCGCCGGACCCGGTCCCCTTCGAAAAATTCGCTCGTGTGTGTGCTACTCCGACGGACTAAAACTGACGCTAGGGCAGCTATTGGCTACTGTCTATGAACTTCCTACGTCGAATCCAGTTGTACGTCATCACGTTCGACTCCATCGGAGTTTGGTGTGATGGTGTGTGGTCAAGTCCGTTCGGTCGAAAAGTCCGCCAGAACTCCGTCGGAACTCCTTTGGAGGTCTGTCAGACTTAATCCCTCTCGTGTGTACGGGGCATTAGACTTCAATGGGTTCGCTGTTTCTAGAGTTCTGCTTTGAACTGAATAGGGGGGTTTACAGCCCATCTCTAATCTCTGTGTATCACCTGAGGCCAGTCATTTCACTGGTTGTATGGAAGGGTTTACAACCACTTAAGGAACTAGCAGTCATAAATAAAGCACAGTTTCCTAAATGACCCTAATTTCTCCCTATGCAGTTTGTCAGCTTTCACTGTCCTTCACATGGAGCAGGTTCCAATACACTGAATATGTGCCTGGAAACAAATAGAGCTGAGATCTTCTGGGTTCATTCTTCTTGGGGGAGATCAGTGAATGGATGTTCGCTCAACTCCCACTGCTCACCATCCAGACATCTGCCATGGAGGTCCTGGGCACCCAGGAAAGACAGGTGAGGCTGTGACACATGGGAGGGAGGGTATCATCTTCCTCAGCCCCACAAAACATTATTGGCTGTTAGTAGTCTGCTGGGCTGGGTTGAAGACTACACCGGGTATTATCGGTGGGAGCCAAAAGCCACCCCACTGCAAATTCACCTAAAATTTCACCAAATAAATCCTGGAAATTTGCTACATTTCACCATTAGACAAATGTGAATTTCATCCCTAATTCCCTCATCAAAATCTAAAAAAATATGTTTTTAGATACAGCTAAGTGAGGGAGTGAGCCATTCTGGTACTTATCAACTGAATGTTACTAACCTACTAAACACACCGACCCATTTCCCATCTCACTCAGCACTTCAAAACTATACATTTCAATCTTACCCTGCTCTATCTCCAGATCTTCACTTTTCCTCATTGTAAGGTGAGGATGAACGGGATTCCCCGTGCTCTTCACTCTCTGTCTTCTGGGACTGCACTGATCGTCTGTTCTAAGTATGTGAAGAGGAGCTCATGAAATTCTTTTTAAAATTACCACAAAAAAGAGGAAGTTTATCCGGTTTAGTAACAATTAGTAGTCTACCTCGCAACATATTTTGGAATCCTTCCCTCTGTTTTGCTTTCCTCCTTGGTTGTCCCTTTTTAGGTCCAATATATAGACCTCAATAAAAAAAAAAATCTACTTAATTAACAAAGCTTTATACAGCACAGAACTTTTTTGGTAATTTTTGCATTTGTTATTTTTAAAAGTTAGTAAATAAGCGAAGTGTCACTGCCTGTATGATAGAAACAAACCGCCACAGCACACAGATGACTTCAGAATCTAGGCCCTAACCACCTGCCCCCTGGACCCTGTTCCTTCTCAAATACTGTGGTCACCCTCTGGCTCTATCCTACACTCTCTAACCCACTTCTTCAATCCAGTGGCGGCTGGTGAAGTTTTAGGATGGGGAGGCGCCAGACCCCGCCCTTCCTTTTTGACCCCTCCCACTTGGTGAAAATGGGCGTGGTTTCAAAAAAATACTGGGCGTGGCACGAAGGTGGTGTGGTTGGTGTCTGAGGTGAATGAGGGATGGAGGGAGAGGGAGAGAGGGATGGAGGGACAGCAGGCCCAGATTCTACACTATAGAAAGATGTGTATTCTAGAAATTTTAACAATCAGCAGATAAAGATATTACAAACACTTCACCAAGCACTTCAATCATCCCGGCACCATGGTTGTTGTGGTGTCAGGATGATTGAAGCACATTATTTATACTATTACATTGTAATATAAAATGAAATCATTCAACTCACCATAATGCAGAATCAGTGGGAGCCCTGAGCGTGTCACTAGCCACGGCGCCTGCCACCAGATGCCATCAGGTGTCCCCAGCGGAGTCCCTCCTTACATGCAGCCTGTATCACATCAAATGCAGCCTGTGTCATGGCAAATGCAGCCTGTGTCCCACCAAATACAGCCTGTGTGTCATAAACCAGATGTGACCAAAACTGTGCGACTTGCGACAGCATGAACCAGACATAAATAGGTGAAAGTAAATTTATTAAAGTAAGTGCATATAAAATGTGAGCACACCACCAATACAATCTGAGTGAACAAACCAAACAACCAAACAGTGATTACAAACAAACCAGCATATGTAGCAAAAGGGAGTACCAGAATCCTAGTCAGGCCAGGCCAGGGTCATAAACAGGAGGTCAGCAGATGGGGGACGACGACAAGGAGAAAGGGATCAGGTTGCAGGACAAGGTTCCAGGGATGCAGGAATAGACAGGATCAGGTACAACAGGTTCAGGAGGCAGGATGCAGGATGCAGGAATCAAGGTTCAGAATCAGGCTTAGGCTCAGGCTAACAGGTAACAGGTAAACAGGCTGCAGGTCAGGGCACAAGGACAATACCAGGGTAAGATGTGTGTGCACTTGCCGGGTATTTATACTGTGGCTGCTATCATTCATGTGACTCCTGATTGCAGAAGGTAATACCTGCTCCACACTACCAGGATCCCTCCGCTGGTGGACGCCAGTACTGCGGCCCAAAGATGACATAATTCCAGCAGGGTAAAGCTCTTCTGACAGCTCAAAACTGCCAGAAGACACCTGCTGGTGGATCTCAGTACTGCATGCCAAATGATCAATATTACCAGCGGAGGGAACCTTTCCTGACACTGTGTCCCACAAAATGCAGCCTTGCCTGTGTCCCATAAAATGCAGCCTGACTATGTCCACCAAATGCAGCCTTGCCTGTGTCCCACCAAATGCAGCCTTGCCTGTGTCACACCAAATGCAGCCTTGCCTGTATCCCACCAAATGCAGCCTTGTCTGTATCCCACCAAATGCAGCCTTGTCTGTATCCCACCAAATGCAGCCTTGTCTGTATCCCACCAAATGCAGCCTTGTCTGTATCCCACCAAATGCAGCCTTGTCTGTATCCAACCAAATGCAGCCTGCCTGTGTCACATCGACCCCCCCCCCCCCTTCTCTGTGGGAGCACAGTGGTACTTACCTTGCTGTGTTGTGCTCTCCTGTGGTGTCTCCTTCCACTGGCAGTGGTGATGGAGGAGTCTGCTCCTCATACTTCAGTTTTTCTCTCTCCCGGGCGCAATGGGAGAGAGAAAACAGGAAGTGATGTCTAACTGAGATGTCAGTCAAACTGCCCGGCCGTAGTAATAGATACTACGAGTGTCGGGCGGAAGCTACTCGGTGCTTCAGAAAGTGCCGCAAGGTGGGATAAAAGCCCGCAAATGCAATCCCGTGATTGCATAGACATGGCGCTTCCCATAGTGCACTGTGTCCGGTGTCTGAACACAGTGCACTTATGGACATTTTTTTGTTTTTTGTTTTTTTAAAGGACCAGTTTAAAAAAAAAAAATGTTTTGTGATAGCCTGGATGGCACCCCCTATAGACGGGGCGCCACTGCTTCAACCTCTCCCTCTTTTCTGGCATTTTTCCCAACTCTCTTAAACATTTACTAGTCACCCGATTCTTAAAAAGTCTTCCTTGGACCCTACCAATATTAACCACCTCAATACAGGGCACTTACACCCCCCCTCCTGCCCAGACCAATTTTCAGCTTTCAGCGCTCTCACAGTTTGAATGATAATTACTCAGTCATGCAACACTGTACCCATATGAAACTTGTATCTTTTTTTTCACACAAATAGAGCTTTCTTTTGGTGGTATTTAACCACTTGCTTACTGGGCACTTAAACCCCCCTCAGTCCCAGACCAATTTTCAGCTTTCAGCGCTGATGCACTTTGAATGACAATTGCGCGGGCATACAACACTGTACCCAAATGAAATTTTTATCATTTTTTTCCCACAAATAGAGCTTTCTTTTGGTGGTATTTAGTTACAGCTCGGAGTTTTATTTTTTGCTAAACAAACAAAAAAAGATGCAAAAAAAAAAAATCATGTTTTAATAGTTTGTTCTAAAATTTTGCAAACGGGTCATTTTTCTCCTTCATTGAAGTGCGCTGATTAGGCGGCACTGATAGGCTGCATTGGTGGGCACTGATGGGCTGCATTGGTGGGCACTGATGGGCTGCATTGGTGGGCACTGATGGGCTGCACTGGTGGGCACTGATAGGCATAGTTAAGGCGGCACTAATAGGCACAGATAAGGTGGCACCGATGGGCACAGATAAGGCGGCACTGATGGGCACAGATAATATGGCACGGATGGGTGGCACGGATGGGTGGCACGGATGGGCACTGATAGGTACCACTGATAGATGGGACTGATGGGCACTGATAGGTGGCTCTGATAGGTGGCACTGCTGGGCACTGATGGGCGGCACTGCTGGGCACTGATGGGCGGCACTGCTGGGCACTGATGGGCGGCACTGCTGGGCACTGATGGGCGGCACTGGGGTGCAGCACCTTTGAGGCAGATTGTGGGCACTGTGGGTGGCACTGTGGGTGGCACTGCTGGGTGGCACTGTGGGTGGCACTGCTGGGTGGCACTGTGGGCACTGCTGGGTGGCACTGTGGGCACTGCTGGGTGGCACTATGGGCACTGCTGGGTGGCACTGACGGGGGCACTTACTTTTTATTAGGGTGGCACTGCAGGGGGCAGGTGGGCACTGGCAGGGGGCAGGTGGGCGCTTGCATTGCTGGCCGTGATCGGGACTGATGTCGGCCGCCGGTGATCAGCTGTCAGCGCGAGGAGGAATACTAGCCGATTACCGTCTCCGTTATATCACCTGATCAGCTGTCATTGGCTGACAGCTGATCACGTGATAAGGGGTCGGGATCGACCCCTTGCACGGATCGGTGATCAGGCGAGTCTCATGGACTCGCCGATCACAGAGCGCGCCGCTCGTGCACGGTAGCATGGTAGCAATCACTGAAAATTGATCATATCTGATCAGGCCTTCAGTACATCAGGTGAATCTCATTTCTTGAGACACTAACAAGTCAGCAAAGTAAAAATACCCCCCAAATTACCCCTTCTTAGAAAGTTTTTTTAAGTTGTAATTTTTTCCCACAATTCTTTGCAAAATGAAGATTTTTTTTTTTTGTATACAAAATTGTCACGTTATCAGGTTATTTCTCACAAACAGCATATGCATACAACAAATTACACTCCAAAATACATTCTGCTACTCTTCCCGAGTATGGCAATCAGAGGCGGCTCTCTAATTAGGCAAATTAGGCGATGGCCTAAGGCCTCGCCCTCTTAAGGGCCTCGCCCTCTCAGGAGCCTCGTCACCGCCTAGTTTGCCTAAAGAGCTGCCTCTACTATCCTCCTGCATCAATCCTAGTACAGTCAGCAGGGGAGCTTTGTGCCTGCCTCCTTCAGTTTACAAACAGTCCTCCTCCTCCTTTCTGCTCTGTTACACCACGCCCCATGAGATGACTGCCCAGTCTCCATTGGAACAGCCGACAGAGACTAGCAACTGCCCCGCCCCTCACAGCCCCGCCAGCAAATGATGTCCGTCCCTTGAGCCGATATCTTGTGCAAAGGCTGGGTACAGCTAGCACCTCAACAGGATAGCGAGTCCCCCCTCCTTCCAGGGCGGGGCTTCTGTGGTGGAGGCGGAGCCAATTCCAGTTCTCTCACTGTAGCCTGTCTGTGTGCAGCCGACTGACTACTGAGCTCAGTGAGCTGAGGATGTGCTGACTGAGCTGTGAGGGGACAGAGCATCTATGTGTGAGGTACATGTGAATGGGGTGTGTGTGCATGTCACTAGGGGGGTGAATATGTGATTGGAGGGTACATGCATGTGACTGGGGAGGTGTGTGCATGTGAATGGGGGGTGTGTGCATGTCACTAGGGGGGTGAACATGTGATTGGAGGGTACATGCAGGTGACTGGGGGGTGTGAGCATGTGACTGGGGGGTGAACATGAGACTGGGGGCACATGTGATGGGGGTGTGTGTATGTGACTGGGGGAGGTGTGTGCATTTGACTGGGGGGTGTGTGCATGTCACTAGGGGGTGAACATGTGACTGGGGGTGTGTGTATGTGACGGGGGGAGGTGTGTGCATGTGACGGGGGGAGGTATGTGCATGTGACGGGGGGAGGTGTGTGCATATCACTAGAGGGGGGGGGAGAATATGTGATTGGGGGTGTGTGAATGTGACGGGGGGGTATATGCGACGGGGGGAGCATGCAACGAGAGGTGCGAATGTGACTTGGGGGGATACATGTGACTGGGGTTTACAGTCAGGTCTGCTCAGTCCTCTTCCAGTGTCCCAATGTGCCTGCCTGTGATTGACAACCCGTGTTCTCCTGACCTGAGTCCACCCCACCCTCATCCCCAGCCATCCAGGGCTCCACTGCGGTGGTCGGGAGGTCCCAGCTCAGTCCAGTGTGATCCTCAGCCAAGTGGGCAAGGCGCTCTTCATTCTGCGCTGGCACTGCTCATGATCGGCTTCTCTGTGGCTATCTCCCACCAGGAGCTCTTCCACTATGAGGAGTCCGAGGGGACCTATTGCTGCCCAACAGGGATGATGAAAGAGACAGAGCACTGAGACAGAGCACTGACACCAGCACTGAGAGAGACAGAGCACTGACACCAGCACTGAAAGAGACAGAGCACTGAGAGAGACAGAGCACTGACACCAGCACTGAGAGAGACAGAGCACTGAGAGAGACAGAGCACTGACACCAGCACTGAGAGAGACAGAGCACTGACACCAGCACTGAGAGAGACGGAGCACTGAGAGAGACAGAGCACTGACACCAGCACTGAGAGAGACGGAGCACTGAGAGAGACAGAGCACTGACACCAGCACTGAGAGAGATGGAGCACTGACACCAGCACTGAGAGAGACGGAGCACTGAGAGAGACAGAGCACTGACACCAGCACTGAGAGAGACGGAGCACTGACACCAGCACTGAGAGAGACGGAGCACTGACACCAGCACTGAGAGAGACGGAGCACTGACCCCAGCACTGAGAGAGACGGAGCACTGACACCAGCACTGAGAGAGACGGAGCACTGACACCAGCACTGAGAGAGACAGAGCACTGACACCAGCACTGAGAGAGACGGAGCACTGACACCAGCACTGAGAGAGACGGAGCACTGAGAGAGACAGAGCACTGACACCAGCACTGAGAGAGACGGAGCACTGACACCAGCACTGAGAGAGACGGAGCACTGAGAGAGACAGAGCACTGACACCAGCACTGAGAGAGACGGAGCACTGACACCAGCACTGAGAGAGACGGAGCACTGACACCAGCACTGAGAGAGACGGAGCACTGACACCAGCACTGAGAGAGACAGAGCACTGACACCAGCACTGAGAGAGACGGAGCACTGAGAGAGACAGAGCACTGACACCAGCACTGAGAGAGACGGAGCACTGACACCAGCACTGAGAGAGACGGAGCACTGACACCAGCACTGAGAGAGACGGAGCACTGACACCAGCACTGAGAGAGACGGAGCACTGACACAAGCACTGAGAGAGACAGAGCACTGACACCAGCACTGAGAGAGACGGAGCACTGAGAGAGACAGAGCACTGACACCAGCACTGAGAGAGACGGAGCACTGACACCAGCACTGAGAGAGACGGAGCACTGACACCAGCACTGAGAGAGACGGAGCACTGACACCAGCACTGAGAGAGACGGAGCACTGACACCAGCACTGAGAGAGACGGAGCACTGACACCAGCACTGAGAGAGACGGAGCACTGACACAAGCACTGAGAGAGACAGAGCACTGAGAGAGACAGAGCACTCACACCAGCACTAAGAGAGAGCACACTGCACTGAGGTGGAGTGCCCTGACACCAGTATTGAGAGCGTGTCAGCACTGACACCAGCTTTGAAATAGAGGACACAGACGCCAGTACTCTTAATATGCAATTCAATTTTATTGCTTGAATTATTTTTTCCCTTATGAACGTGAGTGGGGCCTCATGTCTAAGTTATGCCTAAGGCCTCACAAAGCCTGGAGCCGCCTCTGATGGCAATTCCACATGTGAGACTTTTACACAGTCCGGCCACATACAAAGGACCAACACTAAAGTAGAACCTTCTGGTGTTCTATGGGCTTAAATGACATCTCATTTCTTAACAATGTATTACACTTTTGAAGGCCCCGGAGTACCAGGATAATGGAATTGCCCACAAAATGACCCCATTTTGGAAAGCAAACACCCCAACGTGTAATCTATGAGGCATTATGAGTCTTTTTTTTTTTTACACAAAGCTTTAAATTTATAAGATATTTCTAAAACATAGCATGTATATAGCAAAAATTACACCCCAAAATACATTCTGCTACTTTTCCCAAGTATAGCGATACTGTTAGGGTCCAGGTGTGGAAGCCCGACTTGTAGGAGGAGACCTCTCTTACAACGCTGGTTCAGGAGCCGCTGGAATGGAGACAGCGGTCTCGAGAGCACAGTGGGTAGGAGTGCCTGCTGGATAGGACCGCTGGAGCTGGAAGTAGAGCGGAGGATCCTCGGAAAAGGCTGAGCGACTGGGGGCTGCTGGAAGGCTGAGAAATGCAGACAGTAGCTTCAAAAGCCGATCACTGAACAGGCAGAAGGCTGGAGCAGAGTCAGACGGTCCGGGTCAAGGTAAGTAGGCAGGTGGCAACAGGAGGCAAGAAGTGTCAGTAAAACTGGCAGAGGTCGGTAACGGAATCGTAGGCAGGAGAGGTAGCGAGGTCAGGCAAGCCGGGTCGGGTTCGGAGAAGGCAGAGAAGTCAAACAGGCCGGGTCGGTAACAGTAGTAGGTAATCAGGTTCAGAATCAGGTATTCAGGCACACAAGAGCTGAGACGAAACAGCGCCGCACCAGCGCGCTTGAGGAACCTTTAAACGTTCAGTGGCGGGAAGTAGCGCACGAACGCCACTCACGACCACGCGAACGAGCGCGCGCACGAACGGCACACACGACGATACATACTAACGTGTAAACGAACGCGTACGCGAACGCGCAGGGAACACGCGTTGACGCCTGTGTGAACGCAGCTGTGCCTGTCTATTGCTGGTAAGTTCCTGACATTGCCCCCTCCCAAGGGGCAGCCTCCGGATGCCCAACAGGTTCCTCTTTTCTGGATGGGCAGACAGGTATGCACGAATTAATCGCTTGGCATGGATATTGCTGTCCGGCTCCCAGGAATTGTTCTCCGGCCCAAACCCCTTCCATTTGATTAAAAACTGAATAAGTCCCTGTCTTCTTCTGCAGTCGAGGATGGCCTCCACCTCGTATTCCTCATTTCCATCCACTAGGATGGGCTCTGGAGGTCTAGTTCCTCTATCAGGAAAAGGATCAGGGACGGCAGGCTTCAGCAGTGACACGTGAAACACAGGGTGAATTCTAAGTGACTCGGGCAGGGTTAACTCATAGGAGACTTCATTAATTTTCCTCTTCACCGGGAAAGGTCCCATAAATTTAGGTGCAAGCTTCCTGGAAGGACAAGCCATTTTAATGTTATTGGTAGAAAGCCATACCTGGTCGCCCGGTTGTAGGGTCAGTTCCCCTCTTCTTTTCCGGTCAAAGGCTCTCTTACCGTCTGCCTGGGCCTTGGCCACTGCCTCCTGCAACACCCGGTTATTGTGGCTGAGGAAGTCCACTGTCTCCTGGACCGCTGGAACTGAGGTTTCTGAAAGAAAGTCAGGCAAAAAGGTTAAATGAAAGTCATAATTGGCAAAAAAGGGGGATTGACCGGTGGCCGAATGACAAGCATTGTTATAGGCAAATTCTGCCAAAGGCAGCAGGGGCACCCAATCATTCTGCACGAATGATGTGAAGCACCTAATATACTGCTCAAGAGTCTGGTTGGTCCTTTCTGTCTGCCCATTAGTTTGGGGATGATAGGCCGAGGACAGGGCCAGCTCAATTTTCAGGATTTCACACAGGGCCCTCCAGAAACGTGAGGTGAACTGCACTCCTCTGTCGGAGACTATATTTGCTGGAATTCCGTGTAGCCTCACAATCTCCTTAATGAATACGTGGGCAGTCTCCACGGCAGATGGGGTCCCTTTTAGGGGTAAGAAATGGGCCATTTTGGATAGCCGGTCTACCACCACAAAGATAGTCGAGCACCCCTCAGAACATGGGAGCTCGACAATGAAGTCCATGCTAATCATTTTCCAGGGTCTGTCGGGCACGGGTAAGGGTTTTAGCAGTCCCCAAGCCTGATTCCTTGGTGTCTTATTCTGAATGCAAACGGGACAGGAGCTGACGTACTTTTCGCAAAAGTCCTTCAGATTGGGCCACCAGAACGTGCGTCGTACGAGCTCAAGGGTCTTACGGACCCCAAAGTGGCCTGCCAGCGGGTGGTCATGAAGAAGGGACAATACTTTGACTCAGACATCTTTGGGGACGAAAACTTGACTTCCCCTCCAGAACAGGCCGTCTCTGGACACTAGGGTGATTCCGGGGGGTTTTGAGGAGTCAGAGGATGCTTCCTTGATCAGGGAAAGTAGGTCTGACTGTAAAAGTAAAAAATTTCCGGCAGGCAGGATTGTATCAGGGACAGATGAGTCTTTGGGGTTGTCATACATTCGTGACAGCGCATCTGGTTTCACGTTCTTCGATCCGGGCCGGTACGTGATATGAAAGGAGAAACGTGAGAAGAACAAGGCCCAGCGGGCTTGTCGGGGTCTTAGTCGCTTGGCAGACCTTAGGTACTCTAAGTTCTTGTGATCTGTATATATTAGTACCGGGTGAGCAGCGCCCTCCAACAGATATCTCCATTCCTCCAAGGCAGCTTTAATAGCAAGCAATTCTCGGTCGCCCACGTCGTAATTTCTCTCTGCGGAAGAAAGTTTCCTGGAGAAGAACCCCACAGGGTGCATTAGGTCCTTGTTGCCTCGACGTTGGGAAATGACCGCTCCTATAGCCACTTCAGAAGCGTCTACTTCGAGGATGAAGGGTAGAGACGGGTCCGGGTGACTGAGAATTGGGGCAGACGTGAAAAGTCCTTTAAGTTCTTCAAAGGCACTCTGGGCCTCCTGAGTCCAGCAGAAGCGAGAGTTCTGTTTGGTCAGTTGCGTGATGGGCGCAATTATAGCTGAAAAGCCTCTTATGAATTTTCTATAGAAATTCGTGAAGCCGATGAAGCGTTGTACGCCCTTCTTATCCGGAGGCGCTGGCCAGTCTAGCACAGCAGACACTTTCTGGGGATCTATCTTGATGCCCGTTGGGGAGATCACTAGTCCCAGGAATCGGATGCTCTGTAACTCGAATTCGCATTTCTCAGCCTTTGCGTAGAGTCGATGTTGGCGAAGACGGTTTAGGACCTTGCGGACATGTTCCCGATGCTGATCGAGGGAGCTGGAAAATATTAAGATGTCGTCCAGGTAGACAATCACAAATACATCAAGGAAATCCCTGAATACGTCATTAATTAGGTGTTGGAACGTGGCCGGGGCGTTGCAGAGCCCGAAGGGCATTACTAGATATTCATAATGCCCAAATCGGGTCCGGAAAGCTGTCTTCCATTCGTGCCCGGCCTGAATGCGAACTAGGTTATAGGCTCCTCTTAGATCAAGCTTGGTGAATATGATAGCGGACCTCAGTCTCTGAAAGAGTTCGGGTATCAAGGGTAAGGGGTAGCGGTTCTTAACCGTAATTTTGTTTAACTCCCTATAGTCCACACATGGTCGGAGGGTCTGATCCTTCTTGGTGACGAAAAAGATTCCAGCTCCTGCTGGGGAAGTTGAAGGGCGAATGAACCCCTTCTCTAGGTTCTCGTCCAAGTAGGTCTTAAGTGCCCCCTGCTCCTTTTCTGATAGAGGGAAAATGCGTCCGAAAGGGATCTCGGCCCCAGGGAGTAGTTCAATCGGACAATCATAGGGGCGGTGAGGAGGTAGAGTGTCTGCTCCCTTCTTACTGAAAACATCAATAAAGTCGTGGTAATGCTTGGGTACAGTCCGAAGTAGATCTTGGTCAGAGTCTACACATAAAAGGGTGGCAGAAGGTTTGGTGGAGTCTGTTAGACAGTGCTTCAAACAATAGGAAGAAGGAAACGTGACTTCTCTAGTAACCCAATTGATGTAGGGGTTATGGGCTTGGAGCCAAGGTATGCCCAGAATGATCGGGAACATTGGAGAAGAGATCACATCAAGGGTCAGGACTTCCTTGTGCAGAGAGGAGATGGTGACAGGCAGGGGAAGAGTCTCTTGGATTACCTTCCCAGAACTGATGCTGGACCCATCGGCCAGGAAAACTGAGAGTTCATGAGCCTTGCCTCGTAACGGGATGCCCTGTTGGCCAGCAAAGGTGGAATCAATAAAGCAGCTGCACGCCCCGGAGTCAATGATAGCGTTGACTGTCACCGTCCTTCCTTGGAGCTGTAGTAAAAGAGGAACAGCAAGGTGGGTTGAATTGGCAGACAATGCAGAGAGACTGGCAGAAGCAGGAGATAGACACTTACTTGTCTTGACAGGGCAGTTGAAGACATAGTGGCCCGAACCACCACAGTAGAGGCAGAGATTCTGCTGCCGACGACGTGCGCGTTCCTCCGGGGGTAAAGCAGGGCGCATTAGTCCCAATTGCATGGGCTCAGAGGTGTCAGGAGTCGTACAAGGCGGAATGGAGCTGGTCGGAGGCACATAACGGGAAGCAGGCATTGGGGCTTTTGCTGTCATCCAAACTGGGCGGCCTTGCTGAGCGGAGCGCTCTGATCTTCGCTCCCGGAGACGACGGTCAATCTGGATTGCCAAAGAGATCAGGGCCTCCAGAGTTTCTGGTATGCCAACTCGAGCGAGTTCATCCTTAAGCCCCTCGGATAACCCCATGCGAAATTGATGTTTCAAAGCTGCATCATTCCATTCCGTGTCTGCGCTCCAGCGTCGAAAGTCCATAACGTAATCCTCGGCCGGTCTGCGGCCCTGCTATAGCGCAAACAAGGCAGACTCAGCCGTGGCAGTCCTTTGGGGATCCTCGTAAAGCTGGGCCATGGCCTCGAAAAAGGACTGCAGAGAGAAGGTCGAGACTGAATCTCCTTCAAGTAAGCGGTGGGCCCAGGTCTGGGGTTCTCCTTGCAGGAGGGAGATTACAAACCCTACTTTAGTAATTTCTAGGGAAAAAGTCAGTGGTTGTAGGGCGAAATACAGTTGACAAGCGTTCCGAAAGGCCCGAAATTTGCTTCGATCCCCAGAGAACCTCTCTGGGATGGGTACCCTTGGTTCAGGTGGAAGCATGACAACAGATGGTGAGGCGGCAGGCTGTACTGGTGGGGAGGAAGGAGCAGGAGCCGCGTGACCGGTATCAGTAAGGTTCTGGACCTGTCCTTCAAGTCTGGTGTAGCCATCCTGCAGTGATTTTACAGCTTGAGTAAGGGCCGACAGATGCGTGCAGATCTCCTTCATGGGAGAGGTCTCTCCTGCGGGCTCAGTCATGGCTGTTTCGTACTGTTAGGGTCCAGGTGTGGAAGCCCGACTTGTAGGAGGAGACCTCTCTTACAACGCTGGTTCAGGAGCCGCTGGAATGGAGACAGCGGTCTCGAGAGCACAGTGGGTAGGAGTGCCTGCTGGATAGGACCGCTGGAGCTGGAAGTAGAGCGGAGGATCCTCGGAAAAGGCTGAGCGACTGGGGGCTGCTGGAAGGCTGAGAAATGCAGACAGTAGCTTCAGAAGCCGATCACTGAACAGGCAGAAGGCTGGAGCAGAGTCAGACGGTCCGGGTCAAGGTAAGTAGGCAGGTGGCAACAGGAGGCAAGAAGTGTCGGTAAAACTGGCAGAGGTCGGCAACGGAATCGTAGGCAGGAGAGGTAGCGAGGTCAGGCAAGCAGGGTCGGGTTCGGAGAAGGCAGAGAAGTCAAACAGGCCGGGTCGGTAACAGTAGTAGGTAATCAGGTTCAGAATCAGGTATTCAGGCACACAGGAGCTGAGACGAAACAGCGCCGCACCAGCGCGCTTGAGGAACCTTTAAACGTTCAGTGGCGGGAAGTAGCGCACGAACGCCACTCACGACCACGCGAACGAGCGCGCGCACGAACGGCACACACGACGATACATACTAACGTGTAAACGAACGCGCACGCGAACGCGTACGCGAACGCGCAGGGAACACGCGTCGACGCCTGTGTGAACGCAGCTGTGCCTGTCTATTGCTGGTAAGTTCCTGACAGATACCAAATGTGTGAGACTTTTACATAGCCTGGCTACATACAGAGGCCCAACATTGAATTAGTACCTTCAGGCATTCTAGGAGCATACATCACACCTCATTTCATTCCTAACTATCACACTTTTGAAGGTCCTTGAGAACCAGCCCAGTGGAATTACCCACAAAATGACCCCATTTTGGAAAGAAAACACCCCAACGTATATTCTATGAGGCATAGGCTGAAAATAGGTACTCGGGTACTCTAATGGGCTGCAGATAGGTACTCGGGTACTCTTATGGCCTGGAGACAGCTACTCGGGTATTCTTATGGCCTGGTGACAGATACTCTGGTACTCTAATGGGCTATAGGTAGGTACTCGGGTACTATAATGGCTTGCCTGGTGACTGGTATTTGGGTACTCTGAAGGGCGGTGACAGGTACTCGGGTAATTGGTACTCATATGGACTGTGACAGGTACTCAGGTACTCGGGTACTCCTATGGACTGTGAAAGCTACTCAGGTACTGGAGAACCCACTAACATCTCATTACCACAGTTTGTTGACATTTAGTGATCGCTGTGAAAGGATCACAGCCAATCACATGGTAAACAGCCGCTGGCCAATGGCTGTTTACCAACGTCGGTGATGAACAATGTTCCCGGGAACATGCCGCCACCGTCGTGCTCACGCGTACCACCTGTGATCGACCGTGACTTCATCATGTCCGATCACATGGTAAACAGCCATACCCAGTGGCTGTTCACCCCCCTTGGTGGCAAGTCGTGTCGCCGTGACACTACGCCACCGAAGGAACAGGGATGCACGCACACAAACGCATGCATTCCCTGTTTAAATGGAGGGACATCATATGACGCCCTCCCAGAATGAGAGCCGCGCCGCCTGGCCGTCATATAATGGCCAGCGGTTGGCAAGCGGTTAACAACCTATGCCCCATCTCCTTACTCCCCTTTTCCTCCAAACGCCTTAACTACTTCCCATCCGGCTAATGTACATATACGGCCAGGTGGAAGCCGCCTCCTTCTGACTGGACGTTCAGGAACGTCCTTCAGAAGGAGGGGGATCACGTGCGCGCGTGCCCGCGCAGCAGCGCGATCCCGATGCGCTCGTGTCACCCGGACATGGCGCATCTCAGATCGGCAGGAGGGTTCTCTGATTGGTCCTCCTGATCACATGACGGCCGTGTCCAATCACAGCCGTCATGTGATCACACGGAAGTCGTCGCTGAGGAGAGGAGAGCAGATCGCTGCAGCCGGCTGGTGATCAGTGAGTAAGAGCTGTTTTTACAACTTTTTACTCACTGATCACTAGTCTAGTGTAAACCCACAGTGTAAACACAATGTCCCCAAAACACACATGTCCCCACACATGCCCCCAAAACACACAGGTCCCCAAATAATAAAAAGACATGTCCCCAAATAAAAAAACACCTGTCCCCCACATATGTCCCACTAAAATCACATGTCCCAATGATTATCTGCACACATATGTACGTGATCACCTGCACACATCTGTACATGATCATTTGCGTACGTATGTCCGTGATCACACAAACCAATTATTATACACTTAACAGAATTTTTTTTTTTTACCAAAAACATGTAGCAGAATACATTTTGGCTTAAATTTATGACAACATTTGATTTTATTGGATTTCTTTTAAAATATAAAAAAGAAAATATTGTTTTTTTTCCAAATTTCCGCTTTTTTTGTGCTTACATCGCAAAAAATAAAAAACGGAGTCGTGAGTAAATACCACCAAAATAAAGCTCTATTTGTGCGAACAAAATTATAAAAATGTCATTTGGGAACAGTGTAGCATGACCGCGCAATTGTCATTGAAATTGCGAGAGAGATGAAAGCTAAAAATTGGGCTGGGAAGGAAGGGGGCGAAAGTGCCCTGTATTGTAGTGGTTAAATGTCTGGTCTACAATCGTCTGAGAGACCATCTTCCTGAGAACAACCTTCTTGATCCACTTCAGTCTGGATTTTCTCCCTCAGCACTCCATGGAAACTGCCCTCCTAAAACTCACAAACGACTAACAGCAAAAACCAATGGTCACTATTCCATACTCTTACTTTTGGACCTCTCTGTTGCCTTTCATACAGTTTCCTCTTAAGAAAACTCGACTCCTTTGGTCTCCATGAATGTACACTTCGCTGTCTCCTATCTATCCATCCACACCCTCAATGTCACTTAAAATTCTACTTCATCCTGTCCTTTTTCTTTCTGTGTCGGGGTCCCCCAAGGTTCTGTTCTTGAAACTTTCCTATTCTCAATCTACCTGGGTCAGCTGATAGCCTTGCATGGCTTTCAAATCATTTCTATGCTGATGATACACAAATATATCTCTCCACCTCATCAGTCTCCTCACGTATCACTTATTTGCTAACAGACATATCTGTCTGGATGTCAAACCACAACCTCAAACTCAACTTGACCAAAACTGAGCTCATAATATTTCCTCCCACACGGGCCTCTTCCCCTGACTTCTCTGTCAAGATCAATGACCCAACCATTAGCTCACTCTGCATTTCAGGGTACTATGTGTAGTCCTAGATTCTAAACTCTCCTTTCAGGCCTCACATCCAATCACTGTCAAAATCTTCCACAATAACCAATGCAACATCTCCAGAATACACCCCTTCCTAACCAATGACACCACAAAGCTTCTAATTCCCTGGTTATCTCTCGCCTCGACTACGTTATCACTATAATGACAATAATCACACTGTACAGCCTGCATATAGTACAGTAGGACACAGGCTGTACAGTGTGATCATTAGCATAATGATGATCACGGGTGCTGTGGGGACTATCATTTATGACTGCAGACACTGTTTGCACTGTATACCATTACTAGACGTGTGTTTAGTAATAAATTGATCTTCGAAGATTTGGATGTATGTGAATCTCCAAATAGACATAGTACTGAATGTCACAAATCTGAAAAAATGTTATAACAAAATTATCAAAGTCATTCATAGCTAAGAAAGATGGGGGATGCATATGTAAGGTCTAGGGATGAGCTTCGTGTTCGAGTCGAACGTACGTTCGACTCGAACATTGGCTGTTCGTCCGTTCGGCGAAATCCGAACACTTGGTCCGTTCGCGTCAAAATTCGTGTGGCGCTCACGGCCCACAATGCACTGCGATGGCGCAGTGCATTGCTGGCTCATGATTGGCCAAGCATGCACTGTGACCCCGCATGCTTGGCCAATCGCAGCGCCAGCAGCGAGGAGAGCCATGATTGGCCACAGGCAGGATGCCTGTGGCCAATCATTGCTCAGGCTGTCTAGTGCACGCCCCACACGATATAAGGCCGCCATTGAGGCGGCCTCGTGTAGTGTGTTGGCATCTGAAGCAGTGGGTGTTCTGTGTACCTTCAACACAGTACACACCGATCGTTTTTGGCTGATTTCCTATCTTGCTGTTGTGTAGTGGTTATTGTCTGTGCCCTGACCGCAGTATACACCACTATATTCACCTCACCTATATAGCTAGTGATCTATCTTTAATAATAGAGCGTGCAGTCAGTAGTGTTAGGAGATGAGTGCGTGCTGTCTGCGTGCTCTGTACCCAGTACATACCGCTATATCCACCTACATAGCTGTTCTCTATTTGAGCCCAATTGCCATCTGCAGGAGTTATTGGAAGTTGTGTGTGCCTCCAGCACAGCACAGTATACATCTGTATATACTCCTTTATCTCTGCTGTTCTCTGATTATTTTCTGCGTGCCCTGACCGCAGTATACACCGCGATATTCACCTCACCTATATAGCTAGTGATCTATCTTTAATAATAGAGCTTGCAGTCAGTAGTGTTAGGAGATAGTGCGTGCTGTCTGCGTGCTCTGTACCCAGTACATACCGCTATATCCACCTACATAGCTGTTCTCTATTTGAGCCCAATTGCCATCTGCAGGAGTTATTGGAAGTTGTGTGTGCCTCCAGCACAGCACAGTATACATCTGTATATACCCCTTTATCTCTGCTGTTCTCTGGTTATTGTCTGCGTGCCCTGACCGCAGTATACACCGCTATATTCACCTCACCTATATAGCTAGTGATCTATTTTTAATAGAGCTTGCAGTCAGTAGTGTTAGGAGCTTGTGCGTGCTGTCTGCGTGCTCTGTACCCAGTACACACCGCTATATCCACCTACATAGCTCTTCTCTATTTGAGCCCACTTGCCATCTGCAGGAGTTATTGGAAGTTGTGTGTGCCTCCAGCACAGCACAGTATACATCTGTATATACCCCTTTATCTCTGGTGTTCTATAATAAAGGCATCTGCAGGAGTTAGTGGGTGTTTTGTGCCTCCAGCACAATATACACCTGTATCTACCCTTTATTGCTGTTCTCTAATAGAGCCATCTGCAGGGCTTAGTGGGTGTTGTGTGACTCCATTACAGTATACCCCTTTTATCTCTGGTGTTCTATAATAAAGGCATCTGCAGGAGTTAGTGGGTGTTGTGTGCCTCCATCACAATATACACTACCCAACTGCTGTTTTAAAGCGGGAGTCCACCGGGACTCCGCGATTTTTTTTTTTTTAAAAGCCAGCAGCTACAAATACTGCAGCTGCTGACTTTTAAAATAGTGACACTTACCTGTCCAGCGCGCCCGCGATGTCGGAACCCGAAGCCGATCGCTCGGTCGTCTCTCGGGTCCTGCCGCCGCCATCTTGGGTATGGGAATCAGGAAATGGAGCCTTTCGGCTTCATTTCCCGGTTCCCTACTGCGCATGCGCGAATCGCGCGGCGCAATAAGGACGCTCCCCGCTGCCTCTGGGAGCTGTGTGTTTCCCAGCAGGCAGCGGGGCACTTGCGGAAAGGGGCGGGCAGTTGCGGAAAGGGGCGTAAGTTACGCCCCTTTCCGCAGACAGCTATCCCGGAAGTGGGTGCTGTTACCTGGATTATCCAGGTAACTGCACCCCCCTCCCCCCTGAAAGGTGCCGATTGTGGCACCGGAGGGGGGGAGGGTTCCGATGAGCGGAAGGTCCACTTTAGGGTGGACCTCCGCTTTAACCAACTCCCTTCAGGCCATTACCATGTCTGGAAGGCCAGCAAGGAGAGGCAGGCAGGCGCGAGCCGATAAAAGAGGGCAAACAGGCTCTGTGTCTAGAGACAACAGTGCTGGTCGTGGACGCGGTGCATTGTCATCAGCACGTGGCCATGGGACACGCTTGTCCTTCTTTTCGGCAGCTGGACATGTTGAACCGCAACATGCCAATGACTTGGTAGAGTGGATGACCAAGCCCTCTTCATCCTCCTCATCCTCTCTCACCCAGTCTCAGGGTACTAGTAAAGCAGCTGCCAACGCATCGTCTTCCCTCCTCTCAATGTCATCATCAGTGACTCCTTCCCTAGACCCACCACGTCCTCCTGAGGAGTCTCCTGAACTCTTTGAGCACAGTGTTGGGTACATCCTCCAGGAGGATGCCCACTGTTTTGTAGCCTCTGATGATGACACTCAGCTAGAGGAAGGCAGTAGCGTGAATGCAGAGAGAGGGGATGCTCAAGACGGACAGCAATCTGGCAGTCATGTTCCACAAGCGGCAGCATATTGCCAGGTTTGCTACAGCGATGAAGAGGGAGGGGATGATGAGGGCACTGACTCCACGTGGGTGCCTGGTAGGAGAGAGGAGGAGGAGGAGGAGGCACATGTCCAACGAGGCAGGATGCCCTCCGGGGGCCAGCTTAGGGGCAGCACACCGACTGAATCACACCACAGAGCTCTGCCTGTGCAGGGCGCTACCTCTGCGCGTTATTCTAAAAGCACTGTGACCCCGCATGCTTGGCCAATCGCAGCGCCAGCAGCGAGGAGAGCCATGATTGGCCACAGGCAGGATGCCTGTGGCCAATCATTGCTCAGGCTGTGTAGTGCACGCCCCACACTATATAAGGCCGCCATTGAGGCGGCCTCGTGTAGTGTGTTGGCATCTGAAGCAGTGGGTGTTCTGTGTACCTTCAACACAGTACACACCGATCGTTTTTGGCTGATTTCCTATCTTGCTGTTGTGTAGTGGTTATTGTCTGTGCCCTGACCGCAGTATACACCACTATATTCACCTCACCTATATAGCTAGTGATCTATCTTTAATAATAGAGCGTGCAGTCAGTAGTGTTAGGAGATAGTGCGTGCTGTCTGCGTGCTCTGTACCCAGTACACACCGCTATATCCACCTACATAGCTGTTCTCTATTTGAGCCCACTTGCCATCTGCAGGAGTTATTGGAAGTTGTGTGTGCCTCCAGCACAGCACAGTATACATCTGTATATACCCCTTTATCTCTGGTGTTCTATAAAAAAGGCATCTGCAGGAGTTAGTGGGTGTTGTGTGCCTCCAGCACAATATAAACTACCCAACTGCTGTTTTACCCAACTCCCTTCAGGCCATTACCATGTCTGGAAGGCCAGCAAGGACCAATTTTTCTGCCCCTGTTTAACAGGGGCGTTTAAGTACAATTTTTGATGCAATGCTTTGCAGCAGGGCTAATTCCTGCAATAAAACTAGAGTATATGGCAGAGGTTGCAGTGTGGTGGCACCAGCACCAATGCCTAAGGCCCAATTTTTCTGCCCCTGTTTAACAGGGGCGATTAAGTACAATTATTGATGCAATGCTTTGCAGCAGGGCTAATTCCTGCAATAAAACTAGAGTATATGGAAGAGGTTGCAGTGTGGTGGCACCAGCAGCAGTGCCTAAGGCCAAATTTTTCTGCCCCTGTTTAACAGGGACATGTAATTACAATTCTTGATATAATATTTCACAGGAGGGCCCCTTCCTGTGCCCACCCAGAGTAACGGTGAGGACTTATAGTGTTGTGGCACCAGCACCACAACCACCAAAGGTCAATTTTTCTACCACTGTTCAACAATGGCATGTAATTACAATTCTTGATATAATCGTTCACAGCAGGGTGCTCCAGCGCAAGACCCAAATAGGCTGGTAATGGGCAGGGAGGGCTACCCATGCCATTTTTCTGAATGATTTTCAACCATATTGCAGGAACCAGATATAACATTAAAACCGCAAGCAGTTTTAAATGGTGTTATTTCCGTTTAATGTCATTTTGTGCAGGGACTGTTCTAAACACGGGAAACACGTGGCACTTCACAGGCATACTACAGACACCCCCCAGGCACCATATTTACAGGAATATTTCACTTTTTTTTTTTCACTTTAATCGTCATTAAAATCAGTGCTCCCGCCAAAACGGCCATTTGTAAAAACATTTTAGGCATTGACCCATGTCCCCTGGGGCAGGAGCCAGGTCCCCAAACCCTTTTTAGGACAGCATCTTGCATATTAGCCGTTAAAATTAGCACTTTTAATTTCGAACGTTCGAGTCCCATAGACTTCAATGGGGTTCTAACGTTCGTAATGAACGTGGGGTCCGTTCGAAAGTTCTGGTACGAACCGAACCGGGGGGTGTTCGGCTCATCCCTAGTAAGGACCTGTCAAAGAGAGTTGAACCCTGTACTCTACATATAGAGAGGTCCTGAACTGTCCACTCTGTACATAGTGAACTCCTTAAGTCTGCATTCAGTACATAGCTCATTTCTGAATAATGCACTCTTTATGCAGTACAGTCCTAAACCAAGCACTCTGGGTGTGGCACACTCTGTACTTAGTGCAATCCTGAACCCTGCACTCTGCATGTAGAGCACTCCTGAACCCTGCATTGTGCACCTAGTGCACACCTGAACCATGCACTCTGTACATAGCGCACCCCTGAATTCTCTTTTATTGCACTCCTAAATCCTGCACTCTCTATGTAGTGCACTCCTAAACCTTGCACTCTGCACATTGCACACTCTGGAACCCCTATACTCAGTGCACTCATAAACTCTGCATTCTGCAATCCTGAACCGTGCACTCTGTATGTAGCACACTCCTAAACGCTGCACTTTTTATGTAAGAATCCTGCACCCCATACATAGCATACTCTTGAACCTGAACTCTGCACCTAGTGCACTCCTGAACCTTGCACACTGCACTTAGCGCTCTGCTAAACACTGCAGTCTGTGTGTAACGCACTCCTAAGCTCTGTACTCTGTACCCCCTACACACGTCAACTTCCTAGACATCACAGTATACAGTATTTCAGGGATGACAAGCTGCACACCTGAATATACAGGAAACCTACTGACAGATGCCACTCCAGAGTTGCAGTTTCCACTTCCAACACACCAAACAGGCCATCATACACAGCCAGGCCATCAGATACCACTGAATATGTTCAGACCCAGGTGACAGAAATAAAAATCTCAGAGCGCTAGCAGATTCCTTCCATAAGAAGGGTTGCAATGACAAAAGTATCAATTAAGCATTAACCTCCCTGGTGGTGTTAATTATGTCAGATTTTTGCATCTCAAAGCGGTAC
Source organism: Lithobates pipiens (assembly GCF_037356315.1). Lineage (NCBI taxonomy): Eukaryota > Metazoa > Chordata > Amphibia > Anura > Ranidae > Lithobates > Lithobates pipiens. Next base: position 670,217,627 of record NW_027507903.1, read on the forward strand.
ATTGTTTTGCATGAAAATTTGGCATTTTATATTGTAGGCCTGCAATTCTTAAGAATAACTCACTTAAATCTGTCCAAACAAGAGCCTAGTAGACATCCCGGATAGGGATGGCCGAACGGTTCGCCCGGCGGTCGTTTCGCGGCGAATTTCGGCTGTTCGCCGTCTGCCCGATCGGCAGACTATTGCCGCCGTTTGCCCAGCGGACTTCCGTGTTTACTGTGTAAAAGAACTTTGACCTATGATGACACATCCATCATGGGGTACAGGACAGCCAATTAAGACATTACAGCACATGGACACTTGGACATTCCCCCTAACTTATAAATAGACCCGATCCGGCGGCCATTTTACATTCTTTCTTCTGTCACTATAGGGAGAGGTTGCTGTGTGGAGCAGGGAGAGACTTCTGTGACCCAAATCACTATTTATTAGGTCCACAAAAGTTCTTTTAAGGACTGGAATCATGGTATAGGTGTTAGGTGTAGTTCGGGATATAGGTTTGAGGCAGTGCTGTGCTAGTGATTGTTGCAGCAGCCTGTCTTTTGTCAGTCTAGAGAGAGGGACAGGACGGTGTGTGCTGCAGGGACAGTCAGTGTAATCATTAGCTGTTACTATTAGGTCCACAAAAGTGCAATTCAAGTTATTGTTCCAGCAGCCTCTGTTTTGTCAGTTTATATAGGGACAGGCAGGAAGCTGTGTGTGAGGCAGCGAGGGACAGTCAGTTTAATCAGTAGCTGTTACTATCCACAAAGGTTCTTTTCAGGACTGGTATGGTAATAGGCTTGTACACGTATAATATAGTCCTTCATCAGTATAGGGACTGACGTACAGTCTGCTAATCATTCACAACCTACTTGTTCCACAAAGGTCCTTATAAGGACTGGTAAGATCTAGGGTGCTACAGTACATAGGGTTGAGTGAGGTACAGTCTGCTATTCCATAAGGACTGGTATAGGTCCACAATACATAGGGTTGAGGTGCACTACTGCTGACCGCTGCCCTATACTGCAGCAGTCCTTTATCGGTATAGGGACTGAGAGTTTTGTCACAGGGTCATTTAAAAAATGACAGGCAGAGGAAGAGGCAGGCCCTTCCGCAGGGGTGGTAGGGGTAGGGCAGGAGCAACAGGCTTGAGCCAAAGTGGGAAGTTGCAGAAGGTGCGTTCAATTCATTTAAAGGATGCACCAGACTTGGTTGAGTGGCTCACTCAGCCTTACTCTTCTGCACCCTCCTCATCCTCTCAATCTGCACCCTCTTCTTCACTCTCTGCTATGTGCACCCCCAAAGACACTACCACCAACAACACCACCACCACCACATACCTTCCGCTTGAGCCACAGGAATTATTTTCCGATCCATATCAAGACATTTCTGATGCGCAGCCACTCTTGGCATTGGATCAGGAAGAGGAGGTAGCAGCAACCGCCACTCAGCAGTCTGACGACAGTACCCAGATCAGCCCAAGGAGGAGGTTGGTCCCCGGTGTTGCTGCCTACTCCGAGATCTCTACTTATAGCGGTGGGGAAGGTGACGTTGATGATGACGTGTCTAGTGATGTTACGTCGGTGCCCACAAGACAGGAAGAGGAGGGGAGTTCAGAGGGAGATATGGACCAGCAGATAGGGAGGAGAAGCAGGAATAACTTACATTGCACAGGAGGGACAAAGCAGAATGCAAATGTATCAGGAGCGAGTCATCGACCATGTACGGTCACATCTGGCGCTCCCAGGACACCGGCACATGGCTCCGCAGTGTGGGCTTTTTTTAACGTGTCCGCTGCTGACAATAGCGTGCAATCTTTGCAGTCAATGCATTAGTCGCGGTAAGCCCAACACTCACCTAGGGACGACTGCCTTAAGAAGGCACATGAGCAGCCATCACCAAGCCCAGTGGGAGCAACGGAACATACAAAGCCACACTCCAGGCTCTCACCGTCCAGCCTCGTCTTCTACTTCTCCTTCTCCTCTCTCCTCACAATTGTCCTCCACTCCACTTTCCATCACGCCAAGCTCACGTTTTTCTGCAAAAAGGCAGGCTTCCGTGGGCCCAATGTTCGAGCGTAAAAAAATGATGACGCCGGATAACCCTCTTGCCCAACGGTTGACGGCTGGCTTGTCAGAACTCATAGCCCGCCAACTTCTGCCATATAAACTGGTGGACTCGGAGGCCTTTTGCAAATTTGTGGCCATTGGAACACCACAATGGAAGGTCCCATGAAGGAAGTATTTCTCAGAGAAGGGCATCCCAGAGCTATATGGCCATGTTCAGCGACAAGTGAATGTATCTCTGGCACACAGTGTCGGTGCCAAGATACATCTGACCACAGACACGTGGTCTAGCAAACACGGGCAGGGAAGGTATATCACTTTTACTGCCCACTGGGTGAACCTTCTGACAGCCGTCAAGCATGTAACCCGTGGTACCTGTGTAGATTTGGTTTTACCACCACAGATTGCATGCAGGCCTGGCTCTTCTTCTCCTCCTACTCCATCCTTCTCCCTCTCCTCCTTGGCTGACTCCTCCTTTTCCGCTGCTAGCGTCTCTTCTGCTGCGCCGCCCAAGCTCCCCAGAACCTATTCGACATGCCAGGTGAGACGTTGCCATGCCATGCTGTGTCTGTTGTGCCTGGAAGCCAAGAGCCACACTGGCCCGGCACTCCTTTCAGCTTTGCGTTCACAGGCAGATCCGTGGCTAACACCGCTCAATTTGACAGTTGGTAAAGTGGTGTGTGACAACGGTGCCAATCTGCTTAGCGCATTGAAACAGAGCAAAATCACGTGTCATTGATCAAGCTGTGGAGGAGCAGGAGCGGGAAGATGAGGAAGTCGCAATGCTGGATGAATTCCCAGGGGGGGCTACTCTATCTGGGACAAGTGAACAACAGGAGTCTGAAGAGGAGTCAGAGGAGGATGGTGCCGGGACGGATGAGGAGGAGCAAGAAGAGCATGCTTTAAACCTTTCTGGGATCTCTGTTGTTGTGCGTGGATGTGGAGAGGAGAATGAAGAGGACGATATTATCCTGGATGATGAGCAAGAGCCAGGCCACCACACCGCTTCCAGTTTAGTGCAAATGGGGGCCTTCATGCTCCAGTGTTTTAATAGGGACCCCTGTATAAAAAGCATAAGGGTCAAGGACCAGTACTGGGTGGCCACGTACTTAGACCCCCGGTACAAACACAAAATGGCGGAAATGTTACCGCCGTCACAGAGGGCTGTCAGAATGGAGCACTTCCAGGCCTTGCTTTGAGAAATGCTGCATTCTGATTTTGCGTGCGCTGGCAGAGGAGCAATTCCCACTCCCAGAGAAGGAGTTGCGGGTACCAATCCAACAGCGCCTGCAAGAAGAGGCCGGTTTGAAGATGTGTTGGTGACTTCGGATATGAGGTCATTCTTTCAGCCGACCCATCGACAGGTGTCATCCGGATCCAGCATCAGGGAACGCCTAGACCATCAGGTGTCCGACTACATCGGGTTAATGGCCGATGTGGACGCTCTGAGGAGTGATGAACCCCTGGACTACTGGGTGGGCAGGCTTGACCTCTGGCCAGAGCTTGCCCAATTTGCAATCGAACTGTTGGCTTGCCCCTCGTCCAGTGTCCTGTCCGAAAGGACATTCAGCGCAGCAGGGGGGATTGTGACCGATAAGCGTACTCGCCTAGCTCACGACAGTGTTAACTACCTCACATTTCTAAAAATGAATGAGGCATGGATCTCGGAGGAATTCAACACATGTGACCAGTAGACCATGTATATGTCTATAAACAATTTTTTTAATCGAGCACAGAGACCTTCTTTCTTCATTTGGCTCACTTCCTTGTCCAAAAAAAGCACACCGTACTATATGCCCGTAGCCTCCTCTTTGAAGAGGTTGAGCGATGTCATATTTCTACTGGGGCTGCTTATTATGAGGGGCTCCCACCATCCCTGTGCTGTGCTGACTTCCTCCTGGGGCTGCTTATTATGAGGGGCTCCCACCATCCCTGTGCTGTGCTGACTTCCTCCTGGGGCTGTACCCCTGCTGTGCATATTATGAGGGGCTCCCACCATCCCTGTGCTATGCTCATTATGAGGGGTTCCCACCATTCCTGTGCTATGCTCATTATGAGGGGCTCCCACCATCCCTGTGCTGTGCTGACTTCCTCCTGGGGCTGCTTATTATGAGGGGCTCCCACCATCCCTGTGCTATGCTGACATCCTCCTGGGGCTGCTTATTATGAGGGGCTCCCACCATCCCTGTGCTGTGCTGACTTCCTCCTGGGGCTGTACCTCTGCTGTGCATATTATGAGGGGCTCCCACCATCCCTGTGCTATGCTGACATCCTCCTGGGGCTGCTTATTATGAGGGGCTCCCACCATCCCTGTGCTGTGCCGACTTCCTCCTGGGGCTGTACCTCTGCTGTGCATATTATGAGGGGCTCCCACCATCCCTGTGCTATGCTCATTATGAGGGGCTCCCACCATCCCTGTGCTGTGCTGACTTCCTCCTGGGGCTGCTTATTATGAGGGGCTCCCACATCCCTGTGCTATACTGACATCCTCCTGGGGCTGCTTATTATGAGGGGCTCCCACCATCCCTGTGCTGTGCTGACTTCCTCCTGGGGCTGTACCTCTGCTGTGCATATTATGAGGGTCTCCAACCATCCCTGTGCTATGCTCATTATGAGGGGCTCCCACCATCCCTTTGCTATGCTGACATCCTCCTGGGGCTCTTATTATGAGGGGCTCCCACCATCCCTGTGCTGTGCTGACTTCCTCCTGGGGCTGTACCTCTGCTGTGCATATTATGAGGGGCTCCCACCATCCCTGTGCTATGCTCATTATGAGGGGCTCCCACCATCCCTGTGCTATGCTCATTATGAGGGGCTCCCACCATACCTGTGCTATGCTGACTTCCTCCTGGGGCTGTTTACGGTGCAGGTGTCAGTGCTGTATATCACGGTGCTGGTGTCAGTGCTGTATATCACGGTGCTGGTGTGAGTGCTCTCTATCACGGTGCTGGTGTCAGTGCTGTATATCACGGTGCTGGTGTCAGATCACTCTATCACGGTGCAGGTGTCATTGCTGTATGTCACGCTGCTGATGTTAGTGCCCTCTATCATGGTGCTGGTGTCAGTGCTGTATATCACGGTGCAGGTGTCATTGCTGTATGTCACGCTGCTGATGTCAGTGCTCTCTATCACGGTGCTGGTGTCAGATCACTCTATCACGGTGCAGGTGTCATTGCTGTATGTCACGCTGCTGATGTCAGTGCTCTCTATCACGGTGCTGGTGTCAGATCACTCTATCACGGTGCTGGTGTCAGTGCTTTATGTCACGCTGCTGATGTCAGTGCTCTCTATCACGGTGCAGGTGTCATTGCTGTATGTCACGCTGCTGATGTCTGTGCTCTCTATCACGGTGCTGCTGTCAGTGCTGTATATCAAGGTGCTGGTGTCAGTGCTTTATGTCACGCTGCTGATGTCAGTGCTCTCTATCACGGTGCTGGTGTCAGATCACTCTATCACGGTGCAGGTGTCATTGCTGTATGTCACGCTGCTGATGTCAGTGCTCTCTATCACGGTGCTGGTGTCAGATCACTCTATCACGGTGCAGGTGTCATTGCTGTATGTCACACTACTGATGTCAGTGCTCTCTATCACGGTGCTGGTGTCAGATCACTCTATCACGGTGCTGGTGTCTGTGCTTTATGTCACGCTGCTGATGTCAGTGCTCTCTATCACGGTGCTGGTGTCAGTGCTGTATATCACGGTGCTGGTGTCAGTGCTTTATGTCACGCTGCTGATGTCAGTGTTCTCTATGACGGTGTTGGTGTCAGATCACTCTATCACGGTGCAGGTGTCATTGCTGTATGTCACGCTGCTGATGTCTGTGCTCTCTATCACGGTGCTGCTGTCAGTGCTGTATATCACAGTGCTGGTGTCAGTGCTTTATGTCACGTTGCTGATGTCAGTGCTCTCTATCACGGTGCTGGTGTCAGATCACCCTATCACGGTGCAGGTGTCATTGCTGTATGTCACGCTGCTGATGTCTGTGCTCTCTATCACGGTGCTGCTGTCAGTGCTGTATATCAAGGTGCTGGTGTCAGTGCTTTATGTCACGCTGCTGATGTCAGTGCTCTCTATCACGGTGCTGGTGTCAGATCACTCTATCACGGTGCAGGTGTCATTGCTGTATGTCACGCTACTGATGTCAGTGCTCTCTATCACGGTGCTGGTGTCAGTGCTTTATGTCACGCTGCTGATGTCAGTGCTCTCTATCACGGTGCTGGTGTCAGTGCTGTATATCACGGTTCTGGTGTCAGTGCTTTATGTCACGCTGCTGATGTCAGTGTTCTCTATCACGGTGCTGGTGTCAGATCACTCTATCACGGTGCAGGTGTCATTGCTGTATGTCACGTTGCTGGTGATCATCTCCTGCACCCTCTTCTTTGCCTACCCTGACCTTTCCTCTCCTCCATTGCCTTCATGCGTTCCACAGTCCTGAATTGTCACAACAATTTCACATATAAAAAAAGAATGCTTTTAGTTGTCGATCCCAGATTCACCTCATACATGTATTATGTCATTGGCCATGTGGTGGGACTATGTTTGCACAGCTAGTAATTATTTTGTGGCTGCAAATTTGACCTGTAGGTTTGCAAAGTTTGCCTCCCATTGAAGTCAATGGGGCCCGCCACGAACTTTACGGTTCGTGAACTATCGGCCGCGGTCCGCGAAACGTCCCGTCGGATGTTCATCCATCACTATCTGTATCCCACCAAATGCAGCCTGCCTGTGTCACATCGACCCCCCCCCCCCTTCTCTGTCGGAGCACAGTGGTACTTACCTTGCTGTGTTGTGCTCTCCTGCGGTGTCTCCTTCCACTGGCAGTGGCGATGGAGGAGTCTGCTCCTCATACTTCCGTTTTTCTCTCTCCCGGGTGCAATGGGAGAGAGAAAACAGAAAGTGATATCTAACTGAGATGTCAGTCAAACTGCCCGGCCGTAGTAATAGATACTATAAGCGTCGGGCGGAAGCTACTCGGTGCTTCAGAAAGCGCTGCAAGGTGGGATAAAAGCCCGCAAATGCAATCTCGTGATTGCATAGACATGGCGCTTCCCATAGTGCACTGTGTCCGGCGTCCGAACATAGTGCACTTATGGACTTTTTTTGTTTTTTGTTTTTTTAAAGGACCAGTTTAAAAAAATAATGTTTTGTGACAGCCTGGATGGTGCCCCCTATAGACGGGGCACCACTGCTTCAACCTCTACCTCTTTTCTGGCATTTTTCCCAACTCTTAAACATGTACTAGTCACCCGATTCTTAAAAAGTCTTCCTTGGACCCTACCAATCTTAACCACCTCAATAGAGGGCACTTACATCCCCCCTCCCGCCCAGACCAATTTTCAGCTTTCAGCGCTCTCACAGTTTGAATGATAATTACTCAGTCATGCAACACTGTACCCATATGAAACTTGTATCTTTTTTTTCACACAAATAGAGCTTTCTTTTGGTGGTATTTAATCACTAGTGGGGGTTTTTTGTGCTATAAATTGTGACAGAGCGAGGCTCTGTCCCTATGAAATTGGAGGAAAACGAGACGCAGACACAGAGTTTGCATATCTCCAGCCCTGTGTCTGGGTCTTGATGTTAACGAGCAGGGTGTGTGCCCAGCTGCATATAAGCCATATAAATGAAGGGCTGTTGGTGTGGAAGGTGGAGGAGTGTGAACAGCTTGCTGCTGGCTGAAGAGTGGTTTGCCCTGTGGGAGACTGTAGTCCGTGTAAGGGACTGGGAAAGACTGACTTCCTTGAGAGTCAGGAAGACTAAGGAAGTCGGTGAGTCCAGGGGGCTGGAAAGAGTTGACAAATCTGTTGGGAGCAAGCAGAGGAACTGTTGACAATTGAGAGCCAGGTGGCTTGGTATGTTCATTTGTGTGCTGAATGAATTTAAACCCCTGCGTGGGATTACTGGATGAACTAAATATTTTTGTTTTCTTATAATAAACGTGGGCTACCAGGCCCTTAACCATAAAACGCCTGCCTGATGTAGACTAAAACGTGCATCTACCAATTGTGCTTAATCACCCCAACATTACAAAATAAAAAAGACCATACATTTTGTGGAAAAAAATGCCTTTTTCTTTGTTTCTGTCATAAAATTTTGCTAATTAGTAATTTTTCTTCATAAATTTTGGCCAACATTTATACTGCTACATATCTTTTGTAAAAATAACCCACATTAGTGTATATTATTTGATCTTTGTGAAAGTTATACAAGTCTACAAACTATGGTGCCAATCACTGAAAATGTATCACATCTGATCAGGCCTTCAGTACATCAGGTGAATCTCATTTCTTGAGACACTAACAAGTCAGAAAAGTACAAATACCCCCCAAATTACCCCTTTTTAGAAAGTAGACATTCCAAGGTATTAAGTAAGTAGAATGGTGAGTTTTTTTAAGTTGTAATTTTTTCCCACAATTCTTTGCAAAATGAAGATTTTTATTTATTTTTTGTATACAAAATTGTCACATTATCAGGTTATTTCTCACAAACAGCATATGCATACAACAAATTACACTCCAAAATACATTCTGCTACTCTTCCCGAGTATGGCAATTCCACATGTGTAAGACTTTTACACAGCCCGGCCACATACAAAGGACCAACACTAAAGTAGAACCTTCTGGTGTTCTATGGGCTTAAATGACATCTCATTTCTCAACAACTTATTACACTTTTGAAGGCCCTGGAGTACCAAGACAATGGAATTGCCCACAAAATAACCCCATTTTGGAAAGCAAACACCCCAACGTGTAATCTATGAGGCATAATGAGTCTTTTGAACGGTTCATTTTTTTCCAGAAGTTTTTGGAAAATGTGGAAAATGCATTTTTTTTACACAAAGCTTTACATTTATAAGATATTTCTAAAACATACGTACATACGTACATACAAAAAACGTATATCCCAAAATACATTCTGCTACTTTTCCCGAGTATGGCGATACCAAATGTGTGAGACTTTTACATAGCCTGGCTACATACAGAGGCCCAACATTGAATTAGTACCTTCAGGCCTTCTAGGAGCATACATTACACCTCATTTCATTCCTACCTATCACACTTTTGAAAGTCCTTGAGAACCAGCCCAGTGGAATTACCCACAAAATGACCCCATTTTGGAAAGAAAATACCCCAACGTACATTCTATGAGGCATGGGCTGAAAATAGGTACTCGGGTACTCTAATGGGCTGAAAATAGGTACTCGGGTACTCTGATGGCCTGGAGACAGCTACTCGGGTATTCTTATGGCCTGGTGACAGATACTCTGGTACTCTGATGGGCTATAGGTAGGTACTCGGGTACTATAATGGCCTGCCTGGTGACTGGTATTTGGGTACTCTGAAGGGCGGTGACAGGTACTCGGGTAAGAGGTGTACTCATATGGACTGTGACAGGTACTCAGGTACTCGGGTACTCCTATGGACTGTGAAAGCTACTCAGGTACTGGGGTGCTCAGATGAACTGTGACAGGTACTCAGGTACTCGGGAACTAAGATGAACTGTGGCAGGTACTCGGGTACTCAGATGGACTGTGACAGGTACTTTGATGGGTGGGCAATCAGTGTGATTGGTGTACACTGTAAATGGTAATGAGATGTGTGAGGAGGAGAACCCACTAACATCTCATTACCACAGTTTGTTGACATTTAGTGATTGCTGTGAAAGGATCACAGCCAATCACATGGTAAACAGCCGCTGGCCAATGGCTGTTTACCAACGTCTGTGATGAAGAATGTTCCCGGACACACCCCGCCACTGCCGTGCTCACACGTACCACCTGTGATCGACCGTGACTTCATCATGGCCGATCACATGGTAAACAGCCATACCCAGTGGCTGTTCACCCCCCTTGGTGGCAAGTCGTGTCTCCGTGACACTCCGCCACCGAAGGAACAGGGATGCGCGCACACAATCGCATGCATTCCCTGTTTAAATGGAGGGACGTCATATGACGCCCTCCCAGAATGAGAGCCGCGCCGCATGGCCGTCTTATAATGGCCAGCGGTCGGCAAGCGGTTAACAACCTATGCCCCATCTCCTTACTCCCCCTTTCCTCCAAACTCCTTAACTACTTCCCATCCGGCTAATGTACATATACGGCCGGGTGGGAGCCGCCTCCTTCTGACTGGACGTTCAGGAACGTCCTTCAGAAGGAGGGGGATCGCGTGCATGCGCAGCAACGCGATCCCGATGCGCTCGTGTCACCCGGACATGGCGCATCTCAGATTGGCAGGACGGTTCTGTGATTGGCCCTCCTGATCACATGACGGCTGTGTCCAATCACAGCCGTCATGTGATCACACGGAAGTCGTCGCTGAGGAGAGGAGAGCAGATCGCTGCAGAAGGCTGGTGATCAGTGAGTAAGAGCTGTTTTTACAGCTTTTTACTCACTGATCACTAGTCTAGTGTAAACCCACAGTGTAAACACAATGTCCCCAAAACACACATGTCCCCACACATGTCCCCAAATAATAAAAATACATGTCCCCAAATAAAAAAACACCTGTTCCCCACATATGTCCCACTAAAATCACATGTCCCAATGATTATCTGCACACATATGTACGTGATCACCTGCACACATCTGTACATGATCATTTGCGTACATATGTCCGTGATCACACAAACCAATTATTATACACTTAACATTTTTTTTTACCAAAAACATGTAGCAGAATACATTTAGGGAGGCCCGGAATAAAGGACAGAAAGGAAATAGATGAAGGGCCGGGCATGACAGATGTTGAGAGTGAAAGCAACTATAGGGTTAAGAAATGGAATTGGGAGAGGAAAGGGAGGAGCCATTGAGAGAGGAACAGAAAGGGGTGGGAGGTTATATATTGAGAGTGGGCGGGGGACTCCCGGCAAACGAAGAGAGGACAGCAGGGAGAAAATTTGAGCTGGCAGGTACACGGTCACTCTGGGGCATGGCATTGCGGTCTGGGGACTTTGCTGTGGCGGACGTGGAGGGCTCCTTGGCGCGGTTGCGGGCGGCAGCGGGATCCAGGGGAGCTGAGTGTCTTCTGGGCTGAGTAGCGGTCCGCAGGTGGGATCAGGCGGGGGTTATCCACGGGGGGGGACGAGACACCACGCGCTCCACAGTCGCAGCTTCCGGAGGGCTCCTCCTGGCCGCTCCACCAGAGCTCAGCACATCTACAGGAGCCGTTGACGGACCCGCTGGCCCCTCTGACTGGGAGGACAGTTTCCTTGCCGGCTGGGGGGGACCGACCGGAGTCCTCCACATTGGCGAGGCGGGGGGGCGGGGCTTTGGGCCACGATGGCGACCACTTCCCGTCTGGGGGTTTAGAGCGGAGGGGGCTAGCAGTTCCCCCTTCCACGCCGGGAGGGCAGGCCCGGGGGACACCCGGCACGGGGGAGCTGAGCAACACCTGCAAGGCAGCTGCCGGACGCTGCTGGTCGGTCTACTGGGCAGAGTGCGGGGGGGCGGCGGACGGGGCAGGGCCGGCGGGGACCATGCAGAGCCATGTTGCAGCCACACCGCGCTGTGGGACTGGGGATGGTCGGACCACCAGGAGAGGATGAGCCGCGCCACGAAGATAAGCTGCGGCCGCTGGGCACGAGTCGCCTGGGGGGCTGGTCACGCCCGTGCTACCAACGGCAGCGGTGCTGGCAGAGGGCGGGATGGTCGACTGAGTAGTTCCGTGGAGGGATCGAGTCGGCGGGAGCATCCAGAGTCACGGCTGAGGGGAGCACGCCCTGGCAGCCAGGTGAGACATTGAACTTCTTTCTAACTGTTTTTGATGGGTGCAGGATGCTGGATGTTGGTGCGGAGGGGTAGAGTGGGGGCAGGGGTGGGGTGCCGGTTGCCCCCCGGGGGGCGGGCAGCAGCTGCCTGCCGCCCGAGGGACACGGGAGCCTTCTAAGAAGGGCTGGGGGGGTTGAAGGAGTTGGGTAGGAGTTTGGCAGTCAATCAGGTGGTGCCCCTGCAGGCTGCGCCGTGGGTTGGGGATGGGTGAAGAGCTTGGGATGGGGAGCATCCTAGGGTGACAGTGGAGCCTCAGGCTACGACGTTGGGGGAGTATCGGCGGGTGCAACGGGATTGTATAAGCTGCGGGGACAAGGTCGATGGCGAGGGTGGAGGTGATCTGGTGGGGCCATGCAGCGAAGCGTAGGTCGGCGTGGGTGCGGAGGGCCGTAGGGCTCACATCCGACACTGGAGATGGGGGGGCAGGATTGGTGAGGGTGAGTATGTGGAGATTTTTCCTGTGGCCCCCCGAGGATTTTCAGCTGGACGGGGTCAAACCGGTGACTCTGAGCAAGACGAGGGGTTGGGGAGGGGTTACCGTATGATACCCAGGCCATTCACGGGCTGTTTGCAGGTGTTAGCTCTCATGGCCGGCGTGATAGGTCCCCGGTGCTCTGCGTGGTATTGTTGCATTCTAGGTATGCTATGAGGGGGGCTCCCGAGGGGTGTGGCGGGTCAGCGTGGCTGCGTTCTGAGGGGCAGGTTAGGGTCCTTCGCCCATATTGGCTGAACGGACATATACTTAACGTGGATCGGTTGTATGGCCCCTGCGCAAGGATGGCACGCTTAATAGCGTAGCGAACCACATTTATGAATGGGTTTCTGTAGTGTAGTGGTTATCACGTTCGCCTCACACGTGAAAGGTCCCCGGTTCGTAACCGGGCAGAAACAGGGCTTACCTTTCGAAGGGGGGGGGCCAGGGGGTGCTGACGTTTTACGGGGAGTGCAGTCGCTCGGGCAGGGCTGCTCCGGTTGTGGGGGTTAATCGCCCCCTGTCCCGTTTTCTTCCAACAAGAAAGCGTGGCGGCGAGCCTGCTTACCGCAGGGACAACCCCGGTGAAGGTGGACGGGACGCGGCCTGGCCAAAATGGTTACCCTGATAGGGGGGGTAGGTTTTAAATTCCCGGTTCGTTGGCGGTGGTCCCGCCAATGGCGCAGACCCTGTGGTCGGCACTGCTGCATCCCGGGGGGGTTCGGAGACAGGGGCAAAAGAGGTGGCTTTGGGCTGGTGGGCAGGCCTTCTGCCGACCGGCCTTTGCAGGTTTTTGGTTGTGTCAGGTTTGGGGGGTGGTGCCAGGGACGGAACCTCACAAGCCTTGACTTATTCATCTCCGCACTTCCGATAAGGGGGGCGGGGAGGGACGCCTCATACCCTGAGGCTTGTACGGGGTCCTACACGTCCTTTGACGCTGTGGTTGGTTGGATTTGGTACTGTGGGCGGGGGGCGCTCATGGGCTAATCGGACATGGCGTCGGTAGTTTGGTTGCTATAGGTGCTCCCGGAGAGCTTTCGCCTCTTAGGGTACTGTTGACTGGAGCAGTTTTCAGTGGTCCACTGCTTGCCCCTGGACTGTTTCATTTCACGCCTTGTTTGCACTATTCAGTTCATCTCTGGATTGGGTGGTAAGGTGTGTGTCCGGCTGGGTAGCTGTCACCCATTTGGACGACTTTCCTTTTGTGGGCCCCCCTTCTTACTAGTTGCGGGCGATCCTCTTAGACTCGTTGCAGCGCATGGAAAAATTTGAGGGTCTGTTAACAGCAGCTGAGACGGAGGGTAGGACGACGGAACTGAGTTTCTTGGGCTTCAGGGCAGACGGGGGTGCCATGGAATGCATGTTGCCGATGGATAAGGTAGATGGGTTCTAGGTGGTAATTGGGGAGATGGTGGGGGGCTGAAGCAAGTGCAACTTCGGCAGTGGCAGTCAGTGGGGCGAGTTGAGCTTCGCTGGCCGCATATTTCCGATGGGTGGGGTTTGCGGCTGACTGTCGGCGGCCTCGGCAAGGGGGCAGGTTCCGAACATTTCGTTGGATTGCCCAGGGAACGTACAGAGGATGTATGGGCTTGGCATAGGTTCCAGGAGAAACACAATGGCAGATTGGCTTGGTTGGATGGACTGGTAAGTAAGTTTGATCGGGCCATGGTCACGGGCTCGGTGGGGTCGACAGGCTACGGGGCCTTCGTACACGGTCAGTGGAGCGCGGCTTGGCCGGAGTCGGGGGGCGGAGGCAGGCTTCACGGGGACACTGGTACTGCTGGAATTAGTTGCGGTGGTGCTGACGGTGGACGTAGGGGGTACGACTGGTAGGTATTTCAGGATCAGGTTGACCTGCATTAACGGGGGTTGCTGCGGGTAAGTAATCACGTCTCAGCTTTTCTCAGGCGGTGAGCAAGCCGTGGGGCCACCTAGTGTTGCTGTGTTTACACCTGAACATTCTTACGTGGAGGGTCCATACTCTGGGAGTTGAAACTAGTTTGGCCACTTCCTTGTCTCGGCTTCAGTGGCAGCGGTTCAGGGTCTTGGCACCGACCGCGGTGAAGGCGGGGGTTCCCCTGTCCGGGGGTGGCTGGGAGAATACATTGGAGTCGCCGCAGGATGGATCGGGAGGTTGGTGAGCGGACCAACTTGGGCGACGTACGGCAACGTGGGGGAAAGAGGGGTTAGTCGTTACACAGCTGGGAGGGGCCGTTTTTGGGTCTGATAATGCTGTACTTTGTGTCCAGGCAGAGGGACAGAAGGGGATTGATATCGGCCTTTGCTCGTAAACGGGCAGCCTTGGTGTTCTGATTTACGCTCATGGGAAGGGGGTTTTTTCGCAATGGTTTTTTTGGGTGAGACAGGGTTTAAAGGTGTGTAGGGTTACGAAATACAGTTGGTCCGCACGGGTTTTTCGATTGCATTTTTCTGAGCAATTCGGGTGGACGGACCGGTCGGTCCGGCGGAGTAAGGTTGGAAGGGGTCTGGTGTGGCAGGTCGTGTGTATATAAAGGGGATAGAGTTATGCTGAAGCTTCGGAGGCCAAGGACATATCATAAGGGGAGGGGTGTGGATATATCTATATGATGGTGTGCATTTACCCGGGTCGACAGTTTGTCCGGTAAGGGTGGTAAGGGAAATGGTACGGAGTCAGCCTGGGGGATGGCCTGTTGCTGATGCATAGTAATGGGAACTTTTTGTCAAGGTTGCTCTTTGGGGGGTGTTTCGGAAATGCCTGGTAGCGGGTGGGTTGGAGAGTCCGCTATTTGCCTCACACTCCTTCTGCATTGGGGCGGCCATAGAGGCTGCCGGATGTGGGTTGGATGGGGCTGCTGTGAAGAAGAATTGGAGGTGGGAATCCAGAAGTTTTGGGTCTTACGTGCACCCACACTTGTTGGTGGAAGGGTTTTAAAAAAAAAAACAGAATGAGGGAAAATGGGGAACTGGGTATGGCACATCGGGCGGTCAGTTTCTGGTGTTGGTAATTGTTGTTTGTATTGCTTCCTTATGTCCTTTCAGAAGGAGGTCACATACGCCTCGTCTGGGATCTGGGGCATTCTTCTCTCTTTTTTTGGGGGGGAGCCAGGAGAGCGGAGGTCAGGACAAGAGGCAGTCAGCTTGGGATTTATTGCAGAGAGGCAGGCATCAGGTGGTTGGGTAACTCTGGGATAAGCTGGAACAGCATAGTGCCGAAAAATGCAACAGGTTTTTTACTGGGATGGTAATGGGGGGGGTCTGATACAGTCGGGTAAACCTCTTGGCGGCTGGCGGGATCGGGGTTGGGACCCATACAGTTTGCTTAACGGTGAACGGGGCTCTAGGAAGTTTGGTGACTAGTATTGGGGATTTGTTATTCGGCACACGGAGTTGGAGGTTAATGTGAGAGTGTCCCAACGGGGGATGGAGTGCCTTATCTGCAGTGGGTATTGAGTATGGGCTTTGGGCAGGACGGGATCGACAGGGCACTGTGGGTGTGGGGGGCCCTCAAGGCTAAGGGGGTCATCCTTGCGGGCTGTGGCGGTGTCTTTGGTCTTTGATGGTGGCAAAAAAACAGATGTGATGGAAGTGGTGGGGGGCTCATAAGTGGTAGGTGCCCCCCTTTGGTGTATTCCAGCGGAAAGGTAGGCTGGAATACGGGATTGGTTGCACTGCGGGAAAGGGGGTTGTCTCCGGGCTAATAAACGGCCGGAGGCCTAGTATGGTGAAATTTGGTCCCGCAGTGTACTGGTGGAAAGTGTTAAGTGGATAAGGTGATGTCGGGTACCGTCAAAGACCAACAGACTGGGAGTTTCGAAATTGTCGTTACAAAAAGGTGTATATATATATTTAATTGAAGTTATTTAAGTTTGGTTTTATGATTGGTTAATAAAGGCTGCTATGGCCATTTACACTCCAAACTCTGTGTGGTCTATTTATTAAGGATAAGAGGGGGAAGGTAAAGGGGTAATAGGTAAAAAGGGGATGGAAGAAGTAAAAGGTTATTAGGCAGAAGTTGGTGATATCTTGAATACATTTGTCATGGCTTAAATTTATGACAACATTTGATTTTATTGGATTTCTTTTAAAATAGAAAAAAGAAAATATAGTTTTTTTTCCAAATTTCCGCTTTTTTGTGCTTATATCGCAAAAAAATAAAAAACGGAGTCGTGAATAAATACCGCCAAAATAAAGCTCTATTTGTGTGAACAAAATGATAAAAATTTAATTTGGGTACAGTGTAGCATGACCGCGCAATTGTCATTGAATTGCGAGAGCGATGAAAGCTGAAAATTGGGCTGGGAAGGAAGGGGGCGAAAGTGCCCTGTATTGTAGTGGTTAAATGTCTGGTCTACAATCGTCTGAGAGACCATCTTCCTGAGAACAACCTTCTTGATCCACTTCAGTCTGGATTTTCTCCCTCAGCACTCCATGGAAACTGCCCTCCTAAAACTCACAAACGACTAACAGCAAAAACCAATGGTCACTATTCCATACTCTTACTTTTGGACCTCTCTGTTGCCTTTCATACAGTTTCCTCTTAAGAAAACTCTACTCCTTTGGTTTCCATGAATGTACACTTCGCTGTCTCCTTTCTATCCATCCACACCCTCAGTGTCACTTAAAATTCTACTTCATCCTGTCCTTTTTCTTTCTCTGTCGGGGTCCCCCAAGGTTCTGTTCTTGAAACTTTCCTATTCTCAATCTACCTGGGTCAGCTGATAGCCTTGCATGGCTTTCAAATCATTTCTATGCTGATGATACACAAATATATCTCTCCACCTCATCAGTCTCCTCACATATCACTTATTTACTAACAGACATATCTGTCTGGATGTCAAACCACAACCTCAAACTCAACTTGACCAAAACTGAGCTCATAATATTTCCTCCCACACGGGCCTCTTCCCCTGACTTCTCTGTCAAGATCAATGACCCAACCATTAGCTCACTCTGCATTTCAGGGTACTATGTGTAGTCCTAGATTCTAAACTCTCCTTTCAGGCCTCACATCCAATCACTGTCAAAATCTTCCACAATAACCAATGCAACATCTCCAGAATACACCCCTTCCTAACCAATGACACCACAAAGCTTCTAATTCCCTGGTTATCTCTCGCCTCAACTACTTTATCACTATAATGACAATAATCACACTGTACAGCCTGCATATAGTACAGTAGGACACAGGCTGTACAGTGTGATCATTAGCATAATGATGATCACGGGTGCTGTGGAGACTATCATTTATGACTGCAGACTAGGGATGAGCTTCGTGTTCGAGTCGAACATACATTCGACTCGAACATCGGCTGTTCGCCCGTTCGGCGAATTCTGAACGTTATGGGCCGTTCACGCCAAATTCGTGTGGAGCTCACGGCCCACAATGCACTGCGTCATCGCAGTGCATTGCTGGCTCATGATTGGCCAAGCATGCACTGTGACATCGCATGCTTGGCCAATCACAGCGCCAGCAGCAAGGAGAGCCATGATTGGCCACAGGCAGGATGCCTGTTTGCCAATCATAGCTCAGGCTGTGTAGTACACGCCCCACACTATATAAGGCCGCCGGCGCCGGCGGCCTTGTGTAGTGTGTTGGCGCCTGAAGCAGTTAGTGGGTGTTCTTTTTACCTTTAACACAGTATACACCGATCATTATCGGGCGATTTTCGATCTTGCTCTTCTGTAGTGGTTGTCTGCATGCCCTGACCGCAGTATACACCGCTATATTCACCTCACCTATATAGCTAGTGATCTATCTTATATAATAGAGCTTGCAGTCAGTAGTGTTAGGAGCTTGTGCGTGCTGTCTGCGTGCTCTGTACCCAGTACACACCGCTATATCCACCTACATAGCTCTTCTCTATTTGAGCCCACTTGCCATCTGCAGGAGTTATTGGAAGTTGTGTGTGCCTCCAGCACAGCACAGTATACATCTGTATATACCCCTTTATCTCTGGTGTTCTATAATAAAGGCATCTGCAGGAGTTAGTGGGTGTTTTGTGCCTCCAGCACAATATACACCTGTATCTACCCTTTATTGCTGTTCTCTAATAGAGCCATCTGCAGGGCTTAGTGGGTGTTGTGTGACTCCATTACAGTATACCCCTTTATCTCTGGTGTTCTATAATAAAGGCATCTGCAGGAGTTAGTGGGTGTTGTGTGCCTCCATCACAATATACACTACCCAACTGCTGTTTTAACCAACTCCCTTCAGGCCATTACCATGTCTGGAAGGCCAGCAAGGAGAGGCAGGCAGACGTGAGCCGATAAAAGAGGGCAAGCAGGCTCTGTGTCTAGAGACAACAGTGCTGGTCGTGGACGCGGTGCATTGTCATCAGCACGTGGCCATGGGACACGCTTGTCCTTCTTTTCGGCAGCTGGACATGTTGAACCGCAACATGCCAATGACTTGGTAGAGTGGATGACCAAGCCCTCTTCATCCTCCTCATCCTCTCTCACCCAGTCTCAGGGTACTAGCAAAGCAGCTGCCAACGCATCGTCTTCCCTCCTCTCAATGTCATCATCAGTGACTCCTTCCCTAGACCCACCACATCCTCCTGAGGAGTCTCCTGAACTCTTTGAGCACAGTGTTGGGTACATCCTCCAGGAGGATGCCCACTGTTTTGTAGCCTCTGATGATGACACTCAGCTAGAGGAAGGCAGTAGCGTGAATGCAGAGAGAGGGGATGCTCAAGAAGGACAGCAATCTGGCAGTCATGTTCCACAAGCTGCAGCATATTGCCAGGTTTGCTACAGTGATGAAGAGGGAGGGGATGATGAGGGCACTGACTCCACGTGGGTGCCTGGTAGGAGAGAGGTGGAGGAGGAGGAGGCACATGTCCAACGAGGCAGGATGCCCTCCGGGGGCCAGCTTAGGGGCAGCACACCGACTGAATCACACCACAGAGCTCTGCCTGTGCAGGGCGCTACCTCTGCGCGTTATTCTAAAAGTTCTTTGGTGTGGGCCTTTTTTGAGACGAGTGCATCAGATCGCACCGCTGCTATTTGCAACATATGTCTCAAGCGTATCTCGCGTAGCCAAAACATCAGCCGCTTGGGCACCACATGCTTGACCAGACATATGTTGACCTGCCATGCAGCTCGTTGGCAAGCGTACCTCAAAGACCCACACCAAAGAACAAAGCGGACCTCTCCTTGCTCATCATCAGCTGGCATCTCCAACCCCACTAGACCTTCAGTCCTCTCTGAAACCTGCTCTGAGAGGAATGAAGGTGTAGAATTAGGTGTGTCACAGCCAAGTGCTTCCGGGCACTCTGCTAGCAGTACACCCACGTCCGATTATAGCAGGCAAATGTCCCTGCCCCAGCTGCTGGACCAGCGAAAGAAGTTCACTCCCAGCCATCCACCTGCCCAGCGGTTGAATGCTAGCTTGGCTAAATTGCTAGCACTTCAACTGCTGCCTTTTCAGTTGGTAGACTCGGCCCCCTTCCGTGAGTTTGTACAATGTGCGGTTCCTCAGTGGCAGGTCCCCAAACGCCACTTTTTCTCACGGAAGGCGATTCCGGCTCTCTACCGGCATGTGGAAGGCAATATCCTTGCCTCGCTTGACTGGGCGGTCAGCGGTAAGGTGCATATTACCGCTGACTCATGGTCCAGCAGGCATGGACAGGGACGTTACCTGTCTTTCACGCCCCATTGGGTCACTCTTCTGGCAGCTGGGAAGGATGCAGGACAAGGTGCAGTAGTGTTGGAGGTTGTTCCGCCACCACGCCTCCAAAATGCTACTATTGGTTGTGACACACCTCTCTCCTCCACCCCCTCCTCTTCTTCTTCCTCCATGGCCTCTTCCAGTGCTCTGTCCTCAGAACCAGTGGGGCTCCGTAGGCGTTCCAGGGGCTACGCAAGTACGCAGGCAAAACAATGCCATGCCGTGCTTGCGCTGGTTTATTTGGGGGACAGGAGCCACACTGGGGCGGATGTTTTATCAGCTCTGCAGGGGCAGGCCGAGAGGTGGTTGACGCCACGCCAACTTAAGCCAGGAATGGTGGTTTGCGACAATGGCACCAACCTCCTCTCCGCCCTCTGACAGGGACAACTGACCCATGTGCCCTGTGTAGCTCACGTCCTTAACCTGGTGGTGCAGCAGTTCTTGGGCAGGTACCCGGGCTTACAGGATGTCCTGAAGCAGGCCAGGAAAGTCTGTGCATTTCCGCCGATCATTTAATGCCTGTGCTCGGCTGGCTGAGCTCCAAAAGGAGTTGAACCTGCCCAAGAACCGCCTTATATGTGACATGCCCACCAGGTGGAACTCAACCATGGCCATGCTGCAGCGGCTGCACACGCAGCAGAGGGCCATCAATGAGTACCTGTGCGACTACGGCACCAGGACAGGGTCAGGGGAGCTCGGTTTTTTTTCACCACGCCAGTGGGGCATGATCAGGGATGCATGCACTGTCCTGTCACCGTTTGAGGAGGCCACAAGGATGGTGAGCAGTGACAGTGCATGCATCAGTGACACTGTACCTCTTGTCCACCTCTTGGAGCATACGCTGCGTGGAATAATGGACAGGGCACTTGAGGCAGAACAGAGGCAGGAAGAGGAGGACTTCCTTGCCTCTCAAGGCCCCCTTTATCCAGACAGTGTTCCTGCTGTGCCACCCATTACACAGGAAGAGGATGAGGAGGAGGAAGAGGAGGAGGAGGATGATTGTGTCAGCATGGAGGTGGAGGCTGGCACTCAGTATCAGCAGCAGCAGCAGCAGCAGTCTTGTAGGGATGATTTACAGTCCCAAGAAACACGTGGACTTGTACGTGGCTGGGAGGAGGTAGCTGCGGATCATGTTGTCCTTAGTGACCCAGAGGACTCCGGACCGAATGCCTCAGCTAACCTACGCTGCATGGCCTCCCTGATCCTGCAAAGCCTGCGGAAGGATCCTTGTATTATTCGGATCAAGGAGAGGGACCATTACTGGCTGACCACTCTCCTTGATCCACGGTACAAGGGTAAGGTTGCCGACCTTATCTTGCCATCGCAGAGGGAGCAGAGGATGAGACATCTCCGGGAGGCCTTGCAGAAAGGTCTGTGCAACGCGTTCCCAGAGACGGGGAGGTTACAAACTCCTGGTCCTGGACAACGTGTTGCTGAGGCATTGGTCAGAAGGAGCGGTGGAGAAGGTGGCCGTCTGACTGATGCTTTCAGACAATTTTTTAGTCCGCAGCCCCAAGGTATTATCGGTTCCAGCAACCATCGCCAGTGTCTGATTTACATGGTGCAGGAATACCTAGGGGCAAGGTCAGACTTGGATACCTTTCCCACCGAAAATCCTCTGGCTTACTGGGTCTTGAGGATGGATCACTGGCCAGAGCTTGCACAGTATGCAATTGAGCTACTGGCCTGTCCTGCATCCAGCTTTCTTTCGGAACGCACCTTCAGTGCTGCTGGTGGCTTTGTTACCGATCACAGGGTGCACCTGTCCACCAAATCAGTTGATCGACTGACCTTCATCAAGATGAATCAGTCTTGGATCACCCACAGCTACCAAGCACCTAAAGCTGATGTAACAGAATCATTTTTTTTGAAATATCACATCCCTTCAAGACTGCCTTTGCTAATGCTGAGTGACTGTCCTGTTATGTTGATTGTCTATCCTCTTCCTCCTCCGCTGATATGTTGGAAGAACATTTATGGTTCTGGGTGATGCCATCAGCCCAATTTTTCTGCCCCTGTTTAACAGGGGCGTTTAAGTACAATTTTTGATGCAATGCTTTGCAGCAGGGCTAATTCCTGCAATAAAAATAGAGTATATGGGAGAGGTTGCAGTGTGGTGTCACCAGCACCAGTGCCTAAGGCCCAATTTTTCTGCCCCTGTTTAACAGGGGTGTTTAATTACAATTTTTGATGCAATGCTTTGCAGCAGGGCTAATTCCTGCAATAAAACTAGAGTATATGGGAGATGTTGCAGTGTGGTGGCACCAGCACCAGTGCCTAAGGCCCAATTTGTCTGCCCCTGTTTAACAAGGGCGTTTAATTACAATTTTTGATGCAATGCTTTGCAGCAGGGCTAATTCCTGCAATAAAACTAGAGTATATGGGAGAGGTTGCAGTGTCGTGGCACCAGCACCAGTGCCTAAGGCCCAATTTTTCTGCCCCTGTTTAACAGGGACATGTAATTACAATTCTTGATATAATATTTCACAGGAGGGCCCGTTCCTGTGCCCACCCAGAGAAACTGTGAGGACTTATAGTGTTGTGGCACCAGCACCACAACCACCAAAGGTCAATTTTTCTACCACTGTTCAACAATGGCATGTAATTACAATTCTTGATATAATCGTTCACAGCAGGGCGCTCCAGCGCCCACCAAGAGTCACTTTTAGGGCTTACAATGTTGTGGCAAAACCAACACCTTGTTCCGCCATTTCTGCAGAGCATATAGGGCAGGCCCCTACTTTCAAACATCCAACTTACAAACATCTCCTACTTGCAAACGGAAGGAGACAACAGCAAGTGAGATGAAAAAAGATGGACGACAAAACAAATTATACAGGGGTGATAACCCTTCCCTATGTTTTCCAAAAAGCTTAAAAATAGTTTTTTTGACTGGAGCTACACTTTAAAAATGTACCGGTTGAAAATTACAAACAGATTCAACTTAACACAACAAACCTACACAGTCCCTGTCTTGTTTGCACCGCCTGTATACTGCTGTTCTGAGTATATAGGGCCTGGGGGCCACACACATTTCCTTTTTTTAATATGGGTACTGGGTTCCCCTTAATATGCGTACAAGACCCAAAGGGGCTGGTAATGGGCAGGGAGGGCTACCCATGCCATTTTTCTCAATGATTTTCAACCATATTGCAGGAACCAGATATAACATTAAAACCGCAAGCAGTTTTAAATGATGTTATTTCCGTTTAATGTCATTTTGTGCAGGGACTGTTCTAAACACGGGAAACACGTGGCACTTCACAGGCATACTACAGACACCCCCCAGGCACCATATTTAAAGGAATATTTCACTTTTTTTTCACTTTAATCATCATTAAAATCAGTGCTCCCGCCAAAACGGCCATTTTAAAAAAAAATTTAGGCATTGATACATGTCCCCGGGGCAGGAGCCAGGTCCCCAAACCCTTTTTTAGGACAGTATCTTGCATATTAGCCGTTAAAATTAGCGCTTTTAATTTCGAACGTTCGAGTCCCATAGACTTCAATGGGGTTCTAAAGTTCATACGAATTTTCGGTCCGTTCGAAAGTTCTGGTGCGACCCGAACCGGGGGGTGTTCGGCTCATCCCTACTGCAGACAGTGTTTGCACTGTATACCATTACTAGTCGTGTGTTTAGTAATAAATTGATCTTCGAAGATTTGGATATATGCGAATCTCCAAATAGACATAGTACTGAATGTCACGAATCTGAAAAAATGTTACAACAAAATTATCAAAGTCATTCATAGCTAAGAAGGATGGGGGATGCATATGTAAGGACCTGTCAAAGAGAGCTGAACCCTGTACTCTACACATAGAGAGGTCCTGAACTGTCCATTCTGTACATAGTGAACTCCTTAAATCTGCATTCAGTACATAGCTCATTTCTGAATAATGCACTCTTTATGCAGCACAGTCCTAAACCAAGCACTCTGGGTGTGGCACACTCTGTACATTGCGTACTTCTGAACTCTGCACTCTGCACGTAGTGCAATCCTGAACCCTGCATTCTGCACCTAGCGCACACCTGAACCATGCACTCTGTACATACCCCTGAACCCTGAATTCTCTCTTTAGTGCACTCCTGAATCCTGCACTGCAGTTTCCACCTCCAACACACCAAACAGGCCATCATACACAGCCAGGCCATCAGATACCACTGAATATGTTCAGACCCAGGTGACAGAAATAAAAATCTCAGAGCACTAGCAGATTCCTTCCATAAGAAGGGTTGCAATGACAAAAGTATCAATTAAGCATTAACCTCCCTGGCGGTGTTAATTATGTCAGATTTGTGCATCTCAAAGCGGAAAATTTGGTGTTTTATATTGTAGGCCTTTAATTCTTAAGAATAACTCACTTAAATCTGTCCAAACAAGAGTCTAGTAGACATCCTGGGTATGTATGATAAAGTTTGAAACAAAAAATCATAAATTATAATATAATAAGTAACTATAAATAATTATAACAAATAATAATATAATAATAATAAAATGTATTCAATAATGCCTTTAAAAGTTCCACAGAGGAACTTGCTTGATTTTGTATTTAATTTGATACGTTAGAAGGCTGGCCATTGGCTAGTGTCAGGGCTGGGCTCAGCCCAGCCTTCTCAGAGCTGGCCCCTCAGCTGTCAGCCAATTGCCAGCTTCTATCTCTCCACAGTTACTCAGCTGTTGATGATATCCTGCTCGTCAGTCCTGCCTACTTAAGCCATTCAGCCCAGTGGATCTCTGCCTTCGCCTCGGTCTACATCACAGAAACTATCTCCTGCGATCCTGTTCAGGACTTGCTTTGCTGACATCCCTTCTGGCTCCAGATCCTGCTTGCTGTTCCCCTACATTGATCCCTGACTTCTGGCTTGGCTGACTTTCCATTCCGGTTACTGAACTTTGGATATGTTTTGACTATGTTTGTTCATTTTACTTTTATTATTAAACAAGTGTGATTTAACTGTACTTCTGTCTCCGCCTGGTTTCTGACAGCTAGCCTGCATTTGAAGGAGGAGTATAATCCCCCCTCCTTCACCCTGCAATCATCAGCTAGCATTTCCCGGTTTAGTGCAGAGTCGCGGTCAACGCCATCACTTTTGGTTTCCGTATGGCGGTAGTGGAAGGCAACGTAGATTCTCGTACCCCTCTGGCTCTCCTCCGTTTTGTTCATGGCAGTATCAGCTGGTGGTGTGGGGTATCTGCACAGTTCTCAGGTGCCACGGGAGCTTGCCCCCACACTCAGATCGTTGTCTGCACAGCAGTACCAGCTGCATTGGGGTCATCATCATGTCATTGTTACCACAGACAGGTTTGATGGTTTTTATACAGGCCTCATCACTTTACCTTTGAATGTGCTAATTTGTTATCTGCTGCCAGGAATGCTCGGTTAGTGGATGAATTATTACAGATAGAGTTAGCCAAGAGGTTTGTCATAGGGCCAGTTTCTTGTTCACCATTCAGCATGTGGAGGGTTAGCCCCATTCATGTGGTAAAGGGTACATTATCAAATACATTTTGGTTAATCTATGACTTATCTGCTCCTCATTCATCACACACACCTAGTCAAAATTCTCTCATTCCATCAGAGGAATTTTCTCTGCAATATTCATCAGTAGACTTGACCATTCAGCACATTTTACAGTCTGGTAGGGGCACAGGGTTATCCAAATCGGATATTACAAATGGCTTCCAACTCCTCCCCATCAAACAGTCCCTCTGGCAATGGCATGGGTTCAAATTGGCTCCAAGAGCATTCCCTGGCTTTTTAATATTTTTGCCTCAGCTCTCAATTGGGTGTTGTCCAATCGCAAAGGGTGTCATAAGGTGATTCACTACTTGGACATTTTTTTGTTATTAGAAAGCCCCGAGCAGTCTCCCAAGGACCTCATAGCACTCAGGGAACTGTTTATGGATTTGAACGTCCCCCTAGCTGCTCACAAGTTTGAAGGGCCTTCCACTGTGATTACATTTTAGATATCTCCTTAGACAGCGACTGCATGGTTGCCAGTTTGCCTTGGGATAAGCTGGATAGGATTTGAGGCTTCATTCACAATCTGGTCAGGTCCTCTGTGTGCTCCAAGAAGGATTTGTAGTCGCTGTTAGGCATGCTCAACTTTGCCATGAGGATTATTCCTCAGGCAGGCCATTTGTTTCCAGGCTGTTGGCTCTTCTTCCCCTGTATCAGGACACTGACACTGATTCGGCCATAAAATTACAGGCCGATGCTTCTGCGGATCTGCTCATGTGGGATCAGTTCTTGTGCAGCTGGAACGGGACCACCATGTTTATCCATCCGCCTATGTCCATGTCCCCCATATTTTTTTTGGATGCTGCAGCCTCAATGGGTTTTTCATCTTTTTTTGGATGTCAGTGGTTGGCCAGCTCATGACCCCGTCCCCGCCCGAGGATTTCAACATTTCCAAGTTTGCTCAGATTTCTGCACTTTTTGAGATTTACCCAATAGTGGCTGCTACTGGCCACACAGTTGTTTTCTTTACAGATAACTCAGCCACAGCTGAGATTATCAATAAAGGTAGATCTGGGTCACTCCTGTTAATGTCCTTCATGCGCAGGTTGACTTGATTGGGCCTTGGGTACCATTTTCATTTTCAGGGGGAGTTCATAAGTGGTGTGTTTAATGTGGCTACTGATGCCTTATCTCGTTTTGATTTCTGCCGTTTCTTCCAACAGCATCCAGAATCAGATCTGGTAGGCAAGCCGGTTCCACCTTTCTTCCTGACATTGAATTAGATGCACTCAGGCGCAGGCTTAGGCTTCTGACCTGGTAAATGCGTCACTGTCAAGGAACACTCTCAGCGCTTACAAGAAGGCTTGGAGCTGTTTTTGTGGTTTTACGTCCCTCTATCCCTGCAATTGGGTTGGGGAGCTCATGTACATGATTGCTTTCATGGCTTATTGTCATGGCAAGTTATCCATGTCATTTAACACCATCAAGTTGTACCTGTCAGGTATTCAGCACTTCTTCTCACTTCACAAACCTGACAGATCCAGAAAAGTCAGGGACAGTCATGGCTGACACGCATGCCTATCTCAAGCCAGATCTTCCATGGGATAGCAGATTTATTGTCTCTTTCACCCTTTGGGTTAGGCCCCAGTCTTGTCCTCAAGGCAGCTGTTTTCCTTAGTTACTTTGGTTTCTCACCAAGTTACCTGATCATTTTTCACTTCAACAACAAAAACCGGCAGACAGGTCAGGGTTCTGTGATCAATTATTACAAAACCAATGCTTTCTGGTGTCCAGTTGAGGTCTTGGACCAGTTCTACTCCATGTTTGTAGTGGCCTCTCTCGATAGCCCTTTACTCCCTTTCCCCACGCAGCCTCTTGCTTCCGAACAGTTCATATCACACGTCAGAATGTTGATCGCTAAATTGAGGTTAAACCCGACATTTTTTTTGTCATTCCTTTAGGATCAGGGGCGGCGTCCGCAGCATCCAAGCAGGGGCAGTCATCCTGTTATAGTTGTTACATTCCTGATCCTCATGTGGAAGTTAAACTAGCTTTTGTAACTTTACTTGATTGGTTGTTTGTCATGTTTTCCATTAAACTGCACATTACTGTACCTCGTTTGTGTCTTTTTTGCCCTCTTTTAAGAATGCTCTTACATGCGACCATGGCACACCTCAGGTCGCCATAGTTGGGGTAAAACGCTCCTCCAGTATCCGAACTCTGACTACAAGTTAGAAGGCTGACCATTGGCTCAACTGTATTTGTAGGAGGACTCTGGGCCTTATAATCTCCCCTCCTTCTCCCTGCAATTGTCGGCTAGCATTTCTGGGTTCCCTCCCACCCGTACCCCTGATTCTTCATATTTCATATACAGGATACGCCCTCTTTTAAGCATACTCTTACATGCGACCATGGCACACCTCAGGTTGCCATAGTTGGGGGTAATACGTTCCTCCAGTATCTGGACTCTGTAATGTAACAGTGTATTGTATGTGTAATGTTTATTTCACTTTTTAAATTTGGCGCCAGGCTCCATCCCCATGCCTTGCGACTCTCGCAGGGAATGGAGCATGGCACAGCGATGAATCGAGTGGAGGACACAGCCCGCGGACACAGCAGGGAGACATCGCAGGATCCTGGTAACAAGCTAAGTAACTTTCCCAGGATCCTGCAATGCAATCCCGAGTGTGGCTCGGGGGTTACAGCTTTTGGTAGTGAAAATTCACCCGAGCCACGCTTGGGAATACCGCCAGGGAGGTTAACACAACCCTGAAACCCTAATGCCTCGTAACACACCATCAAACTATCCGGCGGACAGTAGTCCGTCAGACAATCCCCCCGTGTGTGGGCTCTGGCGGACTTTTTTCCTCAAAAGTCCGGCGGACTTAGAAAGTAGTTTTGACTCAAAAACTGTCCGCCCGACTGCGAGTCCGGCGGACAATCCGGCGTGTGTTTTCATACAAAATAAGACAGCCTCTTGTAAATTCAGGAAAAGCCCCATACAAGCTAGGAACTCTCAGTTCCTTGGAAAAGTAGCACGTGTTGTGAACTGCATTCTGGAGTACCTCCAATTCCCCTTTAGAAATTGGTCTCAGCTCTACCTCCTGCAGGAAATGCTAGCCCACCTGACTGTCTCTGCACCAGCCCACCTGGATGCTTCTTCTCACCAGTCTACCCAACTGATTTACCGGAGATCTCTCAGGGAAATATTTGATGAAGACTTAAGCACACCACTGTCCTCAAGAGAGACCTGCCTCTCAGGAAGGCCTTCTCCAACTGCTTCTATGGTAGGATCCTTCCAGGCCAGCCACCTAAGCCCTGGCCTGAGGGAAAACACCTCCCCGGCAGGGGTCCCTCGAAGACCGCCGACAGTTTCCCTCAGCACTTTATCTCCATCTTCTACCCGACTCTCCTCCCAGCATGACTCATGTCTATTCAAGGGCTCACTTAGTCCCCTGCCAGGCCCAAATCCTGGGGCTAGGCTAAGGGCCCCTAAATATGCAGTACAGCCCTTCCTAACCTCCACCCACTAACATCTAGAATGTTCTCTAGCTTTCTAGATCCAGAGGGAGGCACCAGAGAGCTGTCTGTATTAGTCATGTCTGCCTAACCTCTAATAACCCTGAACCAACCAAGTACAGACTAACAGGCAGGGACAGGCCAACACCCCAAACCCCCCCCCCCCCGTTTGATATACAGCAGAACTCCCAAACAGGAGAAATGTTCTAACTTGAACAGCAAACCCCATTGAAGTCTATGGGAGCCAAACAGTAAAAATAAAAAATGCCCATTTTGAAGGCTTATATGCAAGTAATTGGTCAAAAAAGGGGTATGGGGGCCTGGGTACTGCCCTGGGACAGGGACATCAATATTATATTTTTTAAAACTATTATTGTTTTCAGGAGCAGTGTGTTTTTAATTATGCTTAAAATGCAACAATAAAAATTAAAAATTCCTTTAAATATAGTGCCTGGCGGGTCCCCTTAATGTGCCTGTGAAGTGGCGCATCTGTAGCTTATATAAAACATGCTGCAGCAAATCCCAGTCAAATCCCATGCAAATGACTCGCAGTTATAATCGCGTGCACCCAGCTATTGAAAATATAAAGAAAAAAACTGCATGGGGTCCCCCCCCAGTCCTTATCAGAATCTGAAAACAAGGGGGCCCCCCAGATCCCAACCCCCCTTCTGACAATGGGTATCAGGTACATCGTACCCCGACCCATTCACCAAAAAAGTTTGGTGAAAAAAAAGTTTCAAGAAAACCACAAGAATTTTTTTTTGACAAGACTCCTTTATTAAAATTTTTAAATAAAATAATAGTGTCCCTCCAAGCATATCCACCGTCATAAACGCTGCCCGACGGGCCTGAAAAATAGAAAAAAAAAATGCTCTGCCTCCTGCCGTCTGCCCGCTCTGCGCTTTGACAGTTCTTAGCCAGGTGGCCCCACTCCTTGCCTATGTAAGTCACCTGACATCAGAAGGGGGCAGTGCCAAGACACCTTTTTTTATTCAGCCGTCAGTAGGGAAACCCATTGACAGCTGATGACTAATCTGTTGTTAAGGACGGTGCGGCCGGTTTTCTGGCACTGATCCTTAACAACCAGCTTACACTGCGCACTGATTGGGCAAAGCTTTACCCAATCAGGGAGCAGAATGCACTGTGCAGCGCATAATGCTTTGGAGGGGTGTTTGTTGGGGTGCACACTCTGCAAATTTGGTGTGATTGGCGAATGGCCGAAAAGGCAAATGTTTGGGCCGAACACATGCTTGTGGCGAACCATTCGCCCGTCCCTATCAACAGGCTAGGCATGAGTCAGTTTATATTTTGCCTACTCTCCTAATAACACACACTAGATCGGGGGTGTCAATCTCAATTTCATTGCGGGCCACATCAGCATTATGGTCGTCCTCAAAGGGCCAGTTTTATCTGTAAGACTACGATAGATTTCCAGAGCACCCCAATCCCAACAGTCACTCCATCCTCCTTAAATCCCAGTGCACCCCCTATTTTGTGCTGCTGCCAGGAAGAAGCTGGAGGGGGAGCTGGGAAGCAGAAGGTGCAGGGTCTGGAGGAGGACCAGAGTAGGGTTAGAGTCTGCTGAATGCTGAGATGAGGGGGAGGCAGAGAAAAGGGTGTGCTGCCGCTGCACAGAGAGGAACAGGATCTGTAGAAGAAATTCTGTCCTCCTCTCTGCTGCCAACTGCTGGGATGGGAATTGGTGTGGGGGGCAGAGATGAGCCTCTATGGGGCTTCAAGGAGAATCGCAGGATCTGGCGGAGGAGTTCTATCCTCCTCTCTGATGTTGACTGCTGAGAGAAGGTGGGGGCAGAGACAAGGGTATTGCAGGAGAGGTGCGAGGACCACATGAAATGACCTGGGGGGCCGGATTCGGCTCACAGGCTTTGTGTTTGACACATGGGCACTATAGGGTGCTACACACAGGCAATCCAGTACTAGAAGGGCTAAGAAAGGTAATCAAAGTCAAAATCAAATTCTGAAAGAAATATCCCAACAACGCCACCCCCCCCCCCCCCCCCCCACCACCACCACCCAACCTCAGACATAAACTAATCAGCAGGAAACGTCATTTTGATTATGAAGTCACCAAAAAAGGAACCAGGTCCTGCGATAAAAACCACTGCAATATGTGCAACCAGATCAATCTGATAAAGTGTCACACACACACAAAAGGGACAACCAATATCACAGGATCATAAAAATACAACTCCATACAATGAATAAAATGTAGCAAAAGATCTTACATTGGGAAAACAGAAGTTGCAAACAAGAAGAAATTTACACAGACACACAATTAACGCCTTCAATCCTGGACACTTTCACCCCCTTCCTGCCCAGGCCAATTTTCAGATCTAAGCACTGCTAAATGACAATTGCAAAGGTATACAATGCTGTGCCCAAATAAAATATTTAGCATTTTTTTGAGCCGGATAGAACTGTCTTTTGGTGGTATTTAATCACCACTGATTTTTTTCTTATTTTCTGTTATATAAATGAAAACAAAATAAAATTAAAAAAACAAAAAAAATAATAATTTATTTTTGGAAAATGATTAATCTTTCCTTATAAATTTAGGCCAAAATGTGTGCATTTTATTTTGTTTGTATGAAAGTTAGAGTCTACAAACTACAGTACTTACAGTATATTTGATAATCGGTCATTCCTTATGTACTGACGGCTGATCTCATTTCTTGGGATGCTAAAATGTCAGGACATTAGATACCCCCCAAATGACCCCTTTTTCGAAAGTACACTCCAAGATGTTTAGTAAGAGGCATGGGAACTTTTTGAAGTTATTATTTTTTTCTGCAGCTCTGTGGAAAATTAGAAAATTAAAGTGTTTGTAAAGGCAGAAGGTTCATTCTATGAATTAAGACAAAAAGCCTTCTGTGTGCAGCAGCCCCCCTCAGCGCCCTAATAATTACCTGAGGTGCCTCTCTGTCCAGCGAGGTCCATGAGTGTCTCAACCATCCGAGAGTCTCCTTCTTGATTGGCTGAGACACAGCAGTGGCGCCATTGGCTCCCACTGCTGTCAATCAAAGGCAGCTGGCCAATCAGTGTGGAGAAGGGGCAGGGCCAGGTTGCGGCTCTGTGTCTGAATGGACACAAGGAGCGGTGACTCGGCTCGGGTGCCCTCCATAGCAAGCTGCTTGCTGTGGGGGCACTGAAGAGGAGGGAGGGGCCAGGATCACAGAAGAGGGACCTGAGAAGAGGAGGATCCGGGCTGCTCTGTGCAAATCCACTGCAACAGAGGAGGGAAGTATCACATGTTTGTTATTTTTATAGGGAAAAAAAACGGACTTTACAATCACTTTAAGTAAAATTTGTATTGTTTTCACAAAATTGTTGTTTCTCACACACATCATAGGCATACTTGCAATTACACCCCAAAATACATTCTACTACCCCTCTCAAATCAGGAAATAGTGCAAGTGTAAAACATTTTCACAGCCTAGATGCATAGAGGGGTCCAAAATCCAAGGGACACCTTCAGGCTTTTAGGTAACTTACAGATCTAATTCCTGATTTCCTATCACATTTTTGAAGGACCTGGAACACGAAGACAGTGGAAACACCCACAAAATGTCCCCATTTCGTAAAGTAAACCCCCCCCCAATGTATATTCTATGAGGCACAATGAGTCTTTTGAAAATGTAAGTTTTTGTCACAAGTGTTTGGGAAATGTGGAAAGAAAATTAAAATTTATTTTATTTATTTTTTTACACAAAGTTGTCAATTTATAAGATATTTCTAACACATGGCTTGGACATACTGAGAATTGCACCCCAAAATACATTCTACTCCTGAATATGGTGATACCACATTTGTGAGGCTTCTTCACAGTCTGGCCCCACAGAGGGACCTAAAATCCAAGAAGGACCTTTGGGCTTCTGAACTCTGCACTCCTGTGTGTAGTGCACTCCTGAAGACTTCAACCTGTACATAGTGCACTCCAAACTCTGCATTCTGTACACAGCGCACTCCAAACTCTGTACACAGCGCACTCTGTATGTAGCACATTCCTGAACTCTTTACTCTGTACATAGCGTACGCCTGAACTCTGTTCTCTGTGTGTAGTGCACGCCAAACGCTTCACTCTGTACATAGCGCACTCTGAACTCTGCACTCTGTATGTAGCACATTCCTGAACTCTTTACCCCATTCATAGTGTACTCCTGAACTCTGCACTCTGTACATAGTGTATAGTTTGGGGATACTAGTTCTGCCGCACCAAGTGCATAAACCGGTATAAGGTGAAATCAAAATACCTTTTATTTATCATTAAATCAAAAATAAAGCCTGTCTTCAGCATACAAAAATGTAAATTAAAGTCCGCTTATCTTTGGCACAAATAATAAGAAAAGAAAGCACCTACAGTTCCGTAGTCAGGCCTTCACCCAAAAGTTTTTAGAGTCCTTACAGAGATCTTTTTGCAGCCTCCAAAGCAGCAAAACAGTAAGACAGCAACACAGCTCCTCAGATAGGTGTTCATCTCCTTCTCCTCCTCACCACCACCTCTCTACTACTTCCTGTCTTATAGGCTGTCTTCTTGGAGGCCGTTAACCCCCTGTGGGCCGAATCTCTGTGGTCAGGGAGGGAGGCTCTTTCCCACCCAAATGTCACTTCAGAGCCCCCCAAATTCCGGGTCCCAACTATCTCTCTTAATACAGAGAGGACCGCGAGTCAGTCCTCTCCTAAAACTATTCTCAGAATTTGTCACCCATTTTTAGGTGACCCTCTGTGGCCTACCAGGATTCCCTTAAAGGGACCACAACCGGAATATAGGTGCTACATAGCACCCGTCCAGGACCCAACCTTGGCGTCCTGTACAGTAGCATACTCCTGAGCCCTGCACTCTGCACATACTGTAGCACACCCCTGAGCCCTGCACTCTGTGAAGCGCACTCCTGAACTTTGCACTCTGAACATACAACAGCCATATAGATGCTATTGATATATTGATAAAAGAATGTTATCATATGGACAGAAGGTGAATAAAATCTAAAACAATTTTACTCATTAATCAACACCTTTCACCCATCAATCAAATGAAAAACGGACTATTCATACACAACTTTCTAGACACCGCACTATATTTCAGGAATCACAAGCTGTACACCTCAATATAGAGGAAACCCACTGACAGATGCAACTCCACAGTTCCAGTTTCCTTAGCATAAGTTCGGGCCAAACTTTGGTTGTTCGGATGTTCTAACGAACTACAAACAATATGCGGTGTTCGGAGCAAATTCGAAAGCCGCCGGAACACTGTTAAAGTCTATGGTACATTAACATGAAAAATCAAGTGTTCATTTTAAAGGCTTATATGCAAGTTATTGTAATAAAAAGTGTTTGGGGACCTGGGTCCTACCCCAGGGGACATGTATCAATGATTTTTTTTTTTTTAAATGGACGTTTTTTCGGGAGCAGTGATTTTATTAATGCTTAAAGTGAAACAATAAAAGTGAAATATTCCTTTAAATTTCGTACCTGGGGGGTGTCTATAGTATGTCTGTAAAGTGGCGCATTTTTCCCGTGTTTAGAACAGTCCCTGCACAAAATGATATTTCTAAAGGAAAAAAGTAATCCAAAAGTACTAGCGGATATAGTGAATTGTCGAGTTTTGACAATACAGATAATACAGATACAGATAGTCATTGAAAAAAATGGCATGGGATCCTCCCCAGTCCATTAACATATCCTTTGCGTCTGGTATGAATATTAAGGGGAACCCCGAACCAAAATGAAAAAAAAAATTGCGTGGGCGTCCCCTCAAATTCCATACCAGGCCCTTCAGGTCTGGTATGGATTTTAAGGGGAACCCCGAGCAAATATTTAAAAATAAATGGCGTAGGGTTCCCCCCAAAAATCCATACCAGACCCTTATCCGAGCACGCAACCTGGCAGGCCGCAGGAAAAGGGGGAGTGAGAGAGCGCCCCCCTCCTGAGCCCTACCAGGCCACATGCCCTCAACATGGGGAGTTTGTTTTGGGGTAGCCCCCTCAAAGCAGCTTGTCCCCATGTTGATGGGGGCAAGGGCCTGCTCCTCACAATCCTTGCTCGGTGGTTGTGGGGGTTTGCGGGCGGGGGGCTTATTGGAATCTGGAAGCCCCCTTTAACAAGGGGACCCCCAGATCCCGACCCTCCTCGTTTAAAATGGTAACGGGTACATTGTACCTGTACCATTTCACAAAAAAGTGCCACAATGTTAAAAAACCACAAGACACATTTTGGGACAAGTCCTTTATTAAAAAATAAAAATGTCCCACAAAGTCCATTCATCTTCTCTAGATCCGCCTCCATGGAAGGCCCTAGCCGTATGACGCATCTCAATGTGTGTCTTGTGTTTTTTTGACACTTTTTTGTGAAATGGTATGCATTACCATTTCAAACGGGGGGGGGGGGGCGAGATCTGGGGGTCTCCTTGTTAAAGGGGGCTTCCAGATTCCGATAAGCCCCCTGCCCACAGACACCCACATCCACCAGGCAAGGGTTGTGGGGATGAGGCCCTTGTCCCCATAAACATGGGACAAGGTTCTTTGGGGGGGGGGGGCTACCCCAAAGCACCCTCCCCATGTTGAGAGCATGTGGCCTGGTACGGTTCAGAATGGGGGGCGCTCGCTTGTCCCCCCTTCTTTTCCTGCGTTCTGCCAGGTTGCATGCTCGGATAAAGGTTTGGTATGGATTTTTGGGGGGACCCCGCTCCATGTTTTTAAAAATTTTGACGGTTCCCCTTAAAATCCATGCTAGACTTGAAGGGCCTGGTATGGAATTTTGGGGGACCCCCACACATTTTTTTTTCTTTATTTTTATTTTTTCTTAATGCTAACATGACCTGTGTGCAAATAGCAAGTCAAGTTGAGAGGTGCGCCTATTCAACTTATGCAAATGAACCTACGTGACTTGACATTTACTAAGATTTTGACGGCGCAGTGATCCAGAGCACTTGAATGTTCGCAAATGCCGCTTGCGAATGCGCAGTGCATAAATTGACCTCGCGCAGTTCTAAGTGTACTTGCAGGCGCAGCAAGCTTGTTCACAGCAAGTTACTTTTACGTTCTATTTTGGGCATATTTGTTACTTGGACAGTCATATCTATACTTCCTCACATCACCCCCATAATATTGGCACTTCCAGCTTCTTTTAATTCTGAGTTGAAGAATGCTTGCGCCAGGTCTATAGCGGCGCACCGATCGCCACCTCCCATGCGCTGGCATGTTGATAGTAAATGGGGAATTGCACTGTGTTACAGGCGCAAATGTTTTGTGAATACAAAAACGGCCGTTGCGCATCGGCGTGCGCCGCAACTCATGGTGCGAACGTTTTGTAAATCAGCCCCCATAAGCCTTTAGTGACAGATTCGACCTTAATTATTTCACATTTTCGGACGAATGCATTTTTAACGAAACAAAATAAATAAAAACGGATTTCGGGAGTAACTAAATAAATGTATTTTTCGGACGAAAAATGAAATTCAGAAACGAAATATTTCAGTGTGCACATGTCTATAATAACTTGCATATTAACTTTTAAAAACTTTTGATTTCACGTAGACTTTAACGGTGTTTGAACAAATTTTTTGCCTGTTTGCATGTTCTGCTGCGAACCGAACCGGAGGGTGTTTCGGCTCATCCCTAATCTTAACAGAGGATGAAACTCTGAAAGAAACATTCAAACAACCCCCCCAATACTGTCTTTACTGACAACCACCCAACCTCAGACATAAACTAATCAGCAGGAAACTTCATTCTGATTATGAAGTCACAAAAAAAGGAAGCAGGTCCTGCAATAAAAACCACTGCAATATGTGCAACCAGATCAATCCGATAAAGTGTCACACGCACACAAAAGGGACAACCAATATCACTGGATCATACGACTGCACCTCCATACAATGAAAAAAATGTAGCAAAGGATCTTATATTGGGAAAACAGAAGTTGCAAACAAGAAGGAATTTACACAGACACACCAATAACCCCTTCAATACCGGACACATTCACCCCCTTCCTGCCCAGGCCAATTTTCAGATTTAAGCATTGCTAAAGGACAAATTACAAAGGCATACAATGCTGTACCCCAATATAATTTTTTTGCATTTTTTGGAGACAAATAGAACTTTTTTTTGGTGGTATGTAATAACCACTAGTTTTTTTTTACCTTATTTTCTGCTATATAAATGAAAAAAATATACCAATAGTTTAAAAAAAAAAAACAACACATTTTTGAAAATAAGTAATCTTTCTTTATAAATTTAAGCCAAAATGTATTCTAATATGCTTCTTAGGTTAAAAAAAAATAACCCAAATGTGTGTATTTTATTTTGTTTGTATGAAAGTTAGAGTCTACAAACTACAGTATATTTGATAATCGGTCATTCCTGATGTACTGACGGTCAATCTCATTTCTTGGGGCCCTAAAATGTCAGGACATTACAAATACCCCCTAAATGACCCCTTTTTGGAAAGTAGACTCCCCAAGGTGTTTAGTAAGAGGTACGGGAACTTTTTGAAGTTATAATTTTCAACCCCCTAATACTTACTTGAGGTCCCTCTCTGTCCAGCGACATTCATAAGTGTCTCACCGGTCCAAGAGTCTCCATTGGCTGAGACACAGCAGCTGCGTCATTGGCTCCCACTGCTGTCAATCAAAGTCATCTGGCCAATCAGGGTAGAGAGGGGGCAGGGCCCGGTTGCGGCTCTGTAACTGAATGGTGACTCAGCTCGGGTGCCCTCCATAACAAGCTGCTTGCTGTGGGGGCACTGGACAGGAGGGAGGGGCCAGGATCACAGAAGAGGGACCCGAGAAGAGGAGGATCCGGGCTGCTCTGTGCAAATCCACTGCAACAGAGGAGGGAAGTATCACATGTTTATTATTTTTCTAGGGAAAAATAAAAGACTTTACAATCACTTTAAGTAAAATTTGTATTGTTTTCACAATTTTTTTTTATTTTAACAAGTTGTTTCTCACACACATCATAGGTATACTTGCAATTACACCCCAAAATACATTCTGCTACCACTCCCAAATCAGGGCATAGCGCATGTGTAAAACTTTTTCACAGCCTAGATGCATAGAGGGGTCCAAAATCCAAGGGACACCTTTGGGCTTTTAGGTAACTTACAGATCTAATTCCTGATTTCCTATCACATTTTTGAAGGCCCTGGAACACCAAGATGGGAAACACCCACAAAATGTACCCATTATGGAGAGTAAACCCCCCAATGTATATTCTATGAGGCACAATGAGTCTTTTGAAAATGTAAGTTTTTGTCACAAGTGTTTGGGAAATGTGGAAAGAAAATGAAAATGTATTTTTTTCACACAAAGTTGTACATACTAAGAATTGCACCCCAAAATACATTCTACTCCTGAATATGGTGATACCACATTTGTGAGACTTCTTCAAAGTCTGGCCCCACAGAAAGACCTAAAATCCAAGAAAGACCTTTGGGATTCTGAACTCTGCACTCCTGTGTGTAGTGCACTCCTGAAGACTTCAATCTGTACATAGTGCACTCTGAACTCTGCACTCCTTACATAGCGCACTCCAAACTCTGCACTCTGTACATAGCACACTCCAAACTCTGCACTCTGTACATAGCGCACTCTAAACTCTGCACTCTGTACATAGTGCACTCCAAAATCTGTACATAGCGCACTCCAAACTCTGCACTCCGTACATAGCGAACTCCATACATAGCTCACTCCAAACTTTGCACTCCTTATATAGCGCACTCCAAACTCTGCACTCCTTACATAGCGCACTCCAAACTCTGCACTCCTTACATAACGCACTCCAAACTCTGCACTCTGCACATAGCGAACTCCATACATAGCGCACTCCAAACTCTGCACTCCTTACTAGTGATGGCCGAACGGTTCGCCCGGTGGCCGTTTCGCGGCGAATTTCAGCTGTTCGCAGTCCGCAAGTTCGGCGGACTATTGGCGCCATTCGCCCGGCGGACTTCCGTGTTTACTGTGTAAAAGAACTTTGACCTATGATGACACATCCATCATGGGGTACAGGACAGCCAATTGAGACATTACAGCACATGGACACTTGGACATTCCCCCTAACTTATAAATACACCCGATCCGGCGGCCATTTTACATTCTTTCTTCTGTCACTATAGGGAGAGGTTGCTGTGTGGAGCAGGGAGAGAATACAGTGACCCAAATTGCTAGCTATTTGGTACACAAAAGTTCTTTTCAGGACTGGTATAGGTGTTAGGTGTAGTTCAGGATAGGCAGTGCTGTGCTAGTGATTGTTGCAGCAGCCTGAGTGTCTTTTGTCAGTTTAGAGAAAGGGACAGGACGGTGTGTGCTGCAGGAACAGTCAGTTTAATCATTAGCTGTTACTATCAGGTCCACAAAAGTGCTATTTCAATTATTGTTCCAGTAGCCTCTGTTTTGTCAGTTTATATAGGGACAGGCAGGAAGCAGTGTGTGAGGCAGTGAGGGTCAGTTTAATCAGTAGCTGTTACTATTGGTTCCACAAAGGTTCTTTTCAGGACTGGTATCAGTGGTATGGTAATAGGCTTGTACACGTATAATATTCTTTCTTCCAAATATAGAAAGCATATTATACTTGACTGCTGCCCTTCTGCTGCAGTCTGCTAATCATTCACAACCCACTTGTTCCACAAAGCTCCTTATAAGGACTGGTAACTTGGTCTGTCTAGGGTGCTACCGTACATAGGGTTGAGTGAGGTACAGTCTACCATTCTATAAGGACTGGTATCGGTCCACAATACATAGGGTTGAGGTGCACTACTGCTGACTGCTGCCCTATACTGCAGCAGTCCTTCATCAGTATAGGGACTGACGTACAGTCTGCTAATCACTCACACACAACCTACTTGTTCCACAAAGGTCCTTATAAGGACTGGTAAGGTATAGGGTACTACAGTACATAGGGTTGAGTGAGGTACAGTCTGCCATTCTATAAGGACTGGTATCGGTCCACAATACATAGGGTTGAGGTGCACTACTGCTGACTGCTGCCCTATACTGCAGCAGTCCTTCATCGGTATAGGGACTGACGTACAGTCTGCTAATCACTCACACACAACCTACTTGTTCCACAAAGGTCCTTATAAGGACTGGTAAGGTATAGGGTACTACAGTACATAGGGTTGAGTGAGGTACAGTCTGCCATTCTATAAGGACTGGTATCGGTCCACAATACATAGGGTTGAGGTTAACTACTGCTGACCACTGCCCTATACTGCAGCAGTCCTTCATCGGTATAGGGACTGACGTACAGTCTGCTAATCACTCACACACAACCTACTTGGTCCACAAAGATCCTTATAAGGACTGGTAAGGTATAGGGTACTACAGTACATAGGGTTGAGTGAGGTACAGTCTGCCATTCTATAAGGACTGGTATCGGACCACAATACATAGGGTTGAGGTGCACTACTGCTGACCGCTGCCCTATACTGCAGCAGTCCTTCATCGGTATAGGGACTGACGTACAGTCTGCTAATTACTCACACACAACCTACTTGGTCCACAAAGGTCCTTATAAGGACTGGTAAGGTATAGGGTACTACAGTACATAGGGTTGAGTGAGGTACAGTCTGCCATTCTATAAGGACTGGTATCGGTCCACAATACATGGGGTTGAGGTGCACTACTGCTGACCGCTGCCCTATACTGCAGCAGTCCTTCTTCGGTATAG
Source organism: Lithobates pipiens (assembly GCF_037356315.1). NCBI lineage: Eukaryota > Metazoa > Chordata > Amphibia > Anura > Ranidae > Lithobates > Lithobates pipiens. The sequence continues at coordinate 670,258,236 of NW_027507903.1, forward strand.
GGACTGACGTACAGTCTGCTAATCACTCACACACAACCTACTTGGGCCACAAAAGTCCTTATAAGGACTGGTAACTTGGTCTGTCTAGGGTGCTACAGTACATATTGTTGAGTGAGGTACAGTCTGCCGTTCTATGAGGACTGGTATAGGTCCACAATACATAGGGTTGAGGTGCACTACTGCTGACCGCTGCCCTATACTGCAGCAGTCCTTCATCGGTATAGGGACTGAGAGTTTTGTCACAGGGTGATTTAAAAAATGACAGGCAGAGGAAGAGGCAGGCCCTTCCGCAGGGTTGGTAGGGGTAGGGCAGGAGCAACAGGCTTGAGCCAAAGTGGGAAGTTGCAGAAGGTGCGTTCAATTACTTTAAAGGACGCACCAGACTTGGTTGAGTGGCTCGCTTAGCCTTACTCTTCTGCACCCTCCTCATCCTCTCGATCTGCACCCTCTTCTTCACTCTCTGCTATGTGCACCCCCAAAGACACTACCACCAACAACACCCCCACCACCACATACCTTCCGCTTGAGTCACAGGAATTATTTTCCGATCCATATCAAGACATTTCTGATGCGCAGCCACTCTTGGTATTGGATCAGGAAGAGGAGGTTGCAACAACCACTACTCAGCAGTCTGACGACAGTACCCAGATCAGCCCAAGGAGGAGGTTGGTCCCCGGTGTTGCTGCCTACTCCGAGATCTCTACTTATAGCGATGGGGAAGGTGACATTGATGATGACGTGTCTAGTGATGTCACGTGGGTGCCCACAAGAGAGGAAGAGGAGGGGAGTTCAGAGGGAGATATGGACCAGCAGATAGGGAGGAGAAGCAGGAATAACTTACATTGCACAGGAGGGACAAAGCAGTCTGAAAATGTATCAGGAGCGAGTCATCGACCATGTACGGTCACATCTGGCGCTCCCAGGACACCGGCACATGGCTCCGCAGTGTGGCCTTTTTTTAACGTGTCCGCTGCTGACAATAGCGTTGCCATCTGCAATCTTTGCAGTCAACGCATTAGTCGCGGTAAGCCCAACACTCACCTAGGGACGACCGCCTTAAGAAGGCACATGAGCAGCCATCACCTGAGCCCAGTGGGAGCAACGGAACACACAAAGCCACACTCCAGGCTCTCAACCGTCCAGCCTCGTCTTCTACTTCTCCTTCTCCTCTCTCCTCACAATTGTCCTCCACTCCACCTTCCATCATGCCAAGCTCACGTTTTTCTGCAAAAAAGCAGTCTTCCGTGGGCCTAATGTTCGAGCGTAAAAAAATTATGATGCCGGATAACCCTCTTGCCCAACGGTTGACGGCTGGCTTGTCAGAACTCATAGCCCGCCAACTACTGCCATATAAACTGGTGGACTCGGAGGCCTTTCGCAAATTTGTGGCCATTGGAACACCACAATGGAAGGTCCCAGGAAGGAAGTAATTCTCAGAGAAGGGCATCCCAGAGCTATATGGCCATGTTCAGCGGCAAGTGAATGTATCTCTGGCACACAGTGTCGGTGCCAAGATACATCTGACCACAGACACATGGTCTAGCAAACACGGGCAGGGAAGGTATATCACTTTTACTGCCCACTGGGTGAACCTTCTGATGGCCGTCAAGCATGTAACCCGTGGCACCTGTGTAGATTTGGTTTTACCGCCACATATTGCATGCAGGGCTGACTCTTCTTCTCCTCCTCCTCCTACTCCATCCTCCTCCCTCTCCTCCTCAGCTGACTCCTCCTTTTCTGCTGCTAGCGTCTCTTCCTCTGCACCGCCCAAGCTCCCCAGAACCTATTTGACATGCCAGGTGAGACGTTGCCATGCCGTGCTGCGTCTGTTGTGCCTGGAAGCCAAGAGCCACACTGGCCCGGCACTCCTTTCCGCTTTGTGTTCACAGGCAGATCAGTGGCTAACACCGCTCAATTTGACAGTTGGTAAAGTGGTGTGTGACAACGGTGCCAATCTGCTTAGCGCATTGAAACAGGGCAAAATCACGCACGTGCCATGCATGGCACACGTCTTAAACTTGGTCGTGCAGCGATTCCTTGTCAAATACCCTGGGGTCCAGGACATCTTGCGGCAGGCAAGGAAAATCTCGGCCCATTTCAGAAGATCTTACACGGCCATGGCTCGCCTTGCTGACATTCAGCGGCGACACAATCTGCCGGTCAGACGTCTTATTTGCGATTGCCCGACACGATGGAACTCAACCTTCTATATGCTTGATAGGCTGCTCCAGCAGAAACGTGCAGTTAACGTCTACCTGTACAAACTCTGCGGCAGAACCGGTTCTAGGGAGCTGGGGTTTTCTTCACCGCGCCAGTGGCTGCTCATGCGCGACGCATGCGGACTTCTGCGCCCATTTGAGATCACCAAACTGGTCAGTCGCAGCCATGGCACCATCAGTGACATGGTACCTTATGCCTTCTTTATGGAGCGTGCATTGCGTCGTTTCATTGATCAAGCTGTGGAGGAGCAGGAGAGTGAAGATGAGGAAGTCGCAATGCTGGTTGAATTCCCAGGGGGGGCTACTCTATCTGAGACAAGTCAACAACAGGAGTCTGAAGAGGAGTCAGAGGAGGATGGTGCCGGGGCGGATGAGGAGGAGCAAGAAGAGCATGCTTTAAACCTTTCTGGGATCCCTGTTGTGCGTGGATGGGGAGAGGAGAATGAAGAGGAGAATGAAGAGGACGACATTATCCTGGATGATGAGCAGGAGCCAGGCCACCACACCGCTTCCACTTTAGTGCAAATGGGGGCCTTCATGCTCCAGTGTTTTAATAGGGACCCCCGTATAAAAAGCATAAGGGTCAAGGACCAGTACTGGGTGGCAACGTACTTAGACCCCCGGTACAAACACAAAATGGCGGAAATGTTACCACCGTCACAGAGGGCTGTCAGAATGCAGCACTTCCAGGCCTTGCTTAGAGAAATGCTGCATTCTGCTTTTGCGTGCGCTGGCAGAGGAGCAATTCCCACTCCCAGAGAAGGATTTGCGGGTACCAATCCAACAGCGCCTGCAAGAAGAGGCTGGTTTGAAGATGTGTTGGTGACTTCGGATATGAGGTCATTCTTTCAGCCGACCCATCGACAGGTGTCATCCGGATCCAGCATTAGGGAACGCCTAGACCGTCAGGTGTCCGACTACATCGGGTTAACGGCCGATGTGGACGCTCTGAGGAGTGATGAACCCCTGGACTACTGGGTGGGCAGGCTTGACATCTGGCCAGAGCTTGCCCAATTTGCAATCGAACTGTTGGCTTGCCCCTCATCCAGTGTCCTGTCCGAAAGGACGTTCAGCACAGCAGGGGTGATCGTGACCGATAAACGTACTCGCCTAGCTCACGACAGTGTTAACTACCTCACATTTCTAAAAATGAGGCATGGATCTCAGAGGAATTCAACACATGTGACCAGTAGACCATGTATATGTCTATAAACAATTTTTTTAATCGAGCACAGAGACCTTCTTTCTTCATTTGGCTCACTTCCTTGTCCAAAAAAAGCACACCGTACTATATGCCCGTACCCTCCTCTTTGAAGAGATTGAGTGGTGTCATATTTCTACTGGGGCTGCTTATTATGAGGGGCTGCCACCATCCCTTTGCTGTGCTGACATCCTCCTGGGGCTGTACCTCTGCTGTGCATATTATGAGGGGCTTCCACCATCCCTGTGCTGTGCTGACTTCCTCCTGGGGCTGTACCTCTGCTGTGCATATTTTGAGGTGCTCCCACCATCCCTGTGCTATGCTCATTATGAGGGGCTCCCACCATCCCTGTGCTGTGCTGACTTACTCCTGGGGTTGCTCATTATGAGGGGCTCCCACCATCCCTGTGCTATGCTGACATCCTCCTGGGGCTGCTTATTATGAGGGGCTCCCACCATCCCTGTGCTATGCTCATTATGAAGGACTCCCACCATCCCTGTGCTATGCTGACTTCCTCCCGGGGCTGCTTACGGTGCAGGTGTCAGTGCTCTCTATCACGGTGCTGCTGTCAGTGCTGTATATAACAGTGCTGGTGTGAGTGCTTTATGTCACGCTGCTGATGTCAGTGCTCTCTATCACGGTGCTGCTGTCAGTGCTGTATATCACGGTGCTGGTGTGAGTGCTTTATGTCACGCTGCTGATGTCAGTGCTCTCTATCACAGTGCTGCTGTCAGTGCTGTATATCACGGTGCTGGTGTGAGTGCTTTATGTCACACTGCTGATGTCAGTGCTCTCTATCATGGTGCTGCTGTCAGTGCTGTATATCACGGTGCTGGTGTGAGTGCTTTATGTCATGCTGCTGATGTCAGTGCTCTCTATCACGGTGCTGCTGTCAGTGCTGTATATCACGGTCCTGGTGTGAGTGCTTTATGTCACGCTGCTGATGTCAGTGCTCTCAGTCACGGTGCTGCTGTCAGTGCTGTATATCACAGTCCTGGTGTGAGTGCTTTATGTCACGCTGCTGATGTCAGTGCTCTCTATCACGGTGCTGCTGTCAGTGCTGTATATCACGGTGCTGGTGTGAGTGCTTTATGTCACGCTGCTGATGTCAGTGCTCTCTATCACGGTGCTGCTGTCAGTGCTGTATATCACAGTGCTGGTGTGAGTGCTTTATGTCACGCTGCTGATGTCAGTGCTCTCTATCATGGTGCTGCTGTCAGTGCTGTATATCACGGTGCTGGTGATAGTGCTTTATGTCACGCTGCTGATGTCAGTGCTCTCTATCATGGTGCTGCTGTCAGTGCTGTATATCACGGTGCTGGTGTGAGTGCTTTATGTCACACTGCTGATGTCAGTGCTCTCTATCACGGTGCTGCTGTCAGTGCTGTATATCACGGTGCTGGTGTGAGTGCTTTATGTCACGCTGCTGATGTCAGTGCTCTCTATCACGGTGCTGCTGTCAGTGCTGTATATCACAGTGCTGGTGTGAGTGCTTTATGTCACGCTGCTGATGTCAGTGCTCTCTATCATGGTGCTGCTGTCAGTGCTGTATATCACGGTGCTGGTGATAGTGCTTTATGTCACGCTGCTGATGTCAGTGCTCTCTATCACGGTGCTGCTGTCAGTGCTGTATATCACAGTGCTGGTGTGAGTGCTTTATGTCACGCTGCTGATGTCAGTGCTCTCTATCATGGTGCTGCTGTCAGTGCTGTATATCACGGTGCTGGTGATAGTGCTTTATGTCACGCTGCTGATGTCAGTGCTCTCTATCATGGTGCTGCTGTCAGTGCTGTATATCACGGTGCTGGTGTGAGTGCTTTATGTCACGCTGCTGATGTCAGTGCTCTCTATCACAGTGCTGCTGTCAGTGCTGTATATCACGGTGCTGGTGTGAGTGCTTTATGTCACACTGCTGATGTCAGTGCTCTCTATCATGGTGCTGCTGTCAGTGCTGTATATCACGGTGCTGGTGTGAGTGCTTTATGTCATGCTGCTGATGTCAGTGCTCTCTATCACGGTGCTGCTGTCAGTGCTGTATATCACGGTCCTGGTGTGAGTGCTTTATGTCACGCTGCTGATGTCAGTGCTCTCTATCACGGTGCTGCTGTCAGTGCTGTATATCACAGTCCTGGTGTGAGTGCTTTATGTCACGCTGCTGATGTCAGTGCTCTCTATCACGGTGCTGCTGTCAGTGCTGTATATCACGGTGCTGGTGTGAGTGCTTTATGTCACGCTGCTGATGTCAGTGCTCTCTATCACGGTGCTGCTGTCAGTGCTGTATATCACAGTGCTGGTGTGAGTGCTTTATGTCACGCTGCTGATGTCAGTGCTCTCTATCATGGTGCTGCTGTCAGTGCTGTATATCACGGTGCTGGTGATAGTGCTTTATGTCACGCTGCTGATGTCAGTGCTCTCTATCATGGTGCTGCTGTCAGTGCTGTATATCACGGTGCTGGTGTGAGTGCTTTATGTCACGCTGCTGATGTCAGTGCTCTCTATCACAGTGCTGCTGTCAGTGCTGTATATCACGGTGCTGGTGTGAGTGCTTTATGTCACACTGCTGATGTCAGTGCTCTCTATCACGGTGCTGCTGTCAGTGCTGTATATCACGGTCCTGGTGTGAGTGCTTTATGTCACGCTGCTGATGTCAGTGCTCTCTATCACGGTGCTGCTGTCAGTGCTGTATATCACAGTCCTGGTGTGAATGCTTTATGTCACGCTGCTGATGTCAGTGCTCTCTATCACGGTGCTGCTGTCAGTGCTGTATATCACAGTGCTGGTGTGATTGCTTTATGTCACGCTGCTGATGTCAGTGCTCTCTATCACGGTGCTGCTGTCAGTGCTGTATATCACGGTGCTGGTGATAGTGCTTTATGTCACGCTGCTGATGTCAGTGCTCTCTATCACGGTGCTGCTGTCAGTGCTGTATATCACAGTTCTGGTGTGAGTGCTTTATGTCACGCTGCTGATGTCAGTGCTCTCTATCACGGTGCTGCTGTCAGTGCTGTATATCACGGTGCTGGTGTGAGTGCTTTATGTCACGCTGCTGATGTCAGTGCTCTCTATCACGGTGCTGCTGTCAGTGCTGTATATCACAGTGCTGGTGTGAGTGCTTTATGTCACGCTGCTGATGTCAGTGCTCTCTATCACAGTGCTGCTGTCAGTGCTGTATATCACAGTCCTGGTGTGAGTGCTTTATGTCACGCTGCTGATGTCAGTGCTCTCTATCACGGTGCTGCTGTCAGTGCTGTATATCACGGTGCTGGTGTGAGTGCTTTATGTCACGCTGCTGATGTCAGTGCTCTCTATCACGGTGCTGCTGTCAGTGCTGTATATCACAGTGCTGGTGTGAGTGCTTTATGTCACGCTGCTGATGTCAGTGCTCTCTATCACGGTGCTGCTGTCAGTGCTGTATATCACAGTGCTGGTGTGAGTGCTTTATGTCACGCTGCTGATGTCAGTGCTCTCTATCATGGTACTGTTGTCAGATCACTCTATCACGGTGCAGGTGTCATTGCTGTATGTCACACTGCCGGTGATCATCTCCTGCACTCTCTTCTTTGCCTACCCTGACCTTCCCTCTCCTCCATTGCCTTCATGCGCTCCACAGTCCTGAATTGTCACAACAATTTCCCATATAAAAAAAGAATGCTTGTAGTTGTCGATCCCAGATTCACCTCATACATGTGTTATGTCATTGGCCATGTGATGGGACTATGTTTGCACAGCTATTAAAGAGGAAGTAAACCCTGATGAGTTTACTTCCTCTTTCATTCCCTGCAAAGGCAAAGCATAATGGACTACTATGCATCGCATATTAGTCCATTATGTGTCACTTACCTGACACAGGAGCCAGCGATGTCACCACTGTCCCCTGTAGTCCGGCGCATCCATCTTCTCGGTGGGGTCTCGCAGCTCCGCCGCTGTCATTCGGTGGAGCCGCGATGACGTCACTCCCGTGCATGCGCACGGGAGCCGACACGCGTGGCAGATCCATTGTTGGAAATGCCGCGCTCAGTGCGCCTGTGCGTCGCTGTCTACGGCGCATGCGCCGTAGACAGCGGTGCCTGTCTTCAGGCAAATATCTCCTAAACCGTATAGGTTTAGGAGATATTTCTTGGACCTACAGGTAAGCCTTAATCTAGGCTTACCTGTAGGTCAAAGTGGTTTGTAAGGGTTTACAACCACTTTAATTATTTTGTGGCTTCAAATTTGACCTATAGGTTTGCCGAAGTTCGCCTCCCATTGAAGTCAATGGGGCCCGCCGCGAACGTTCCGGTTCGCGAACTATCGGCCGCGTTCGCGGTCCGTGTTTGCGAAACGTCCCATCGGAAGTTCGTCCATCACTAAAAGTAAGTGATTTAGTAAGGGTGTTAATAAAAGCATCCCACATTGTTGAGGGTAAGGTAAGTGAAGTAAGAAGGTAAAAGAGAGATTTGAGTTATTTATTAAAGGAAGGTGTGCATTTTGCAAGGTTTTTCAATGCATTGTTCTTTTCATACAAGCCGATTTCAAAGCTGTTGTAAAACTGACACATAGAGAAAGAAAAAAAAAAGTGAAGGAAAGTACTTTTAAAAACGGGAAGTTAGCAGCCAGAGTTGTTTTGAGATTTAAAGGGGACATTTTACTGGCATTGCATACCGAGCTTGAGGGATTTTTTTATGTTTTTTCTTATGTTTGCTGTAGCAATGTGGAGATATTCGTGGTCATGTATTTATTGATCATGAAGTATCTTTGATGAAGTGATTTTAAAGGACAGCCAAGATAGGAGGTTTTGAGCAGGTAAGGAAATTAACACAGAGAGAGTTTTGTTTAACCACTTGCCTACTGGGCACTTAAACACCCTTCCTGCCCAGACCAATTTTCAGCTTTCGGTGCTCTCACACTTTGAATGACAATTACTCAGTCATGCAGCACTGTACCCAAATGAATTTTTTGTCCTTTTTTTCCCACAAATAGAGCTTTCTTTTGGTGGTATTTGATCACCTCTGGGGTTTTTATTTTTTGCACTATAAATGAAAAAAACGCATATTTCTTTGTTTCTGTGACAAAATTATGCAAATTATTAATTTTTCTTCATAAATTTTGGCCACAATTTATACTGCTACATATCTTTGATAAAAATAACCCAAATTAGTGGATATTATTTGGTCTTTGTGAAAGTTATATAGTGTACAAGCTGCGAATCATCATACAAAATTGATCACATCTGATGTACTGGTGGCCTATCTCACTTCTTGTAACCCGAACAAGCCAGGAAAGTACAAATACCCCCCAAATGACCCCTTAATGGAAAGCAGACATTCCAAGGTATTTAGTAAGAGGCATGGTGAGCTTTTTGATGTTGTCATTTTTTTCCCACAATTCTTTGTAAAATTAAGATTTTTTTTTCCACAAAATTGTCATTGTAATTGGTTATTTTTCTCACATGGCATGTGTATACCACAAATGACACCCCCCAAAAAATTCTGCTACTCCTCCTGACTATTACAATACCACATATGTGGGACTTTTTCACAGCCTGGCCACATAGAGAGGCCCAATATGCAGGGAGCGCCATCAGGTGTTCTAGGAGCATAAATTACACCTCTAACTTGTTGACTACCCATTATACTTTTGAAGGCTCTGGAGCACCAGAACAATGACACGTGACACTGATGACAGATGGCACTGATACGTGGCAATGATGACACTTATACGTGGCACTGATGACACGTGGCACTGATGACAGATGGCACTAATATGTGGCACTGATGACAGATGGCACTTATACGTGGCACTGATGACAGATGGCACTTATACGTGGTACTGATGACACGTGGCACTAATACGTGGCACTGATGACAGATGGCACTAATACGTGGCACTGATGACAGATGGCACTAATACGTGGCACTGATGACAGATGACACTAATACGTGGCACTGATGATGCATGACACTGATGAAAGATGGCACTGATAAGTGGCATTGGTGACACTGACAACAGATGGCACGTGACACTGACAGGTGGCACTGATGACAAATGGCACTGATACGTGGCACTGATGACAGATGGCACTAATACGTGGCACTGATGACAGATGGCACTATGTGGCACTGATGACAGATGGCACTTATAAGTGGCACTGATGACAGATGGCACTGGGGACAAATGGCACTGACAACAGGTGGCACTGGGGACAGATAGCACTAACAGGTGGCACTGGGGACAGATAGCACTAACAGGTGGCACTGGGGGCAGGTAGCACTGGGAAGGATGACACTGGGGAGGATGACACTGGGCAAGGATGGAACTGGGGTGGATGGCACTGGGGAGGATGGCACTGGGGGAGGATGGCACTGGGGCGAATGGCACTTTTATTTACTTTTTTTTTCAATTACGGCCGCTGCAGCCATTCATCTCTCCCCTCTCACACGCTGTCTGTGTGAGGAGGGAGAGCGGCGCTGAGAGATGATCTCATATGTTTACATATGAGATCATCTCTTATTGGATAGGCTGATCGCGCTGTAAACGGCCGCTGTGATTGGCCATTTACAGCGATCTGTGTTTGCCTGTCTCCGGGGGACACAGCAAACACAAAACTTCTCCGATGTACACCTGCGGCGGTGCGCATTGCGGAAGTAAACACGAGGACGTCCAGGGACGGCCTCCCGGACGAGAGCGTCCGCTCTATAGCCATCATTCGGCTATAGGGCGGGTGGGAAGCCGTTAAAATAAGGATTTTTAAAGTGTCACAGCTAGTTTTGTTTGGATTATCAGATAAAAGGTGTTGTTAAAATAAGTATTTTTTTGTGTAGACTTGCCCTGTTACCTTGTTTGTTTGTTTGTCTGTTTGTTCATTTGTTTGTTGATTATTTGTTTATTGTTGTTTGCTGAAGTTATAATGAGTCGGTACAGGTGGGTTGGTGGGATGTGCAGATCAGGCACGGAAAAAGTTTCAACCAAGGGTAAAAAGAGAGAGAGTTGGTGGGGAGGCTAGAACCCTTGTTGAAAGCCCCCCACCTTGTGCAATGAGCAGCCCCTGGTGCTGGGATCTCGTGAGACTTTTGCGGGATTACGGTACTAGAGATTAATAGAGACACAAAGATGTCGGTTTATTGGGCAGTGATTAGATTGCTGCTGGATGCACTGACAGGGGGACATGGTTACTGTTTTGGGGGGTCTGAGTTAGGTAGAGGGAGATTATGAATCATCCTCTTTCCCCCTCAGATTCCCCCAGATTCTCTCATCGCTCCCCGATTCTCCACCTCTGAGCTGGTGGGTTTGGGGGTGTGAATTCTGACATGTATCTCCGGTGAGGCACTAGGGTCGCAGCTTCATGGACTGACCATTTCTGTGTTGATCAGTGAGGATTCTCAGAGTGCAGCAATCATCGGAGAGAGAACATGTTTAAACACTTCTCCCATGGCTGTCTCTGTTTCATGGACTGTTTGTGGACTGTGATCAGTGGCAGTCCTTGGGGTCGTCACTGTTCGCAGTTTCATGAGACGGACACATGGGTAGAGGAAAGTTGTTAATAGAGAGAAATGCTTAATTTTATGTGTAATGTGAATTTTTGTCTTGTCTTGGAATTCCAATTTAGAGTATAAGATTGTTTTTGTTTTCTGAATGCAGATAAATTGTTGGGTAGTTGATATATGTCCTATGATCCTGCCAAGACAGAGAGCGTTGCTAAAGTGGGCAGGTGAGAGGGACAGAGTAGGGTACTCATCTGTGTGTGGTGCTTTAAGAGGATTGAATCGCGGATTTGGACAAAGACAGATTACTATTTGAGTGATCCCTCCTGTCCAAAGTACTGTTCAGCACAATGCAGGGAGGTACATATCCGCTCGCAGAGATCTGCTATTTTGTTTCGGGTGGAAGAGAGGAACAAACCACCAACCATGCCTTCACCACCGCTTTTGTGGGGAGCATACTTCTATATTTGCATTCCATAGTCAGCGAGTCAGAGACTTGCTGAGGTGAAGAATGAATGTTAAAGAAGGATTTGATTCAGAAAAGTTATCTATAAAGGTACATGTTTATTGTTAAAATGTTGCAACTAGTGTCAGTCTATTCATGAAATGTGTTGGGCACATATTAAGCCCATATCCACTCCATAGTAAATTGGGAGCATTAAAAGGGGAATGTGACATGTCACTGGTAAAATTATATGTATGTATTGGTACCATTTTTTTTTTCTTAAGGAATCTGATCAGATACAAATTTTTAGAGTCTAAACTTTAAGATTGTTTTGGGTTTTGTTGCCTATCCTTACATTATTGAAGTTAAAAGGTGTTTTTTTTTTTTTTTTTTTCTGATAACAGAAAATGTGCTATATTTGTGCAAATTGTTTTAATAGTGTTTAAGCTGTATTAACAATGATTGGGGATTTTAAAATGTTGATTTTGACAGACTTGGGAATATTAGAATTAAGAGTCCAGAATTCAAAAGTAAATAAAGGGAAGTTGTATATTCCAGGCGCTACGCCAGAGGAATTGTGGTTAGTAAAGAAAAAGAGAAGTAAATGTATGGTGTAATTCTGGACACTAGAGAGAAAATATTAAGGTTTGAAGGTGTTATGGACAAATGAAGGATGAATGGAATGGCCAAATGAATGTGGAATGAGAGAGTGGTTGTATTGTGTTTAACGAACACACAGGGTATAATTTCGATTAGTAAAATATTTTAAGTGTGTTTCTGGAATGTGCACAACATGTTGTCTCATACTGTGTTTAGGCCCATGTTATATTTTCCCTAAAAGTTTGGGGTTAAATTAAAAGAATTGATAAAGGGATTTTGGTAAAGGAAGGGTGAAAGTTAAAAAAAAAAAAAATGGTTGAAGAAGTTACTGCAATTAAATGACTGTAATCAAGATACATTGCTGCATATATTGAGTCCATGGGGTACTAAAATGTGATGGGAAGGATTTATTTGAAATAAACAATCAGAATGACTATTCTGGATATTTATCTTCTAAATTCCCAGGGTGTCAGTCATAGAGTGTTGATGATGAAATGTTGTTTATTCATCAATGTTTTGTTTGTTGCTGATGATCAGACATATTTGCTAAGTTGGGAGACTTCTGAGTCAGAATATGTTTGGGTAAAATGTTCTGTCCTAAGTCCCTTGGGTCCACTTGGGTCCCAGGAATAGAAGAAACTAAAGAGGTTTAAGTTTTGTTGAAGTTCTGCTATAATACTGGATTTGGAAAAATGTTTAGTTAAATATATTAAATCTATATAATGAAAACCTTTGCTGAGAAACATTTTCATTCCTGCATGTTTTACTTATGTTTGAGTCAATTAAAAATATTATGTTTAATATCTTCAATGGTTAAAGTGGTTGTAAACCCTTACAATCAACTAGATGAAGGCTTACCTGTAGGTCCAAGAAATATCTCCTAAACCTACACAGTTTAGGAGATATTTGCCGAAAGACAGGTACGGCTGTCTACGGCAAATGCGCCGTAGACAGCGGCGTGCAGGCGCACTGAGCGCGCCGCGGTCAATGGCAATATGCCGTGAGTGGTGGCTCCCGTGCGCATGAGCAGGAGTGACGTCATTGCGGCTTTGCCGAATGACAGCGGCGGAGTGGCGAGAACCACCGAGAAGATGGATGCGCCTGACTACAGGGGACAGCGGTGACTTCGCTGGCTCCTGTGTCAGGTAAGTGACACATAATGGACTACTATGCCATACATAGTAGTCCATTATGCTTTACCTTTGCAGGGAATGAAAGAGGAGGTAAACTCATCAGGGTTTACTTCTTCTTTAAGGCCTGAATTGATCAGGTAGATTATGTGATTACTCATGTCAGATAAGGAGTATCTGCCCCAGCTGGCCTGCATTCACCCACAGCCCTATGCACATGAAGAAATGCCCATCCTAGTCATACCCTATTCATACCCTGCCCTATCCGGATGAAGTGATGACTACAGCTTTAACATGGGAATCTTCGTTGTTCAAATACCATAGGAGGTGCTCAGATGACTAAAGGCGGATTCCTACTGGAAAATGTTCCTACGAATGATAGCTCAAGGGGGAGCCAAATGACGCAAACCTGGGGTACAAAATTCCTGTGAGCACCATATGAAAGAGATCCAGATGTGCCAGCTGAAAGTCCCCGGTCTCACCCAGCGCATAAGTTCCAGTCTGTCTGTGGATATCAAGTTCTGTCCTTACTAGGGATGAGCCGAACACCCCCCCGGTTCGGTTCGCACCAGAACTTTCGAACAGACCCCAAATTCGTACGAACTTTAGAACCCCATTGAAGTCTATGGGACTTGAACGTTTGAAATTAAAAGTGCTAATTTTTAACGGCTAATATGCAAGATGCTGTCCTAAAAAGGGTTTGGGGACCTGGCTCCTGCCCCAGGGGACATGGGTCAATGCCTAAAATGTTTTTAAAAATGACCGTTTTGGTGGGAGCACTGATTTTAATGACGATTAAAGTGAAAAAAAAATAGTGAAATATTCCTTTAAATATCGTGCCTGGGGAGTGTCTATAGTATGCCTGTGAAGTGCCACGTGTTTACCGTGCTTAGAACAGTCCCTGCAAAAAATGACATTAAACGGAAATAACATCATTTAAAACTGCTTGCCCATTACCAGCCCCTTTTGGTCTTGTACGCATATTAATGGGAACCCCGTACCCATATTAAAAAAAGGAAATGCGTGTGGCCCCCAGGCCCTATATACTCAGAACAGCAGTATACAGGCGGTGCAAACAAGACAGGGACTGTGTGGGTTTGTTGTGTTAAGTTGAATCTGTTTGTAATTTTCAACTGGTACATTTTTAAAGTGTAGCTCCAGTCAAAAAAACTATTTTTAAGCTTTTTGGAAAACACAGGGAAGGGTTATCACCCCTGTATAATTTGTTTTGTCGTCCATCTTTTTTCATCTCACTTGCTGCTGTCTCCTTCCGTTTGCAAGTAGGAGATGTTTGTAAGTTGGATGTTTGAAAGTAGGGGCCTGCGTTATATGCTCTACAGAAATGGCGGAACAAGGTGTTGGTTTTGCCACAACACTGTAAGCCCTCAAAGTGACTCTTGGTGGGCGCTGGAGTGCCCTGCTGTGAACGATTATATCAAGAATTGTAATTACATACCATTGTTGAACAGTGGTAGAAATTTTTTTATTATTATTATTATTATTATTCAGGATTTATATAGCGCCAGCAATTTACGCAGCGCTTTACAATATAAAAGGGAGACAATACAGTTACAATACAATTAAATACAAGAGGATTAAGAGGGCCCTGCTCAGAAGAGCTTACAATCTAAAAGGGTGGGGCAGGTGGTACAAAAGGTTATAACTGTCTGGAATGAGTTGATGGAAGTGGTAGGAGATTAGTTTGAGACGTGATAGGCTTCCTTGAATAGATGAGTTTTCAGGGATCGCCTGAAGGTAGCAAGAGTAGGGGATAGCCGGACCGGTGGGGATAGCCGAACCGGTGGAGGTAGCGAGTTCCAGAGGATTGGAGAGGCTCTGGAGAAATCCTGGAGACGAGTGTGGGAGGAGGAGACGAGAGAGCTTGAGAGTAGGAGGTCTTGAGAAGAACGGAGGGGACGGTTTGGCTGATATTTGGAGACAAGATTGGTGATGTAGCTCGGGGCAGAGTTGTGAATGGCTTTATATGTGGTGGTTAGTATTTTGAATTTAATTCGCTGGGTGATTGGGAGCCAGTGTAGGGATTGGAGGAGAGGGTTGGCAGACACTGAGCGGTTGGTAAGGTGGATAAGTCTGGCAGCAGCATTCATGATAGACTGAAGAGGAGATAGCCTATGGAGAGGCAGGCCAATGAGAAGGGAGTTGCAATAGTCAAGGCGAGATATAACAAGGGAGTGAATGAGGATCTTGGTAGTCTCATTTGTTAAAAAGGGACGAATTTTAGAGATGTTACGGAGATGAAATCTACAAACTTTTGACAACGATTGGACTTGGGGCTGAAATGACAAGTCAGAGTCTAGGGTTACACATAGTACCCTGGCGTGAGGGGAGGGCCTGATGGTTGCATTGTTGATTATGATGGAAAAGTCATGGAGGGGGGCATGTGCAGGGGGGATTATTAATAGCTCAGTTTTAGAGAGGTTAAGTTTAAGGAAATGGTGTGACATCCATGCTGATATGTCAGTTAGCAGGTTAGTAATGCGAGAGGACACTGAAGGAGTGAGGTGAGGAGTAGACAGATAGATTTGGGTGTCATTGGCGTATAAGTGGTATTGGAAGCCATGGGCGGTTATCAAGTGACCAAGGGAGGAGGTATAAATAGAGAAGAGAAGGGGTCCAAGAACAGAGCCTTGGGGGACCCCCACAGAAAGGGGCAATGGAGAGGAGGATACAGAGTTGTAGGTGACACTGAAGGAGCGCTGTGATAGATAGGCAGAGAACCAGGAAAGCGCAGAATCTCGGAGGTCAAGGGAATGTAGTTTATTGAATAGGAGCGAGTGTTCAACAGTATCAAAGGCAGCAGAGAGGTCAAGTAGTAGGAGTATGGAGTACTGGCTGTTGGTTTTAGCAGTTAGTAGATCGTTAGTGAGTTTTAGTAAGGCAGTTTCCGTGAAGAGCTGAGAGCGAAAGCCAGACTGTAATAGGTCAAGAAGGTTATTTTCAAAGGTCAAAAATTGACCTTTGGTGGTTGTGGTGCTGGTGCCACAACACTATAAGTCCTCACAGTTACTCTGGGTGGGCACAGGAACGGGCCCTCCTGTGAAATATTATATCAAGAATTGTAATTACATGTCCCTGTTAAACAGGGGCAGAAAAATTGGGCCTTAGGCACTGGTGCTGGTGCCACCACACTGCAACCTCTCCCATATACTCTAGTTTTATTGCAGGAATTAGCCCTGCTGCAAAGCATTGCATAAAAAATTGTAATTAAACGCCCCTGTTAAACAGGGGCAGAAAAATTGGACCTTAGGCACTGGTGCTGGTGCCACCACACTGCAACCTCTCCCATATACTCTAGTTTTATTGCAGGAATTAGCCCTGCTGCAAAGCATTGCATCAAAAATTGTAATTAAACGCCCCTATTAAACAGGGGTAGAAAAATTGGGCTGATGGCATCACCCAGAACCAAAAATGTTCTTCCAACATATCAGCGGAGGAGGAGGAGGATAGAGAATCAACATAACAGGACAGTCACTCAGCATCAGCATAGGCAGTCTTGAAGGGATGTGATATTTCAAAAAAAATATTCGGTTACATCAGCTTCAGGTGCTTGATAGCTGTGGGTGATCCAAGACTGATTCATCTTGATGAAGGTCAGTCGATCAACTGATTCGGTGGACAGGCGCACCCTGTGATCGGTAACAAAGCCACCAGCAGCACTGAAGGTGCGTTCCGAAAGAACGCTGGATGCAGGACAGGCCAGTAGCTCAATTGCATACTGTGCAAGCTCTGGCCAGTGATCCATCCTCAAGACCCAGTAAGCCAGAGGATTTTCGGTGGGAAAGGTGTCCAAGTCTGACCTTGCCCCTAGGTATTCCTGCACCATGTAAATCAGACGCTGGCGATGGTTGCTGGAACCGATCATACATTGGGGCTGCGGACTAAAAAATTGTCTGAAAGCATCAGTCAGATGGCCACCT
Organism: Lithobates pipiens; assembly: GCF_037356315.1. NCBI lineage: Eukaryota > Metazoa > Chordata > Amphibia > Anura > Ranidae > Lithobates > Lithobates pipiens. The sequence goes on from NW_027507903.1 coordinate 670,275,229, forward strand.
TCTCCACCGCTCCTTCTGACCGATGCCTCAGCAACACGTTGTCCAGGACCAGGAGTTTATAACCTCCCAATTTCTGGGAACGCGTTGCGCAGACCTTTCTGCAAGGCCTCCCGGAGATGTCTCATCCTCTACTCCCTCTGCGATGGCATGATAAGGTCGGCAACCTTACCCTTGTATCGTAGATCAAGGAGAGTGGCCAGCCAGTAGTGGTCCCTCTCCTTGATCTGAAGAATACGAGGATCCTTCTGCAGGCTTTGCAGGATCACGGAGGCCATGCAGCGTAGGTTAGCTGAGGCATTCGGTCCGGAGTCCTCTGGGTCACTAAGGACAACATGATCCGCAGCTACCTCCTCCCAGCCACGTACAAGTCCACGTGTTTCTTGGGACTGTAAATCATCCCTACAAGACTGCTGCTGATGCTGAGTGCCAGCCTCCACCTCCATGCTGACACAATAATCCTCCTCCTCCTCTTCCTCCCCCTCATCCTCTTCCTGTGTGATGGGTGGCACATCAGGAACACTGTCTGGATAAAGGGGGCCGTGAGAGGCAAGAAAGTCCTCCTCTTCCTGCCTCTGTTCTGCCTCAAGTGCCCTGTCCATTATTCCATGCAGCGTATGCTCCAAGAGGTGGACAAGAGGTACAGTGTCACTGATGCATGCACTGTCACTGCTCATCATTATTGTGGCCTCCTCAAATGGTGACAGGACAGTGCATGCATCCCTGATCATGCCCCACTGGCGTGGTGAGAAAAAAACCGAGCTCCCCTGACCCTGTCCTGGTGCCGTAGTCGCACAGGTACTCATTGATGGCCCTCTGCTGCATGTGCAGCCGCTGCAGCATGGCCAACGTTGAGTTCCACCTGGTGGGCATGTCACATATGAGGCGGTTCTTGGGCAGGTTCAACTCCTTTTAGAGCTCAGCCAGCCGAGCACAGGCATTAAATGATCGGTGGAAATGCACACAGACTTTCCTGGCCTGCTTCAGGACATCCTGTAAGCCTGGGTACCTGCCCAAGAACCGCTGCACCACCAGGTTAAGGACGTGAGCTACACAGGGCACATGGGTCAGTTGTCCCTGTCGGAGGGCGGAGAGGAGGTTAGTGCCATTGTTGCAAACCACCATTCCTGGCTTAAGCTGGCGTGGCATCAACCACCTCTCGGCCTGCCCCTGCAGAGCTGACAAAACATCCGCCCCAGTGTGGCTCCTGTCCCGCAAACAAACCAGCACAAGCACGGCATGGCATCGTTTTGCCTGCGTACTTGCGTAGCCCCTTGAACGCCTACGGAGCACCGCTGGTTCTGAGGACAGAGCACTGGAAGAGGCCATGGAGGAAGAAGAAGAGGAGGGGGTGGAGGAGAGAGGTGTGTCACAACCAATAGTAGCATTTTGGAGGCGTGGTGGCGGAACAACCTCCAACACTACTGCACCTTGTCCTGCATCCTTCCCAGCTGCCAGAAAAGTGACCCAATGGGCCGTGAAAGACAGGTAATGTCCCTGTCCATGCCTGCTGGACCATGGGTCAGCGGTAATATGCACCTTACCACTGCCCGCCCTGTCCAGCGAGGCAAGGACATTGCCTTCCACATGCCGGTAGAGAGCCGGAATCGCCTTCCGTGAGAAAAAGTGGCGTTTGGGAACCTGCCACTGAGGAACCGCACATTGTACAAACTCACGGAAGGGGGCCGAGTCTACCAACTGAAAAGGCAGCAGTTGAAGTGCTAGCAATTTAGCCAAGCTACCATTCAACCGCATGGGCATGTGGATGGCTGGGAGTGAACTTCTTTCGCCGGTCCAGACATTTGCCTGCTATAATCGGACGTGGGTGTACTGCTAGCAGAGTGCCCGGAAGCACTTGGCTGTGACACACCTAATTCTACACCTTCATTCCTCTCAGAGCAGGTTTCAGAGAGGACTGAAGGTCTAGTGGGGTTGGAGATCCCAGATGATGAGGAGCAAGGAGAGGTCCGCTTTGTTCTTTGGTGTGGGTCTTTGAGGTACGCTTGCCAACGAGCTGCATGGCAGGTCAACATATGTCTGGTCAAGCATGTGCCCAAGCGGCTGATGTTTTGGCCACGCGAGATACGCTTGAGACATATGTTGCAAATAGCAGCGGTGCGATCTGATGCACTCGTCTCAAAAAAGGCCCACACCAAAGAACTTTTAGAATAACGCGCAGAGGCAGCGCCCTGCACAGGCGGAGCTCTGTGGTGTGATTCAGTCGGTGTGCTGCCCCTAAGCTGGCCCCCGGAGGGCATCCTGCCTCATTGGACATGTGCCTCCTCCTCCTCCTCTCTCCTACCAGACACCCACGTGGAGTCAGTGCCCTCATCATCCTCTCCCTCTTCATCGCTGTAGCAAACCTGGCAGTATGCTGCAGCTTGTGGAACATGACTGCCAGATTGCTGTCCTTCTTGAGCATCCCCTCTCTCTGCATTCACGCTACTGCCTTCCTCTAGCTGAGTATCATCATCAGAGCCTACAAAACACTGGGCATCCTCCTGGAGCATGTACCCCACACTGTGCTCAAAGAGTTCAGGAGACTCCTCAGGAGGACATGGTGGGTCTAGGAAAGGAGTCACTGATGATGACATTGAGACGAGGGAAGACGATGCGTTGGCAGCTGCTTTGCTAGTACCCTGAGACTTGGTGAGAGAGGATGAGAAGGATGAAGAGGGCTTGGTCATCCACTCTACCAAGTCGTTAGCATGTTGCGGCTCAACATGTCCAGCTGCCGAAAAGAAGGACAAGCGTGTCCCATGGCCACGTGCTGATGATGACGATGCACCGCGTCCACAACCAGCACTGTTGTCTCTAGACACAGAGCCTGCTTGCCATCTTTTATCGGCTCGCGCCTGTCTGCCTCTCCTTGCTACCCTTCCAGACATGGTAATGGCCTGAAGGGAGTTGGGAAAAACAGCAATTGGGTAGTGTATATTGTGCTGGAGGCACACAACACCCACTAACTCCTGCAGATGCCTTTATTATAGAACACCAGCAATAAAGGGTAAATACAGATGTATACTGTGCTGTGCTGGAGGCACACACAACTTCCAATAACTCCTGCAGATGGCAGATAGCTCAAATAGAGAAGCGCTATGTAGGTGGATATAGCGGTGTGTACTGGGTACAGAGCACGCAGGCAGCACGCACAAGCTCCTAACACTGACTGCAAGCTCTATTATAAAAGATAGATATATCGCTAGCTATATAGGTGAGGTGAATATAGCGGTGTATACTGCGGTCAGGGCACGCAGACAACAACCCCTACAGAAGAGCAAGATCGAAAAATCGTTGTATACTGTGTTGAAGGTACACAGAACACCCACTAACTGCTTCAGACGGCAACACACTACACAAGGCCGCCGCGCTGGCGGCCTTATATAGTGTGGGGCGTGTACTACACAGCCTGAGCTATGATTGGCCACAGGCATCCTGCCTGTGGCCAATCATGGCTCTCCTCGCTGCCGGCGCTGTGATTGGCCAAGCATGCGGGGTCACAGTGCATGCTTGGCCAATCATGAGCCAGCAATGCACTGCGCCATTGCAGTGCATTGTGGGCCCTGAGCACCACACGAATTTGGCGCGAATGGCCCATAACGTTCGGAATTCGCCGAACGGGCGAACAAACGATGTTCGAGTCGAACGTATGTTCGACTCAAACATGAAGCTCATCCCTAATCCTGATGAACAATTTCATTTCTTGAGGCCCGAAAATGTCAGGACCGTACAAATACAAAAAGTAGACAGCCCAAGGTATTTAGTAAGAGGCACGGAAAGATTTTGTTAAAGTTGTAATGTTTTGTCACAGTTTTTTGGAAAATTAAGAATGTTTTATTTACATACTGCTACCAGTGTAGTACAGCGTCATCATATAACTGGTGGGGCGTGATCAGGGATACTAACTGGTGACAGTATGTAAAAAAAAAAGGAATTGTTTTTAAAAAAATGTTTTACTTTTTTTAATAAAACATTTTTAAACTGTGACCAGAGCACTACAGTGTTACAGTAGTCAAGCATCGTGCTAATATTATGTGATGTATTGGAACTAACACTATTTTTCTTCTCCAGGGTCTCTGATTTTTATAAAGTGTATAATGTTTGGGGAGGAAAAAATGCAAGGATGGCTCTGGCAGCAAAAATGAGAGAGGCAATACCCTCAAGGCTTGGGCTCCAGCCCCGAGGTCTGAAACCAGGCACTCAGCCTCTCTATCATGCACCCCTTTCCCAGCTAGGGAGGGCTGAAGGACATCCTTAGAAGAGAGGGCTGGCAAACAGATTCCTCTACCCAGAATAGAGAAAGGAAAAAAGTCCTTGGAGAACATTGCCTACATGTTCTACCAAAGCTAGGCCCATTCCATTCATAGCAAGCTCATAAAGGGTTGTTTAGCTGAAAAAACTCTGGAGACTCTAGAACTTCTTCTACATAGCAGCTTGTAGCTATAACCAACATAATCTCCACTGTAGATGGCACCCGAAGCAGCATGACAGCTTAAGGGAAGATGGGTAAAACTCCATATCTCTGGGGTTTCCTGGCTCTTGGAGGCAGCGTTCCGGTTGGCTGCGCGGGGTTCAGATGACCCTTGGAAGTCATCTTGGGTCAGCAGAGTCTTTTTAAGTCCCTGCTCCTCAGGTTTTGGCACGCAGGTTACCCATTTGTCAGGGACAGTATTAGCAACAGGGAAAGGTTCCAGTCGAAGAGGGAAAGTGTAGGGTTCACAAATTCTCTGGACTTCTTCCGGCATTCTGCCCCTCCAAACAGGCGCTGCCAGTATGGCTGAAACCTGCTTCACTACACGCTGTTTAAATTTGTGAGTGTCCCGGTTGGGCTGTCTTCCTATTGGGTTGTTGTGAACTGTCTTTGCTTTATTTCAATGCAAGTTTTTACATTGCACCTTGACTGTGTATTGCCGCCGCACCATGCTGCACCCCACCTACACCTGGCAGCAGGATATGTCCTTTGCAGCAGGTGTGGAAGATCGACTGTGCTCTAACATGGCTCTGCTAGGATCAGCCTTAGCCCTAATATTGACATTTAATGGCGCTAACATTCCCCTGGCAGAGCGGGAGGAGAAGCTGGAGAGTGCCACCCACCTGGTGGTGTTGCTGGCCATTAAACGCCTTAGAGGCTTTTTTTTTCAATAAATGTTCTTTACATTGCACCTGGAGGACTGTGTGTGTTATTGTACCTCTCGCCTCGACTACTGCAACTCCCTTCTCATTGGCTTACCTCTACATAGTCTATCACCTCTTCAATCCATTATGAATGCCGCTGCCAGACTCATCCACCTTACCAAGCGCTCGGTGTCTGCCACTCCTCTCTGTCAATCCCTCCACTGGCTTCCGCTCAGCCAAAGAATTAAATTCAAAATACTAACAATTACATACAAAGCCATCCACAACTCTGCCCCCAGCTACATCACTAGCTTAGTCTCTAAATACCAACCTACTCGTTCTCTTCGTTCCTCTCAAGACCTCCTGCTCTCTAGCTCCCTCATCACCTCCTCCCATACTCGTCTCCAGGACTTTTCCAAAGCCTCTCCAATCCTATGGAATGCCCTACCCCAATCTGTCCGCCTATCTCCTACTTTATTAGCTTTTAGACGATCCCTGAAAACACTTCTCTTCAGAGAAGCCCACCCCACCCACACCTAACTGTATTTTCATTTTCTCCATCAACTCACCCCCCCCCCCCCACAGTTATTACCTTTTGTTTCAACTTGACCCTCCCTTCTAGATTGTAAGCTCTAACGCACAGGGCCCTCTGATCCCTCCTGTATTGATTTGTATTGTAAGTGTACTGTCTGCCCTCATATTGTAAAGCGCTGCGCAAACTGTTGGCGCTATATAAATCCTGAATAATAATAATAATAATAATAATAATTGTTGGTGCACCATGCTGAATACCACCTTCAGAAAAAGAAGAAGTGTGTGTGTGTATGGGGGGGGGGGGGGCATACAGCGTATGGGTACCCATATATACCCTCAGTTCAATTACCCACTCACTAAATATTAAAGTGCGGCTCTATGGCCAGAGTTAAAGTGGTTGAAAAGGCAGAAGGTCTTTTTTATCTTTATGCATTCTATGTACAGCAGCCCCCTTAATACTTACCTGAGGTCCCTCTCTGTCCAGCGATGTCCCCAAGTGTCTCAGCCATCCCAGATTCTTCTTCCTGATTGGCTGAGACACAGCAGCGGTGCCATTTGCTCCCACTGCTTTCAATCAAAGTCAGCTAGCCAATCAGAGGAGAGAGGGGACGAGGCCTGGCCAGGGCTCCGTGTCTGAATGGATACAGGGAACTGTGACTCGGCTCGGGTGCCGCCATAGCAAGCTGCTTGCTGTGGGAGCACTGAACTGGAGGGAGGAGCTAGGATCACAGAAGAGGGACCCGAGACGAGAAGGATCCAGGCTGCTCTGTGTAAAACCACTGCAACAGAGGAGGTAAGTATAACATGTTTATTATTTTTATAGAAAAAAAATAGACTTTACAATCACCTGATGAGCACGTGCTATATGGTTTTTGAAAATGAATATTCCTAAAACCATAGTTGGGTTTTAGGGCTAATTTTTCCAAACGATGGTTTCAGTGCCAGTCTAGCTGGAGTTCTCCTTGGCTGCGGGTGTCGCTGTCACTGCCAGCAAGTGGTAGAACGCAGTCTAGTTGGGTGTATTGAGTACCATCATTGTCTCGGAACCAGCCTAGTGGGAGTGTTTTCCTGCTGTGCATTCTGGGAGGTGGTATTTAAGGTTCTGCGATCACTTGCTTCATGGTTCCGGTCCAGAAGAGATTTTCTATCTGTTTGGTCCTGGTCCTCCTGAACAGCCCACATGGCCCATCTGGCATGGGGTGCAGATCCATGCAATTCCGAGCCTCGGGGCTGGATAGCCCGAGGCGAAGCAACTGCAGGGACAGGCCTGAATGGATATGAGGCCATAATGATTCAAAGGTGGTCCGGTGCCGTCTCATCTAGGGAGAGGCCCAGCAACTGGAGAAGCATCCAGGGGAGGACTCTTCGGGAGAAGACCATGCGCAAGGCTGGTTTCTCAGAAGGAGCCTGGAGGCTCAGCTGAAGGACACTTTGTGGATCTATATTCATACGGTATCGCCGGATTGGCTGAGAGATACTGGTACCGTATGATAGTTCTCTAAATTTCTCTACGTCCCTCAGTTACATCAAAGTCTGTGGCAGAGACTTTGCTTTACTTAACGCCCTACTGGCTGCTAGGCCTAGTGAGAGGAGGTCTATCCAGAGGTTGTGAGAATCCAGCTGTGAAACGGTTATTCTCTGGATTTTGCAGTTCCAAAAGTACCTGAACTTCTTTTCTAACCCTCTAAACTTTTATTAAGAAACTGTTGTTATCTTCTAAAATAAATAACCCAAAAGAGGATCCAGTGTCAGTTTCTGCATTTCTTTGGACTATCTACCACGGGAACCCCTTGACGGAGGCGAGGTCAAGAAGGTAAAGGTGAGCAAACAACACCATCTGTGTGTGTGTGTGTGTGTGTGTGTGTGTGTGTGTGTGTGTGTGTGTGTAAACACACAGATCACGGTTCTCTCAGGGGAGAGGAGACAGATCATGTGTTCATACTAAGTATGAACACCGATCTCTGTCCTCCCCTCGTCAGTCCCATCCCCCTACAGTTAGAACACACACAAGGAAACACATTTAACCCCTCGATCGCTATCCTAGTTTTAACCCCTTCTCTGTCAGTGACATTTATACAGTAGTCAGTGCATTTTTATAGCACTGATCGCTGTATAATTGTCATTGGTCCCAAAAATGTGTCTAATTTGTCCGCCGCCATTACTAGTAAAAAAATAACTAATAATAAAAATGCCATAAATATATTCTCTATTTTTAGATGCTATAACTTTTGCACAAACCAATCGATATACGCTTATTGCGATTTTCTTTACCAAAAATATGTAGAATACATATCGGCCTAAACTGAGGAAATTTTTTTTTTTTTTTTTTTTTTAATTGGGATATTTATTATAGCAAAAATGAAAAGATATTGTATTTTTTTTCAATACATATATAAAATGTTTACTACTTCTATATATATTTATTATGTACTTTGTTGTCTTTATATGTGGTCATATTGATGAATTTCAAACACATGTAAACAAAAAAATCTTTTTATAGCACCCCAATCTTCTAAAGAAGAAATGGTGGGGTCGAAATGTGAATCATCTTACCCCAGCGCTTAATTATTTTGTATCACTGTGTTTGGTTGTATTTGTGTTATTGTGTTCTTATCTACTTTATTCTTTGTAATACAGCTCATATTTTAATCTTTGCTGTCAATTTTTGAGATCTTGTCTTAATAATGCCATTTAATCCCAAATCACACGGTACAATTCTTCCACCTTTTTGCTGCCTTGAAAACCCCATTTGGGGGACAATTCCCTTTTTTCGATTTTGACACCCTTTTTGAACTCCTCTGGTCTAAAACACATTTCTCAGATAAGGTCAGTACCTGACCACTAAGGATAAATAAGGTTTAGACAGAACTCAGAAGTTTGGCCTCAACCCACGATGAAAGTGTGACCTGATCGCAGGTCATCTGCCCAATCAGCTACCGCCATAGAATTCTCTGCACTGTTGACCCAGTTTGGCTACATGGCCCTATTTGGTCATACCATTGTCCAAATGTGGTCACATTTGGTCAATGATGTCTCCAGCATCTCTGACCCTTTGTTATGAGCAGTTGTGGTGCAGGGAATTCCTTGGCTGATTTGGCTGGCGGCCTGCTATCAGGTGACAGTTTTCTATGTATTCAGGCCAAACTTTATCCCATCCTTGCCTACCACATGCATCATCTCAGCTACCTGACCTCTAAAGAATATAAGTTAGTCGTAACTGGCAACAAAAACTGACAAAGCCCACATCTCAGCATAGCAGCGTTTTTTAATGAAACAGCACAAAATATAAAAAGCTGCCACCAACACATCCAAAATTTAAATTTGTAACATTGTTCTTTTGTAAAGAAAACTACGACAAGGGAAATATATATTTAGGGCACCAGCATTGACCATTCTTAGGGTCTGTGTGGTCATCACTTGAGTCCAAGGGATGAGGGTTGAGTTGATGGGATCAGATCCTTCAGAACTCATTGACAGATGCATTTGGCTTTACTTATTTTCTGGAGTTAATTAGCTGCAACTTCACTGGCTGCATGAAAATTTTTACGCCAGAAGATCAGTATAACTGTGATGCCACGTACACACGATCGGAAATTCGACCAGAAAAAGACTGATGAGAGCTTTTGGTCGGAAAATACGACCGTGTGTATGCTCCAAATTCCCGCCAGCAAAAGATTGATAGCAGGTTCTCAATTATTTGGTCGGAATAAAGTTCCGATCGTAAATTCCGATCGTCTGTACCAATTCCGACGTGCAAAATTTCTACGAATGCTTGGAAACAATTTGACGCATGCTCGGAAGCATTGAGCTTCTTTTTCTCGGTTTGTCATAGTGTTATACATCACCAAGTTCTTGATGGTCGAAAGTTCTGCAAACTTTTGTGTGACCATGGGTGTGCAAGCCAAGCTTGAGTGGAATTCTGTTGGAAAAAAACATCCAAGATTTTTCCAACGTAAAATTAGGTAACTATCATTTTTACAAGGAAGCCTACGATGTGTTTCAGTGGGCTCTATTTGTATTTTTTTTTTTTGTAGCAAGAAGCATGAGAAGATCATCAGATGGAGATACAGTAGGTGGTGTTTCCTGAGCTTCAGCAGAACAATTTAGAGTAATCTCTTTTCACAGATGTACTTATGGTGCTGGGAACAGTAACCATTGGTAAGGCCAGTTCCATGTTTTAAATAGTTGCAATCTTCTCCTTTGAGATCCTGACTGGTACCATTATTGAACCTGCAGGAAAAAAGTGCCATTAGTGACCATGGTTGAAGTCCATACTCAACAGAATAAGAGCGGGTGATTCGTAAAATAGAACTTGAATAAAAATGTGGAATTGAGTGAAGGAGCTGCTGGTGACATTTTCAATGTGTAGACAAATGAAACAGATGACATGTCTGTGACTTGCTGTTTCTGGAGCAATTCCACCCAGTATCTTACCATGTTGTGTTATCGGAAGTCCTGTCCACCCAATCTTCAGGCTTCACCTCTCTGAGACCAATCCACCAGTCCTGATTATTCGAAAATGTATTCAGAAAATGCTTTAAAAAGATAAAAAAAAGTTTTTTTTTTATCATCATCTGTTTTAATATAATTGACATACCACAGTGCTGTACAGAGAACACAACGCCATTCAAAAATATTTACAATAAAGGATTTTTGGGGGATTTTTTCATAGTAGTAGACTTGTCAAACAGTCTGGTGTCTTTATTTATAGGTTATATCTTTTACCCCATACTTGTTCACACGATTGGGGGGGGGGGGCAGTATCTGTGGGGCTCCTTCTTATTTAAGGGAGCTTCCAGATTCCAATAAGCCTCCCACCCACAGGTGCCCACAATCACCGGCCAGGGTTGTGGGGATGAGGCTCTTGTCCTGATCAATATAGGGACAAGTTGCTCCAATGTCAAGGGCATGTGACCTGATATGGTCCGGGGGTGGAGGGCATGCTCATTCTTTTTTTTCCTGTCCAGTTAGGCTGCATGTTCTGCTTCGTAATTCATGACATTTCATTGCTAGCTTCTTAAATACCAAAGCAGAAAATAGACCCCTCCAAAGATCCTCCAAAATACATCCTGGTCCTGATTTAATGAGTGCTGTCTTTGTGTGTGACAACATCAGTGATGTTCCTGCTATAGAGGCCATCACTTCCAGGTCATACATGAGTCCCTCTATTCACCATAATGGTTCCTGGTACTCTTACCATCTCATCATCTCCATTAATTATAACCAGATCAGCCTTCATTTTCTTACAGTCTTCTTTGGCAGAATCCCATGGTTGTGTAATTGTAGACTTGTAGTAACAACTGAGGTTATAGAACTTCCAGTCTTTACCACACAACAGACCGGCAGTGCCTGAGAGAGGGATAGAGAGAGAGAGGATGATGAGACTTGTACTGAACTGTCACCTTATCCCAGGTGGACCAATTTATTAGGATTGTCAAAACCAAAAACAGCTATTGAAGTGGTCACACCTCAAATTAATGGGGGTCTTTTCCTACTGAAACAATCACCATATTCCGAACGCACACATCCCTGGAAATGGCTGTTTGATGTCAGCGGGTGCTGCAGTGACTATTGGCTGGAAAGTGAAGATATTTAAAGCAGAAAATATGTCACCAGCATGGATTCTCCAAACTGGTCCAAAGATTTATTCAGAAGTCACATAATCTTTACAAATGCAATTTTTTTCAGTGCCGCACAGGGCCCTTTCAGGGCTGGTGTCTGATGAAGAGACCTTGCTTACACTTGTGACATATGTTCTGCTTGTTTTCCTACTGAAAGGAACTGCTCAAACTATGCTCTGCATAAAGTACTAGTTCTGTTTCAAATTCCACTTTACTCATTGACATACCTCCGAGTCCTTAGACTCAGTCTGTCCAGACAGTATGGTTACCTGCTGACTTGGCACCATCCACAGACAGTTTAACACAGAGGTTAGACCACAAAATCCTATCCTTCTCATATTCCACATAACACAGAGGAACAAGGATTTCGGGACCCAGATCTGAACCTGCAACCTTTGCTGTGTCTCTTTTTACTGAGCTACCTGAGAAGCTGGACAGCTTCCTGGGCAATTCCTTGGACAATCTTGCCTTGTACCTTTTTTCTGGCAAACTATGAACTCTTTGCTCCTCCCATGAACTTCCTATTTAATCCATTCTTTTGTACTTCCTGTTTTGCCAGACTACTGTGCTCTCTCCAGCCAATATCTCACTCTGTTAACTCCTACCGCCATCCATATGTTCACTACCAATCATTACCAACCTTTGGCTTGTTCCTGAACTACGTTTCTGCTTGATCCCTACCTGCTATATCTGCTACTGGACTAGCTTGCTCACCTCCTGGTGAAACTCTCCTGAGGACCACAATCTGGTACTAGAACGCAATAAATTCCAACTCCACCATCAGGATCTCTGTTGAATACTGATTAGTGTTTAGAACCCCCACCCCGGATGAGCCCTCGTCATCTGCTCGGGTGTCCTGCTTGTATGCGTATCCAACTGATCAATGGGAGCCTCTCTATTGCTATAGCTGCTGGACTCTGAGCCTGACCCCTGATGGTGACAGCAGTTCTGTAATCATTAGAATTGTCTCAGAATATATTGTAATTGATAACAGTCAGCAGGATAGAAGGTTATCAGCTCACCAGCTTTCTAGCAGGATCATCAGGTCATTTCTTATTTGGAGCTGATCAAACAGATATAACATAACACTACAGTATATTTAACTTCTTCAGATCTGCGCTATAGCGGAATGACGGCTACAGCATGGATCTGCTTTGCCGGGAGGCCATTAATAGACGTCCTCCCCTTTGCAGTCTTGCCAGCCCCTTACCACATGATCAACTGTCAGCCAATGACAGCTAATCATGTGATGTAAACAGAAGATCGGTAATCATTTTTTTTTTCTGCTCACGCTGACCGCATTAGGAGAAAAAATGCAGATCACCGGCTTCTGTTTGAAGGGACATTGGTCCCTAGGAGGAAGAGGCAAAGCCGCCTTATATGTGCCCACCAGTACCGCCTGCCAGTGCCACCTGCCAGTGCCACAAATCAGTGCCCACAGTACATAAGTGCCAGCAATCAGTGCCACCTATCAGTGCCCACCAGTGGTGCCAATCAGTGCCACCTAGCAGTGCTGCCTATCACGGTCATCTACCAGTGCCGATCAGTGCCCATCACTGCCACCCAGTGCCTATCACTGACACCCATCAGTGCCCATCAGTGCCAGCTATCAGTGCCACCTATCAGTGCCCTTCAGTGCCACCTATAAATGCCCATCAGTGCCACCTATCAGTGCACACCAGTGCCACCTATCAATGCCGACCAGTGCCACCTCATCAGTACCCAACAGTGCCCCCTATTAGTGGCCATCAGTGCTGCCTTATCAGTGCCCATCAGTGTTGCCTTATCAGTGCCCATCAGTGTCGCCTTATCAGTGCCCATCAATGCAGCCTTTTCAGTGCCCATCAGTGCAGCCTATCAAAAATTTAATTTGGGTACATTGTTGTATGGCCGCGCAATTGTCATTCTTATGTCGCGTACACACGATCGGACATACCAACAATAAAATCCTGGATTTATTTCCAAAGGATGTTGGCTCAAACTTGTCTTGCATACACACGGTCACACAAATGTTGTTGAAAATTCCAAACGTCAAGAATGCGGTGACGTACAAGATGTATGACGAGCCGAGAAAAATTAAGTTTGATGGCCAGTGTGGCTCTTCTGCTTGATTCCAAGCATGTGTGGAATTTTGTGCTTCGGAATTGTGTACATACGATTGGAATTTCTGACAGCACATTTTGTTGTCTGAAAATTTGAGAACCAGCTCTTAAATATTTGTTGGAAATTTCAGACAAAAAATGTCCGATGGAGCCTACACACGGTCAGAATTTCCGACAACAAGCTTCCATCGCACATTTGTTGCCGGAAATTCCAATCATGTGTACGCGGCAACAGAGTGACAATGCTAAAAGCTGGAAATTGGTCTGGGCAGGAGGGGGGTTTAGGTGCCCAGTAAACAAGTGGTTAACAAACCAAAAGAGACCCAGTCAGAGAATTTTTTAGAATTTAAATATATTTTAAGGTCACCTTTCATATATATGGTTTTTGGAAAACAGCTTATTTTGCCCTGTGTCTCCACATATAATTATAATTGAGCTGCCATCAAATTGTGGTGCCCCTGTGGAGTACACAATTATACCTAAGAGCTCTAGCATTTATTTCTTAGGAATGATGGTGCCTCAAATCTCAAAATTTAGGTCAGTTGGTGTCACCTGAAATGTAGTGTCACAGCCCAACTTCTACCCACCATGCTTCCATCATTATACTGGAGAACTGAATCACTAGTCTTTAAAAACAATTAGGGATATGGGGTGGGTGCAAAGAAATTGGAGCTGTGATATTTCTGGTGTACCTGAGCCCCTCTATTCTCCTTAATGGTTCCTGGTACCTTTTCACCATCTCCATTAATGATCACAGTCTTCTTTGGCAGGGTTCCCATGGTTGTGTAATTGTAGACAAGAGATTTTAGAACTTCCAACTGCCACTTTTTACTTATCCAGCTTACACACGACCAGTTTTCTCATCCCCTTCAAATGACCCCTTTTTGGAAAACAGACATTCCAAAGTATTTAGAAAGAGGCATGGTGAGGTTTTTGAAGTTGTAACTTTTCCCATGATTCTTTGCAATATCAAGTTATTTTCTTGTTTTGTTTTTCACAAAATTGTCATATTATCAGGTTATTTCTCACACACAGCATATGCATACCACAAATTACACCCCAAAACACATTCTGCTACTCCTGAGTATGTCGATGCAACATGTGTGAGACTTTTACACAGACTGGCCACATACAGAGGCCCAACATGCAGGGAGCGCCAGCAGGCGTTCTAGGGGCATAAATTTCAAGGCTAATTTGACTATCTAATTACACTTTGAGGCACTGTAGTGGCATGGATGAGCCATGGATGTGGATGTCTGGGTGGGTATGGGCAGAGTATGGGCATAGTATTGACAGAGTATGAGCAGAGTATGGATGTAGCTGGAATGGGCACAGAGCAGTGCTGTGGGCACTACACATCCAGCCCACAGCGTTGCTGCAAACAATCTCTCTCCCTCTTCCCTCACACTGTACCGATCGGTACAGAGAGAGGAGAGAGGAACCGGACATGACGTTGATTTGTTGTTGGTGTGATAAGGTCATTTCTCACACACAGCATATGCATACCACAAATTACAGCCCAAAATACATTCTGCTATTCCTCCTGAGTATGGCGATACCACATGTGTGAGACTTTTACACAGCCTGGCCACATACAGAGGCCCAACATTCAGGGAGCGCCAGCAGGCGTTCTAGGGGCATAAATTTCAAGTCTAATTTGACTATCTAATTACACTTTGAAGCACTGTAGTAGCATGGATGCGAACTGACGTGGCATGGATAAGCCGTGGATGTGGATGGCTGGGTATGGCTGGGTGGGTATGGCTGAGTGTGGGTGGGATGGCTGGGTATGGCTTAGTAAAGTTAGGTATGGCTGAGTATGGATGGGTGGATGAATATTGCAGAGGATGGATGAGTATGGGCAGAGTATTGTCAGAGTATTGTTGTGGGTGGAATGGGCACTGAGCAGCGCTGTGGGCACTACACATCCAGCCCACAGCGCTGCTACAAATGATCTTGCCCCCTCTCCCTCACACTGTACAGATCGGTACAGAGTGGGGAGAGAGGAACCGGAAGTGACTCCGGTTTGTTATTGTGATCACTCTGTCATTTGATGGAGAGATCACGTGGTAAATGGCCGCTATCAGTGGCCATTTACCATTATCCATGATGCACCAGGTCTTCTGGACCCAGCGGTTATGGATATTTCCGAGTGCATGCCCCACGGGGCACGTGGGAGCAACATTCTTCGAGGACGTCCATGGACCCCCTCCCAGAATAAGCCGAGCACGCTGTAGCCGTCTCTATGGCCCGGTCGGCACGTGGTTAATGCACAATAAAATAATTGTGTAGAATAATACTTGGCTATGTGTTTTACTTCAAATGACAGTTTGGGAGTAGGCAGTTACATTTTATAAAATAAAATACAATGCAAAATTGACAAGGGACACCAACATAGTTGTATCTTTGATCTTAAAAACTACGGGATAATGGTGTTGTGGTTCAGTTTACCGTTTGCCAAAATATAATTCATGGTGGTATTGATCTCGGCCAGTTTATTGGTCATATTGAAATCTGCAGAAACAGGAAAACAAATATCATCTATAAAGAAAATCACCAAAATCATTGATCAGTCTATTAACTATACACATGGTTCTTTTATGTTAAAGAGGGGCTTTTTTTTTTTCTTTAAGCAGATCTTCACCACATCTGAGCACCAAAATCCAAAAACAGCATTTAGTTAATTTTTAATATTCAACGCAAACTCCCCCATCTATCCAAATCTCCATTATTTATTTTGTTGAGAAATCGTTTTGAAAAATACTCCCCCCTAGCATTTCTAGTGAGTAAGGGCAGATGATTAATTTAGCATTTACTTCTTGGAACCCATCTGCCCTTAGCTCCACATGCATGCAGAAGGGCGTGCTTAGCTAAGAAAACCCCTCCTTCTCTCCTCCCCTCTTGAAGACTCCAGGGATGGATGACATAATTGACCTTGGCAAAACCGCAAATAGTTTAAAACAAGTAGATACAAGTAAACATTTTCTCTAAACCCCAACAATATATAAATAAAATTGATATAAAGTGAATATTAAAAAAGGTGCAGCATCTTAAAAAAACAGAATATCCAGCTCATAAAAATGTACAAAAAGAAAAAATGCGCAAACCAAAAAAAAATTGTGAAAAAGGGAGAATTGAGTAGTGAAAAAAAACACAAAATTATTTTTGCAGTTAACTACGGCAATCAAATACTGTGATTAAATAAAAGGAATGTTCAAGTGATAAAATATCCCATATAGTATAGTCCACAAAATGCTGAAAAACGTAGCACACGAATACAAACGTCATAGGACATCAAAAAAATTATTTTTGTGGTGAATGAGTAGGGATATCATGTACTGTACCTCTTACTTTCAGTATTCATGCTAAGAGGGATGGTATTTTGGGGTCCTCCTCTTTTCCAGATTTTGATAAGCTTCTTATCTGAAAACCCCCACAACTCCCAGCCTGGGTGGTAGGGAAGAGACCCTTGTCCTCATTGGAAAGTATCCTCCCTGTGTTGGGAACATGGGGTCTGTTTAATGGGGAGGAGGGCACATGCTTGTGGTGAGAGGTAGGTTCCAGGGACAGTGGTGGAAAAAGGTAGTGCAGGTGGCGAGAGACAAGGAATGCAGGTGTGGAGACCAATGCTATGCATGCACAGTAATGAGATATACTGTAGGTCTCCATTCACACGGGTTCTCTTTGAAGCTCAATGAATATGGCGGGGAAATCTCGTGAGTATTCAGGAGTTTAAAACCAGTCCGGCACATGTGTAGGATCTTTCTGGCACACAAATAGGTTTGAAAAATGGTGGAGGTATATTGTGAATGCTTGTGAGTGTCTCTGCCCTACCACATATGTGTGAGATCTAGCCACAATATTCATCCACGGGTCAAAGAGGGCGGAAGCATCAAGATCAATGAAGCCACAATGTAGTACCCATGCATGGGGATCTATAAAGGGTGGGACACATTGTTCTGTCATTGGGCCATACTACTGCTGGAACATATCATTGTGTGATGTATGTAGGGATGGGCCGAACAACTCCCCCGGTTCGGTTCGCAGCAGAACATGTGAACAGGCAAAAAAGTCTATGGGACACGAACATGAAAAATCAAAAGTGCTCATTGTAAAGGCATATTTGGAAGCTATTGGCATAGAAAGTGTTTGGGGACCAGGGGACATGTATCAATGCAAAAAAAAGTGAAACAATAAAAATGAAATATTCCTTTAAATATCGTGCCCGGGGGGTCCCTTTAGTCTGACTGTAAAGTAGTGCATCTTTCCGATGTTTATTACAGTACTGCAGCAAAATGACATTTCTAAAGGAAAAAAATATAATTTAAAATTGCTTGCGGCTGTAATGTATTGTCAGATCCCAGCAATGTAGATAAAAAACATTGAGAAAAATGGCACGTGGCCCCATCCCACGCCAAAATGTGGAAAAGAAAAATCGCGTGGGGTTCCCCCCAAAATCCATACCAGGCCCTTCTGGTCTGATAATACATTTGTAAGATTTATACAATTGGTACAAATATAAGTATAGGTATAAGTGCTCTCCAAACGTATGGCATTGATATTAAAATGACCGCAGCACCAAGAAGGGAGTGAAGATGAAACACCCTACAATGATTGTGCGGTGAAGCCAGATTCATGAGCTTGGTCTGATGGACGTCAATTGTATAAATCTTATATATATATTATGAATAAATGAATTGATATTGATACTAATGGTATAGTAACGGTTGAAGAAGCAGACAAGAAGTCTGAGAAATGCGTAATTTTTTCACATATACATGCTGCCTTGTATATTGATTATCAACTATGGTCAACCATTAATGACCAAATGTTACTGTATCTCTATTTTTAACTTGAACATTTTGTAATAAATCGAAAATGTTATGAACCTTTCTGTGGTTGTGCTTACCTTAGTAACAGTAAAACATATCCGTTAAAATAAGGTGATGGGAGTGGTGCGCTCTCACCAATCTTTCTCTATATATTTACTAGGGATGTGGATGTGTTAATCTGTCCCTAGAAAGTTTCCAACAAACTGCATATATATACCCTGCCTAATCTCTCTCCACTATATCACTCTATATACAGCCGCCGTTGGAAGCAGCCTTATATAGTGTGGGGCGTGGACTTAGCCCCTGAGCCATGATTGGCCAAAAGCACCCTGCCTTTGGCCAATCATGGTTCTGACAGTACATCGCGCTGTGATAGGCCAAAGCATAAAGGTGAGGTGCATGCTTTGGTCAATCAGCAACCATCAATGCACTTGTGGTTCTGTTCTAAGAACAAACGAACACCTGATGTCCGAGTCGAACTTAAGTTCAACTCAAACATCGGGCCCATCCCTACAGATTGCGGGTAGGTGAAACATGCTAGGTGAGCGGGACCCCTGGAGGAAACAAGCTGAAGCCATTTCTTCATAGACCTTGTGACAGACCTAGCTGGGGCTGAGGCTCTTGGAGGGGACTGAACGCGAGCCTCTTGCCTTGTGATTATGAACCCCCGCATTTGGGGGAACGGTGCTCTTTGTGAGCTGTATGCCTGGGGACCCCTGAGGTGGTGTTACTTGGATTCAGGTCCGTACTCCCCCAAGACGCACAGACTCTGGATATGTAAATGCCATGTTAGCAATAGACTGAATCACACTATTGGGACACAAACTCTTAGATGCTAATATCATCACCTCCAGCCACCTTCTGTGTCTTGTCTAATGTAAATGAGTCTAGTTTGGCTTGACACAGATTCTAAAGAGTATTTCACCTATTGTTGTTTTGTTGTTTGTGCTAATTAACCTGCAATTGAATTGTTAGTGAGCTAGGAGCTGAAAAGTCTTATCCCTCAGCCAACTAGTGTGTTGATTTAGATAATTAGCTCATGCTAATTAGGTTAGGTTTTAGTCTTCTACTGTATTATAAATACTTGGCATTTTGGTTCTAATAAATGAGTCCATGTTGAGCAGCTAAGCTAGTGTTGTCTTGCTTTGTGCTTGTGAGCGGTTGGAATATCTGATCTCTATATTCAGACTTAGGAAGCGGTATACTGACGGAAGCACTCATTCGGAGTGTGGGATCGGTTCCGTCACAGACCTTAACTGGGCTGAGCATCAGTTGGGCAGCTTTCCACATCCTTCGTTAGTGCGACCAACAAATGTTTCACAAGTTTTGTTGGGCTGGGATGTCTGTCTGTCTATCAGCAAGCAAAAGATAAAATGGGGTGTGTACTGTAGATGTTTGTAGAGGCCAAATTACCCCTGTGAAGCCCCTAAATATAACAATCTGCCATGCCCTAATATTGGATGTTTTCAGAGTGTTACGGTATGTGATATTCACTATACAGGGAAATTAACCCAACACCACACTGTGAGCTATTGGCCTCTCCATACATCCAGCTCTATTGGACACATATGATATCTCAATGCTACGCCACTCTGAGGGCATTGCTTTATGATAAATGATATATAGAAGAAGAAAGAAATACTCACAGAATGTGAACAGAAGACTTGTGGAGAGAAATGTCATGAAGAACAGAAAGATTAGGTGGACCATCAGGAACTGAATAACCTGACCTAGAAATATTAAAGATAAAGAGCATTAAGCCTACACATATTAACTGGTATAGCAGTGTAAAAATGCTACAATAACATTATGCATGTATAAATCCCTGTGGTAGAAACTTAGAGAAATCTACCTTGCATGCTAAAATATTTTACCAAAATTTTTTCTCTGTGACAATGTGAAACAGCTATACATATATACATGCTAATAAACAGCAAGGAAATAAAATGTCTTTGTTGTTTGTGCATTCCGATACACCCTCTCTATAATCCTTACATCTTACAGGGGAATGTTTTCATATGGTTTTTATACATATATGCATTGCTATATGAATCCGTCTTATATCCAGACATTATTTTACAAACCGTATGAAACTCATGCAGAAGCATGGGTCCTAGAGTACTACATATAAAAGACATAAGTTCTTGTATATGGCTGCACCAAAAAAAAGGGGGTGTTTTTCCTGCATAGGTGCCCTATAGATTTTCATATCATCATAGTTTAGTATGGAATTCACAAATCAAGCTTAGATGCATGTGTATCTATATGTGCCGTATTGATTCACACATCATTTTAGTTTAGAATATAATTTACATATGGTGCTTGGATACACATGTGTCTATAATCATTTCTATACTACATTATTATTGAGGCTCATGTATGTCCTTGGATGCACATATTTACATTAAAGCTATCTGTTTATACATAACTATGAAGGACAGTACACATGTTCACACTGATACACTTCCAAATTGACTGAGTTTCCTTCTTTCCTAGAATAAATTCATTTTTAGAACCTATATTGAGGTGCTACACATGTTAGAATCGGCTTGAGATAGAGCAAGGATGTGCTCTCCATGTTGTCGTCTGGTTAGTTGCTTCTACTTTTAATTTTATGGGCTTTTAATCTTTTGATTTTTGTGGAAGTGCATATTTCATTGCCTGTAAGGGTTCTGGGGTTTCTTTTTCTTTCTTTTTTGTTCGGCTGTTTTCACTACCTACATTATACATATTGTTCACGTATACAATACCGATGTCCACCTTGATTCATGGTCTTTGGATATTTTCTGAGATGTTCTTGAGGCATTTGTATTATTCACATGCTTGGTGGCTAGAGTCTACAGCCGAATAATATTAAACCTGATTTAGGATTGTTTTGAAAAATGTATGGTTTTACATTTAATGTGTGTTTCACTTAATTTTGAAAAATATAATGCTTTTTCTATTTTTTGTATAATAATGAGTTGTCTATTATTAATTTATTTCCTCACTTTAAATGTATTTATGACTATAACAGGGCGAATTATTTATCCGCTTATGCTTGGTCACATCTATCACCGATAATTGTTTAAGGTCGGTTCGTCTACGTGAGCCTCTGTTAGTGATTGCCGATTGCTGTTCGCCCGGAGTTTCGGGATCTCCAGATATGTGGACAACTCACTTTAATGATAATTTTCTTATACTTTACTTGAACCGGTCATCACACTATACATTACCATTTGGTAGTTCATACAAGTAACATTTAATGAATGGCATTTTGGAGACGTGCTTGATTTTCTCTCTATGTCTTATTTTATAGGACCGGTTCAGGAAATTGTTATTATTTCATTTAGTTTAGATTCCATCACTCTGTATAGGAGTCTCTACGAGCACTTCCAAATTCACATATATTTTTCACTATTGGTTTTATATATATATACTGTATATATATTTTATTATCACTCATCTCTATATGAATAACTCACACTTTTTACATATTTTTGATATTTCACAATTATTTACCATTCTCGTTGACCTAAGACCATTTATATTTAATAATTTCTTCTCACACACATTGTCTATTTATTTTTCACACATATATCCACATAATTTATTCTGATTTTATTTTTTTTTTTTAACTTCACTCTTGTTTATTTTTAACTACTCAGTGATTGAGTGTAGGAGTCACATGTGTGGAGATTCCATGATGATGGGTTGCCGGCTGTCACGGTTTTTCACTCTTGATTATACCATCACATGATGACACCTATATAGTATATATTTGTTTCTCACTTAGAACAATAACTAGCTATGAGTAAGCGCTAGCTTTAGCGTGAAATGCGTCATAGATTTTGTTCTATTTGTTCTCCTTTGCTGCTGTGATTTGTGTGATGTGAAAGTTTTTTATTCGAGAAAATAAAGGCACAATTTACTTTTTATTCAATCCGGAGTGCGGCTGTCCAGAGTATCTTCATTCCTCATTTATATTACCAAAAATGTTTGGGCAGCCAGCCAACATCACAGATCTGGTGGACAAATTTCTGGGAGGGGCTGGGGAAGACCCAGCTGTCATGGTGCACGTTGGCACCAATGACAAAGTCAGAGGCAGATGGAGTGTCCTAAAGAATGATTTTAGGGACTTAGGAGCTAAATTGAGGAAAAGGACCTCCAAGGCAGTATTCTTGGAAATACTACCGGTACATCGAGCCACACCAGAAAGGCAGAGGGAGATTAGGGAAGTAAACAAGTGGCTGAAGAGCTGGTGTAGTAAGGAGGGGTTTGGGTTCCTGGAGGACTGGACCGACTTCTCAGTCGATAACCAGTACTATAGAAGGGACAGACCGCACCTAAATGAGGAGGGTGCAGATCTGCTGGGAGTAAAGAAGGCCAAAAAGTTAGAGGGTCTTTTAAACTAGGCTATAAAAATAAAAAATGTAATCAAATAAAAATAGTCCATATACTGTGCCAAAACAATTGTAGCCAAAAATCGTAGTCACAGGTAATGTAAAGATGTATTAAAGTCTCTGAATAATGAACACCACAGTGCACATGCATGAAATCCAAAAGTGTGCCCGATCACCATGGAAGTAGATTATGCTTATCAAATAGCAAGCATTTAAAGGTGATTGGCTAAACCCAGCCTAGGGCCTCTAAGCTTGCAGATGTCCACACCTCGGATCAGGGCCACATATACTTAAAAACTGCGTCCACCAAACAAAGTCTGTGTGCTGTCATGAATGGCTCCCGAAATAGAAAGGGACTATCATAGCATAATACGTTCAAGATATTAAGAAAATTTATTCTTAAAAGTTACACTTACAAAAGCAGATCGATAAAATGCAGTTTCAACGAAAATGCCGGCTGGCATACACATGGAGCCTGTGCTCCTACTCGGATGGCGTGGTGACGTCACTATGTGCCTTCCTCCCGACGCATTTCATCATCAACCAGACGTTTTCAATGGGGAACAGGCAGGGTAGTGACTCACCATCCTAAATAGAGGATCCAAACCTCGTTCTGAGTCACAAGTAAATGTATCTATACACGCCATGTTGAATATGGGAAAAATTTTCCATTACTGCCGGAGGCAAAGACAATTAAGTATGAAGTGCCTACACAAGCAGGGTGAGAAAGAAATATAAAATTAAAATTAAACTGAATTATAATGTACAAGGGGTAAAATATCATTCTACTAATCACCGTCCAACTCCAGAACAATATTAACCCCTCTTGAACACGAACAAAAAAAAAAAAGAGCAGAAAAGAGAACGAACCTAAATAAATCTGGTAAGCACAGTGAAAAATCATAATAGGTGCATACACTTTACTTGCCGCTACCATTCTCTATATTATAGATATAATTATTTATATCCATAGAGACTCTAGTAAAAAAATTCCACCAATACATATAAAATAATTAGTGAAAATTAGAAGTGTATATAGAAGTACTGAAACCCATAATATGCAATATATATATATATATAATTCTATGTTTATTTTCATACATCCATTTTTGTATTTTTTATTTGTATTGATAAAAACAAATGAATGTGTAAAAAATACCATAATTTAAAATAAAATTAATTAATGATAAAGTGTAATAAGTGAAAAATGTATTATTATAAATCTTATGAAGAATAAATTTCATATATGAAAAATTATATAAAAATACAATTAAAAAATAAATTCAAAGGGACTTCCACCCTATGTTGAGAATTAGTGCATCCAGTGTCACTAAATATATATATATATATAAAAATAAATAAAAATAAAATAAAATAAATCCAAAGTTTACATATATAATCATAAAAACAGGATAATATTATGAATTGTCTATAAATGCATTGACATTAGTATCAATATTGAGCCCATAAGGCGCATAGGTTCTCAATCTATGGATCCAAGCCATTTCTAATTTTGATATTTTCCTCACTAAAAGACTGCCCCTCCAAAGGGCCTTGTACTTATCAATTCCTAGAAAAATTGTTTTAGAGGGGTCTTTATCATGCATCAATAAATAATGCCTGGATACTGAATGGTTTTTGAAACCTGTCTTAATGATAGTGATATGTTCATTAAGACGCACTTGTAAGGGTCGCTTGGTATGGCCCACATATTGCAAGCCACAAGGGCATTGCAACATGTATACGACCCCCTCAGTGGCACAAGTAATGAAAGGCTTAATCGTATATGATTGTTGCGTACTAGTGGAAATGAAAGTGGTAGTGCGTCTATGGGTACACGCACTCAGTGCACACACTCTGCATCGTTTGCACTGATAAAACCCAGTCAGCTGATTAAAAAAATGGATTTGACAGTGGATTTGACAGTGGGTTGATTTAAAATATTGGGAGCGATAGGGTTTTTCAAGGAGGGTGCCCCCCTAAAGATGACCCGAGGTTTTTCCGGCAATACTTTATTCATTTATTTTATTTTATTGGTATTTTCTGTGTTATCGCACTGTATTGCTGCTGCTTTCCATAGGTTTCTCTCTTTTCTGCTAGTGCAGTTATATTCTTGTTTCTCTTTTAAACTAGGCGATGGGGGCGTGTCCAGAGGTAGAGATAGTCAGCGCGGAACATATTCCAGAGGGTAGTATTGGGGGCATTAGTGGTAGGTTGACTAAAGCACATAAACCGGAGGTAAGTATAGTAATTATAGTCCTATTTGCAATCTCAGAACACCCAATAAGAGGACAGTATGTGACCGGTCTAAACTGCGTAGTATGTTCACCAATGCCAGGAGCCTGGCGGACAAGATAGGAGAATTAGAGATACTGTTGTACGAGGAGGATTTAGATTTTGTGGGAATTTCAGAGACTTGGTTTAACAGCTCTCATGATTGGCTGGAAAACATTCAAGGGTATTCCGTTTATTGCAGGGATAGAGAGGGTAAAAAGGGGGAGGGGTATGCCTATATATAAAGAATAATGTACAAGTGAGTGTGAGAGATGGCATCACTAAGGGAGCTAGGGAGGAGGTGGAATATGTATGGGTAGAGCTTCAAAGGGATGAAACTAAAGGAAAAATAATACTGGGAGTAAGCTATAGGCCCCCTGAGGGAGAAGGGGAAGATGGACCTCCTATCACAATTTGGATTAGCAGCAAGGATGGGAAGTGTCATCATAATGGGGGATTTTAATTATCCAGACATAGACTGGGTGGAGGGAACCGCCCATTCGTCTAAGGCTCGCCAGTTCCTAAATGTCTTGCAGGACAATTTCATGAGTCAGATGATAGACGTACCAACTAGAAACAAAGCGTTACTGGATCTACTGATTACCAACAATACAGACCTGATCACAGATGTGGAAATAAGGAGCAATTTAGGTAACAGCGATCACGGGTCAATTAGCTTCAGTATAAATCACACAAATAAGAAACATAAGGGTAATACAAAGACAGTGAATTTCAAAAGAGCCAAAAAAAGAAAAAGAAAAAACCGCGCTGTCTAAAAAAACACCCAATAAAAGACTGCATGCAAGGTGCTACAACCACTAAAAGACTGTATGCAATAACAAAGTATCTGTATAAATACAGTGATAATCAAATAAACAAAGTATCTGTGTAAATATAAACAGTGATAGTCAAAATATGAATGTAATTAAACAATAATCAATAATGATATACAGTGTGCAAAGAATATTAAGTCCCATCTGTACACAGAAAAGCCAACTTCCCTAAACTACGAGCCTTGCTAGAGGATATAACTTGGAATAAAATCTTAGGAACAAAGAACACGGAGGAGAGACGGGTTCACTTTAAGAGCATATTAAACAAAGGCATTAGCCAATGCATCCCATTGGGTAATAAATTTAAAAGAGCGAACAAAAGCCCTGGATGGCTTAACTCCAATATAAAAATGCATATAAAGGCAAAGGAGAAAGCCTTCAAAAAATACAAGGTTGAGGTCATCATCAGCATTTGGACTTTACTAAGAATGCCGTGTACACATGATCAGAATTCTCGTCAGAAAAAGCTATGATGGTCTTTCCAACGGAATTCCGCTCAAACTTGGCTTGCAAACACACGGTCACACTAAAGTTTGCTGAACTTTCGACCAGCAAGAACGCATGTGACGTACAACACTACGACGAGCCGAGAAAATGAAGTTCAATGCTTCTGAGCATGCGTCAAATTGTTTCCGAGCACGCACAGGAATTTTGCGCATTGGAATTGCTACAGGTGATCAGGATTTCCGATGAAAACTTTTTCTGTCGGAAAAAAGGAGACCTGCTCTCAAATTTTTACTGGCGGAAATTCGGCCAGCAAAATTCCGATGGAGCATACACGCTGTCACTTTTTCCGATAAAAAGCTCTCATCGGTCTTTTGCTGGCCGAATTTCTGATTGAGCGTACACATCGTGAGGGTGCAATTAGGGCGGCTAAGATAGAACACGAAAGACACATAGCTGTGGAGAGCAAAAAAAAATTCCCAAGAAATGATTTAACCCCAGAAGACTCAAATATTGAACAAAATTGCAAAAACATTTTTTCATATTTTAGATATTATTGTAAGAGGCCTCTAATGCAGAAATCAATGGGTTTTAATTTTTTTTTAATTTTTGAATGTTTTTAGGCTAATGTTGTAATTTTGCAACATTGGGCCTGTTTGGTAGCAGAATTTCAGTAATTTTATTCATGCTGTCAGAACAAATGTAGAGACCAACAAAGGGTTTATTTGAAGGGCTTTCTGCTTATTAAAGTGGAAGTAAACCCACTTTTTTAACTTTTACCTACAGGAAAGCCTATAATAAGGCTTACCTGTAGGTAAAAAAAATATCTCCTAAACCTGTACGGTTTAGGAGATATTCCCCTCGGTATGCGCCGCTGACTGCGGCATGCGCACAAGGGGGTTCTCTCCGCGAAAATCCGGCAGCGCTCGTCCGGCCGGATTTAAATCTCCCGCGCGCATGCGCGGGAGTGACGATATCGCGGCTCCGGCCACTCACAGCGCCGGAGCCGCGATACCCGGAAGAGACGCCGAGGGAGCATGTCGGCTTCCTCGGCGTGGATCGGGCGAGATGTCGGGGCCTCGTTCTAAGGTAAGTATTTCATAATGAGCTAGTATGCGGTGCATACTAGCTCATTATGCCTTTTGCTTTGCAGGTTTTAAAAAAAAAAAAAAAAAAATGCGGGTTTACTACCGCTTTAAGTCCTTCAACAGTAGCCTATATATCTATAAACTAATTATCAAAAAATAATAATGATACAAGTCATATTTTTTATTAATAATCAATTATTATAAAACTATGTTCAAACTTTTTTTACAAAACCTACTGCATTGAATGAAAACGTTGACATTTATTATTAGAGATGGCCTTGCGGTTCACCCGGTGGTCGGTTCGCGGCGAAATTTTTCGAGATTCGAGATTCGCCAAACCAGCGGACTTCTGGTGCTGTTCGCGGCGGCCATATTTGTTTACTTTGTGAAGAACTTTGATCCATGACACATCCATCATGGGGTACAGCCAATTGAGACATTTCAGCACATGGACATACTCCCTACCTTATAAATAGACCTGATCTGGCAGCCATTTTACATTCTGTCTTTTGTCAGTGTAGGGAAAGGACGCTGTGTGGAGCAGGGACAGTTAGTCTGTAATCACTAACTATTACTATTATGTCCACAAAAGTCCTTTTAAGGACTGGTATAGGTGTACAGTATATAGGGTTGTAATACACTTATAATATATTTTCTTTCAAATATAGAAAGCATATTATAGTGCACTGCAGTGCTGACTGATTCTGCAGCTTTGTGTTCTCAGTGTAGGGATAGAGTTTGCTGTGTGGCACAGGGAAAGTCTGTAATTCACTAGCTACTATTAGGTCCACAAATGTCCTTTTAAGGACTGGTATAGGTGTACTATTTGGTGTGCAGTATATAGGGGTGTAATACACGTATAAAATACTTTTAAATATAGAAAGCATAGTATAGTGCATTTCTACTGTGCAGCATTGTGACTGCTGAGCAGGTCTGCAGCGATACTACAAAGAGGGACAAACGCAATTAGAAAAAAGTATTATAACTGGTGTGATAGACCAGTGGCCCCTCAAAACGACAGATTGAAGTGGGGTGTTATATACCTACTTCCACATATACTGCACTTCTCTAGAGACTTTTGTCACAGGGTCATTTAAAAAAATGACAGACAGAGGAAGAGGCAGGCCCTTCCGCAGGGGTGGTAGGGGTAGGGCAGGGGCAACAGGCTTGAGCCAAAGTGGCAAATTGCAGAAGGTGTGTTCGATTACGTCAAAGGACGCACCAGACCTGGTTGAGTGGCTCACTCAGCCTTACTCATCTGCACTCTTCTCATCCTCTCGATCTGCACCCTCTTCACTCCCTGCTGTGTGCACCCCAAAGACACTACCACCAACACCACCACCAGCATATACCCTCCGCTTGAGTCACAGGAATTATTTTCCGATCCATCACAAGACATTTCCGATGCACAGCCATTTTTGGCATTGGATCAGGAAGAGGAGGTAGCAGCAACCGCCACTCAGTCTGACAACAGTACCCAGATAAGCCCAAGGAGGTTGGTCCCCGCTGTTGCTGCCTACTCCGAGATCTCCAATTATAGCGGTGGGGAAGGTGACGTCGATGAGGACGTGTCTAGGGACGTCACATGGGTGCCCACAAGAGAGGAAGAGGAGGGGAGTTCAGAGGGAGATATGGACCAGCAGATAGGGAGGAGAAGCAGGCGGAACTTACATTGCACAGGAGGGACAAAGCAGACTGCTAATGTATCAGGAGCGAGGCATCAACCATGTACGGTCACATCTGGCATTCCCAGGGTGCTGGCACATGGCTCCGCAGTGTGGGCTTTTTTTAACGTGTCCGCTGCTGACAATAGTGTTGCCAACTACAGCCTTTGCAGTCAACGCATAAGTCGCGGTAAGCCCAACACTCACCTAGGGACGACCGCCTTTAGAAGGCACATGAGCTGCCATCATGAGCCCAGTGGGAGCAACGGAAGCCACAAAGCCACACTCCAGGCTCTCACCATCCTGCCCCTTCTACTTCTCCTTCTCCTCTCTCCTCAGAATTGTCCTCCACTCAGGGCCGGTGCTACCACTAGGCAAACTAGGCAGCCGCCTAGGGTGAACTGCTACCTAGGGGCGCCTGGCCGCTGGTTTCCCTCCATTTCTGCATGCTCTGCAAGCTTCAGCATGTAACTCAGTCTCAGGCAGCTGCTCTGTCCGACCGGTAGTGTAATTAGAGGTGCAGCGCTAGCGGAAGAAGATCCAATGGTTCCTGTATAGCGACACCTTCTGTCACATGGACAAGGCAAAGGGGGTGTAGTCAGGAGTGGAGCCAATGGGGGCGGCAAAATTAGGTTTTGCCTAGGGTGTCAAAAATCCTTGCACCAGCCCTGCCTCCACTCCACCTTTCATCATGTCGTCCTCATGTTTTTCTGGACAAAGGCAGGCTTCCGTGGGCCAAATGTTCGAGCGTAAAAAAATGATGACGTCGGATAACCCTCTTGCCCAACGGCTGACCGCTAGCTTGTCAGAACTGATATAGAAAAAAGAAAAAAGAAAGAACTGCGCTAACCATGAATACCCAAATGTGAGTAGGGTATGTATATGTGCCAGACCCACGATATGGGTCTTAGTATCTTAGTGTCTCCAAGACCACCTCCAAAATATAATGCAAACCATATGCAAATAAGTGCAATTTAAATGCAAAAACAAACCATAAATACGTGTCAAGAGTGTGAATTCCCCAAACACAATATGAGTAAATCAGACTCAGTGCATATACCTCTAAAAATAAAAAGTTAAAAAATAGAATAGAATATGAAGAAAAATATTTGCAATTTTTTTACATAAATGAAATATCAAGAAAAAAGATTATATTTAGAGACACCCTATATAATGTCCATATAGTCATATGTCAAAAAATAATAAAATGTCCATATAGTAAACAAACACCAGTGAAGTAAAGCTACAAGTGGAGTGCAGCAGTGAAGGATGAACTTCAAACAGCTGAGTTATAAGTACACAAAATAAAATCTTCTCCAAAGATGTACTGTGCTTTTCCCAACACCGAATGAGTGAATTGGCTTCTTACCAGATCCAAGCGACCCCCCGTCACAGAGGGTCACCACAGGCGACAATAGTCAAAGGGTATCCGGATAGCGATTCCTCCTCAAGCGATCCTGAATCTTTCACGCGGTAGGGTTATGGCTGTTATTCCACATATCACTCCCAACTCAACGTGGTATCACATAGGGAAAAACATAGGCTCCAGATAGTGTAAAACCAAAAGACTTTAATTTGCAAAAACGAACGTATACACTTACATAAAAGACTTTAAAAGCAGGTTCAAAACAGAAGCGTGCACCGGCCGGATGCACGCCAACGCAGAGACCGACCCATCCTTCCTGGTCCAAAAAGCACGAACGCGACTGGGGTGACGTCGACACGTTCGCACCGCCCTACGCGTTTCGTAATAATTTACGTCGTCCAGGGGCACGGGCGGCGTGCGACGTCACCCCTTTTATAACCATCAACTTAACCAAGCCTCGCTTTGGGTCAGCGGCCATCTTAGATATCACTTAAGCATTAGGAATCAATGACCATGGGCCAAGCCTCACTATCAATCACGAACGTCAGATATGCGTATCTGCAACGAACGTCCTATGATTATAGACCATACCTCGTTTCCATGCGAACGTCATATGGTCATAAACCAAGCCTCACTTCCAGGTAATGACCCTATTGGACGAGAGACGTGGCGCCACGTCTCTCGTCCAATAGGGTCATTACCTGGAAGTGAGGCTTGGTTTATGACCATATGACGTTCGCATGGAAACGAGGTATGGTCTATAATCATAGGACGTTCGTTGCAGATACGCATATCTGACGTTCGTGATTGATAGTGAGGCTTGGCCCATGGTCATTGATTCCTAATGCTTAAGTGATATCTAAGATGGCCGCTGACCCAAAGCGAGGCTTGGTTAAGTTGATGGTTATAAAAGGGGTGACGTCGCACGCCGCCCGTGCCCCTGGACGACGTAAATTATTACGAAACGCGTAGGGCGGTGCGAACGTGTCGACGTCACCCCAGTCGCGTTCGTGCTTTTTGGACCAGGAAGGACGGGTCGGTCTCTGCGTTGGCGTGCATCCGGCCGGTGCACGCTTCTGTTTTGAACCTGCTTTTAAAGTCTTTTATGTAAGTGTATATGTTCGTTTTTGCAAATTAAAGTCTTTTGGTTTTACACTATCTGGAGCCTATGTTTTTCCCTATGTGATACCACGTTGAGTTGGGAGTGATATGTGGAATAACAGCCATAACCCTACCGCGTGAAAGATTCAGGATCGCTTGAGGAGGAATCGCTATCCGGATACCCTTTGACTATTGTCGCCTGTGGTGACCCTCTGTGACGGGGGGTCGCTTGGATCTGGTAAGAAGCCAATTCACTCATTCGGTGTTGGGAAAAGCACAGTACATCTTTGGAGAAGATTTTATTTTGTGTACTTATAACTCAGCTGTTTGAAGTTCGTCCTTCACTGCTGCACTCCACTTGTAGCTTTACTTCACTGGTGTTTGTTTACTATATGGACATTTTATTATTTTTTGACATATGACTATATGGACATTATATAGGGTGTCTCTAAATATAATCTTTTTTCTTGATATTTCATTTATGTAAAAAAATTGCAAATATTTTTCTTCATATTCTATTCTATTTTTTAACTTTTTATTTTTAGAGGTATATGCACTGAGTCTGATTTACTCATATTGTGTTTGGGGAATTCACACTCTTGACACGTATTTATGGTTTGTTTTTGCATTTAAATTGCACTTATTTGCATATGGTTTGCATTATATTTTGGAGGTGGTCTTGGAGACACTAAGATACTAAGACCCATATCGTGGGTCTGGCACATATACATACCCTACTCACATTTGGGTATTCGTGGTTAGCGCAGTTCTTTCTTTTTTCTTTTTTCTATTTCTGTTTGGTGTATTCTTGGTGTACATTTTGAATTGCAGCTTCCGTTCAATACCATTTGTATTCCGTAGCGCAGTTTTTTTCCCCTTTTTTTCGCTGTCAGAACTGATAGCCTGCCAACTACTGCCATATAAACTGGTGGACTCGGAGGCCTTTTGAAAATTTGTGGCCATTGGAACACCACAATGGAAGTTCCCAGGAAGGAAGTATTTCTCACAGAAGGGCATCCCAGAGCTATATGGCCATGTTCAGCGGCAAGTGAATGTATCTCTGGCACACAGTGTCGGTGCCAAGATACATCTGACCACAGACACTTGGTCTAGCAAACATGGGCAGGGAAGGTATATAACTTTTACTGCCCACTGGGTGAACATTCTGACGGCCGTCAAGCATGTAACTCGTGGCACCCGTGTAGATTTGGTTTTACCGCCACGGATTGCATGCAGGCCTGCCTCTTCTTCTCCTCCTCCTACTCCATCCTCCCTCTCTCCTCCTCGGCTGACTCCTCCTTTTCCGCTGCTAGCGTCTCTTCCGCTGTGCCGCCCAAGATCCCCAGAACCTATTCGACATGCCAGGTGAGACGTTGCCATGCTGTGCTTTGTCTGTTGTGCCTGGAAGCCAAGAGCCACACTGGCCCGGCACTCCTTTCAGCTTTGTGTTCACAGGCAGATCAGTGGCTAACACCGCTCAATTTGACAGTTGGTAAAGTGGTGTGCGACAACAGTGCCAATCTGCTTAGCGCATTGAAACAGGGCAAAATTACACATGTGCCATGCATTGCACACGTCTTAAACTTGGTCGTGCAGCGATTCGTTGTCAAATACCATGGGGTCCAGGACATCTTGCGACAGGCAAGGAAAATCTCGGCCCATTTCAGAAGATCTGGCTTGCCTTGCTGACATTCAGCGGCGACGCAATCTGCCGGTCAAACGTCTTATTTGTGATTGCCCAACGTGATGGAACTCAACCTTCTATATGCTTGATAGGCTGCTCCAGCAGAAACGTGCAGTTAAGGACTACCTGTACGAATTCTGCGGCAGAACGGGTTCTGGGGAGCTTGGTTTTTTTTCACCGCGCCAGTGGCTGCTCATGCGCGACGCATGCAGACTTCTGCGGCCATTTGATGAGATCACCAAACTGGTCAGTCACAGCCATGGCGCCATCAGTGACATTGTACCTTACGCCTTATTTATGGAGCGTGCATTGCATTGTGTCATTGATCAAGCCGTGGAGGAGCAGGAGCAGGAAGATGAGGAAGTCGCAATGCTGGATGAATTCCCGGGGGGGTTACTCTGAGACAAGTCAACAACAGGAGTCTGAAGAGGAGTCAGAGGAGGATGGTGCCGGGGCGGATGAGGAGGAGCAAGAAGAGCATGCTTTAAACCTCTCTGGGATCCCTGTTGTTGTCCGTGGATGGGGGGAGGAGAATGAGGAGGACGACATTGTCCTGAATGATGAGCAGGAGCCAGGCCACCACAACGCTTCCAGTTTAGTGCAAATGGGGGCCTTCATGCTCCAGTGTTTTAACAGAAACCCCTATATAAAGCATAAGGGTCAAGGACCAGTACTGGGTGGCAACGTACTTAGACCCCGGTACAAACACAAAATGGCGGAAATTTTATCACCATCACAGAGGGCTGAGAGAATGGAGCACTTACAGGCCTTGCTTAGAGAAATGCTGCATTCTGTTTTTGCATGCGCTGGCAGTGGAATTCCCACTCCCAGAGAAAGAGTTGCGGGTACCAATCCAACGGCGCCTGCAAGAAGAGGGCGGTTTGAAGATGTGTTGGTCACTTCTGATATGAGATCATTCTTTCAGCCAACCTATCGACAGGTGTCATCCGGATCCAGCATCAGGGAACGCCTAGACCGACAGGTGTCCGACTACATCGGGTTAACGGCCAATGTGGACGCTCTGAGAAGTGATGAACCCCTGGACTACTGGGTGGGCAGGCTTGACCTCTGGCCAGAGTTTGCCCAATTTGCAATGGAACTGTTGGCTTTCCCCTCCTCCAGTGTCCTGTCCGAAAGGACATTCAGCGCAGCAGGGGGGATCGTGACCGATAAGCGCACTCACCTAGCTCACGACAGTGTTGACTACCTCACATTTATAAAAATGAATGAGGCATGGATCTCGGAGGAATTCAACACATGTGACCAATAGACTATGTATATGCATAACTCTATAAACGATTTATATAATCTAGCACATGGACCTTTTTTCTACCTTTGGCTCACTTGTACAAAAAAAAGCACACCGTACTATATGGCCGTACCCTCCTGTTTGAAGAGGTTGAGCAGTGTCATATTTTTGGGTCCCTCAGCGAGTTGCTGGTGTCAGTGCTCTCTATCATGGTGCTGGTGTCAGTGCTCTATCTCGGTGCTGGTGTCAGTGCTCTCTATCACGGTGCTGGTGTCAGTGCTCTCTATCACGGTGCTGGTGTCAGTGCTCTCTATCTCGGTGCTGGTGTCAGTGCTCTCTATCATGGTGCTGGTGTCAGTGCTCTCTATCTCGGTGCTGGTGTCAGTGCTCTCTATCTCAATGCTGGTGTCAGTGCTCTCTATCTCGATGCTGGTGTCAGTGCTCTCTATCACGGTGCTGGTGTCAGTGCTCTCTATCTCGGTGCTGGTGTCAGTGCTCTCTATCTCGGTGCTGGTGTCAGTGCTCAGTCTCTATCACGGTGCTGGTGTCAATGAGGGAGATAGCAGCGGAGAAGCCAATCAGCAGGCAGTGCCAGCACCATGGCTGAGGATCAGCACTGGACTGTCACCTCCGGACCACCACAGTGGAGCCCTGCATAGGCGGGGGTAAGGGCCGGGCAGAGGGAGGGGTCAGGGGCTCAAGAACAGGTTGGCACACTGGGACAATGGCACAGGACTGCGCTGCCCTGACTGTGGCACTGATCATCTCCTGCATCCCCTTCATAGGCTGGCCTGACCTTGCCTCTCCTCCATGGCCTTCATGCGCTCCTGAATTGACAAAATTTCACAGGTAAAAAAAGAATGCTTGTCGATCCCAGATTCACTTTATACTTCTGGTATGTCAGTGTCCATGTTGTGGGACTATGTGTGCACAGCTAGTATGTATTTTGTGGCTGAAAATATGACCTGGAGGTTTTTAAGGCACCTGCCATTAAAGTGAATGGGGTCCACCGCGAACCTGTGGTTCGCAAACATTTGGGCACGTTCGTGGATCGCGTTCGCGAAACGCCCCGTTGAAAGTTCGTCCATCACTATTTATTATGTTTATAGCCATGCTCAGTTATATTAGTCCCAAAGGCAGTTCTTGACCTCTGAGAAGCAGAGGTGGTCATTGTACTTGCTGCAAAGTGTGTTGGTATATCCTTGACCAAAGTGTTTTTAGCACCCTCTACATGTTTTTTATAGACAAATTTCCATACGTGTCCTTGCAAATGTCTTTTGGTGGGTGTACAGTTGACCTCTCTTCATGTCAAGTAAGGGGCTCCTTCTGTAGAATTGGGCTCCCATGGATTAAACCTGCTCGCCCTCTCTTTAATTTTAGGACGGTTCACAGGCAATTTCATATTCTTCTTCATCATTTATATCAGTGTCCTCTGAGTCTATCTCAAAGTCACTGTCCCCATATTAAATAGCATTAATGACATGGAAAACATTGTGTCTGGGCTGGGCTCAGCCCTTCATTCTCAAAGCTGGCCTCTCAGCTGTTGGCCAATTTCCAGCTCCTATCTCTCCACAGATACTCAGCTGTTGATGATATCCTGATTGTCAGTCCTGCCTACTTAGGCTATTCAGCCAAGTGCATCTCTGCCTTCGCCTTGGTCAACATCACAGAGACTATTTCCTGCGTTCCTGTTCAAAGACTTGCTTTGCTGACATCCCTTCTGGCTCCAGATCCTGCTTGCTATTCCACTACATTGATCCCTGACTTCTGGCTTGGCTAATTATTCGTTCCGGTTACCAAACTTTGGCTGTGTTTTGACTACGTTTTTGTTCTTTTTACTTTTATTATTAAACAAGTGTGATTTAACTGTACTTTTGTCTCGGTCTGATTTCATGGTTTCTGAAACATTGTAGATATTGCCCTTGCTTGGTGATATTCTAAGATGGAAACACTAATTATTTTCCAGGCTAAACAATCTCAATGTAAATGAATCCTAGTCATACATAAACATTCAAAAGACCTAACACATTCCAATCAATTAACACAATCCACACAATACTGTCTGTTTAGCCTATTGTGCCCTCTGCTTATTATACGGTTAGAACCTATACCCCCTCCATATACCATAACATGATCACCTGTCCCTCATGTAGCAAGCAGATATTTAGCCAATGGCCATAAAACACAACCGGACCAGTTACGTATATACAGTACAAACATTAAAAGATAAATACTGGTAATTAATTCCTTAATTTAAACTTGATTTTTTTCTCGTTCAAAGCTTTTTATTGAAAGAACAACATATGGTAGTATAATGTATCAATTAAAGGTATTTTAGTAGTTACATGTAAAATAAAGAGGCAGGTTATGGCATTGTACTAATATAACACAGAGATGGTAAAATTATT
This sequence comes from Lithobates pipiens, assembly GCF_037356315.1. Classification (NCBI taxonomy): domain Eukaryota; kingdom Metazoa; phylum Chordata; class Amphibia; order Anura; family Ranidae; genus Lithobates; species Lithobates pipiens. The sequence goes on from NW_027507903.1 coordinate 670,311,923, forward strand.
GTTAGATAAGTTCCCTATTTATCAAAATGATACAGAGTTTTCAGACTGTTTCAATATTAACCACTTGCTTACTAGGCACTTAAACACCCTTCCTGCCCAGACCAATTTTCAGCTTTCGGTGCTCTCACACTTTGAATGACAATTACTCAGTCATGCAACACTGTACCCAAATGAATTTTGTGTCCTTTTTTTCCCACAAATAGAGCTTTCTTTTGGTGGTATTTGATCACCTCTGGGGTTTTTATTTTTTGCGCTATAAATGAAAAAAGACCGAAAAATTTGAAAAAAAACGCATATTTCTTTGTTTCTGTGACAGAATTATGCAAATTATTAATTTTTCTTCATAAATTTTGGCCACAATTTATACTGCTACATATCTTTGGTAAAAATAACCGAAATTAGTGGATATTATTTGGTCTTTGTGAAAGTTAGAGAGTCTACAAGCTGTGGTGCGAATCGCACAAAATTGATCACATCTGATGTACTGGTGACCTATCTCGCTTCTTGTGACCCGAACAAGTCAGGAAAGTACAAATACCCCCCAAATGACCCCTTTTTGGAAAGTAGACATTCCAAGGTATTTAGTAAGAGGCATGGTGAGGTTTTTGATGTTGTCATTTTTTTCCCACAATTCTTTGCAAAATGAAGATTTTTCATTTTCTTTATTTTTCTCCACAAAATTGTCATTGTAATAGGTTATTTCTCTCATGTGGCATGTGTATACCACAAATGACACCCCCCAAAAAATTCTGCTACTCCTCCTGAGTATTACAATACCACATGTGTGGGACTTTTTCACAGCCTGGCCACATAGAGAGGCCCAACATGCAGGGAGCGCCATCACGTGTTCTAGAAGCATAAATTACACATCTAACTTGTTGACTACTTATTACACTTTTGAAATACCAGGACAATGACACGTGACACTGATGACAGATGGCACTGATACGTGGCAATGATGACACTTATACGTGGCACTGATGACACGTGGCACTGATGACAGATGACACTAATATGTGGCACTGATGACACGTGGCACTAATACGTGGCACTGATGACACGTGGCACTAATACGCGGCACTGATGACACGTGGCACTAATATGTGGCACTGGTGACACGTGGCACTAATACGTGGCACTGATGACACGTGGCACTAATACGCGCCACCGGTGACAGATGGCACTAATACGTGGCACCAATGACGCGTGACACTGATGACAGATGGCACTGATAAGTGGCATTGATGACACGTGACACTGACAACAGATGGCACGTGACACTGACAGGTGGCACTGATGACAAATGCCACTGATACGTGGCACTGATGACAGATGGCACTAATACGTGACACTGATGACAGATGGCACTATGTGGCACTAATAACACGTGGCACTAATGACAGATGCCACTTATACGTGGCACTGATGACAGATGGCACTGGGGACAAATGGCACTGACAACAGGTGGCACTGGGGACAGATAGCACTGCGGGCAGGTGGCACTGGGGTGGGGTGGATTGCACTGGGGTGGATGGCACTGGGGCGGATGGCACTGGGGCGGATGGCACTGGGGCAGGATGGCACTGGGGCGGATGGCACTGGGGCGGATGGCACTGGGGCGGATGGCACTGGGGCAGGATGGCACTGGGGGGGGGGCATGGCACTGGGGGGGGGGTGGCACTGGGGGAGGATGGCTCTGGGGGAGGATGGCACTTTTTTTTTAACTTTTTTTTTACTTTTTTTTTCTTTTTTTTCTTTTTTACACTGACGGCTGCTGCAGCCGTTCTTCTCTCCCCTCTCACACGCTGTCTGTGTGAGGAGGGAGAGCGGCGCTGAGAGATGATCTCATATGTTTACATATGAGATCATCTCCCATTGGACACGCCGATCACGCTGTAAACGGCCGCTGTGATTGGCCGTTTACAGCGATCTGTGTTTGCCTGTCCCCGGGGGACACGGCAAACACAGAACTTCCGCGATGCGCGCCCGCGGCGGCGCGCATTGCGGAAGTAAACACCAGGCCGTCCAGGGACGGCCAGGCGAGGGAAGCCGCCCGCCCTAAGGCTGTCATTCGGCTATAGGGCGGGCAGGAAGTGGTTAACTTACATTAATATTTAGGGGATAATTATCAGTTAATGAAAGAAAATAAGGTCTATTTGTGTCTGAGTTCTTATGTGTGTTATACATTTGAATAAAGTATATGTATCAAACTACTGAGTGTGATATCTGAAGTCTATGGGACATTAACATTTTAAAGGCTTATATGCAAATTATTGTCATGAAAAGTGTTTGGCCCAGGGACATGTATCAATGAAAATGTTTATTTTTTTTAAACTGACGTTTTTTCGGGAGCAGTGATTTTTTTTCTAATGCTTAAAGTGAAACAATAAAAATGAAATATTCCTTTAAATATCGTGCCTGGGGAGTGTCTATAGTATGCCTGCAAAGTGGCCAATTTTTCCCGTGTTTAGAATAATACCACAGCAAAATGACATTTCTAAAGGAAAAAAAAAGTAATTTAAAACTGATCACGGATGTAATGAATTGTTGGGTCTTGGCAATATAGATAAAACTCATTGAAAAAAAGAGCATGGGATCCCCCCCAGTCCATTACCATTAAGGGGAACCCCCGAACCAAAATTTAAAAAAAAATTGCGTGGGGGTCCCCCTAAAATCCATACCAGGCCCTTTGGGTCTGATATGGAAATTAAGGGGAACCCTGCACCAAATTTAAAAAAAATGGCATGGGGTCCCCTCAAAATCCATACTAGGCCCTTATTCGAGCACGTAACTTGGCAGGCTGCAGGAAAAGAGAGGGGGACAAGAGAGCACCCCCCCTCCTGAACTGTACCAGGCCACATGCTCTCAACATTGGGAGGGTGCTTTGGGGTAGCCCCCCAAAAGCACCTTCTCCCCATGTTGATGGGGACAAGGGCCTCATCCCCACAACCCTTGCCCTGGGTTGTAGGGGTATACGGGCAGGGGGCTTATTGGAATCTGGAAGCCCCCTTAAACAAGGGGACCCCCATATCCCGGCCTCCCCTCTGTGACCCTGCCCCCTCTGATGGCACAGGGACTTCCCTATGGCTTTCCCGTGGTGTCAGAGGTGGGCGGGGCCACTCGTTTACCTAAACAGGTTACCCCTCTGATGCCACAGGAAAGCCATAGAGAAGTCCCTGTGGCATTAGAGGGGGCGGGGTCACCATGTGGCCCGCCCTCAGTTATATAAGAACCGTCATAAGCACAGAAGCTTCACATGGTGGGAGCCTCCCATTGAGGCGATTCATCCGGAGGATGAAGCAGGGAAGAAGAAGCCCGGAGGAAGAAGCAGAGGAAGATAGAGGAAGAAACGGGGTAAGAGGAAGATGGAGGAAGAAGGAGAAAAACGAAGGAAGACCAGAAGAAGATGGAAGAAGAAGCAGGTAAAAGAAGAAGACATTATTAAGAAAGGAATTGTTAAAAACCGGCTATTGTCTTTTTTTACCATTTTGATATTTTTTTGTGAAATGGTAGGGGTACATCGTACCCCCTAACCAATTCATACAGGGGGGAGGCTGGGATCTGGGAGTTTTCTACTCTACTCCAAAGCACCCTCCCCATATTGAGGGCATGTGGCCAGGTACGGTTCAGGAAGGGGAGCGCTTTCTCATCCCTCCCTCTTTTCCTGCGGCCTGCCAGGTTGCATGTTTTGATAATGGTCTGGTATGGATTTTGAGGGGGACCACTACGCAATTTTTTAAAAATTTGACGAAGGGGTTCCCCTTAAAATCCATACCAGACCTGAAGGGTCACAAACATTCTTTTGGCTGGTTGGGCACAGATTCCCACAGACACACTCCAAAATTTGTGGGAAGCTATCCCAGAAGAGTGGAGTCAGATCCACAAAGAAAATGGTGTGAACACTTTTCTGCAGAGGAACTTTAATGTCCTGCACAGACCCCTAACCTCAACCCTACTGAACAGCTTTGGGATGAATTGGAATGCCGATTGTGAGCCAAGTCCTCTCCCCCAACATCTCATACGTTTTCTTTTGTCTGAACACAAATTCTTACAGGAACACTCCATAATTATGTCAGAAGCCTTCACAGAAGAGTGGAGCCAGCTCCATAAAAACATGCTTTGATGGGTTTGGTGTGGAGAAACTCAAGTGTCCTTCACTAAGCTCTGACCTCAACATTACTGAACACCTTTGGGATGAATTGGAAGGCCAACTGTGAGCCAGTAGGGCAAAACTGCTTTGGTTTGATTTGAGGCAAATGGAGGTCAATGGAAGTCAATGGAAAGCAAATTTTGAAAATAGTTTCTATTTTCAAGGCTAATAAGCAAGGGATTTTGACATAACGGGCAGAGGAAGCTTGGCACTGCCAGGGAGGACATCTGCCAATACAAATGTTTTTGAATACCATTCGTCAGGTTGCAGCTCTTTTAATAGGGCTTAACGTGATGATGATCAATTGATCATCAACACTTGCTGGGTTTGCAAAGCCTATATTAATGTTAAAATATACACACCCCAGAAATTGATGAGTGTCTTGAACACAATAAAAGGTTATACCTTGTGATGGTGAAAGCTTACGTTGGGCCTTTGGTTCATTCTTCTGCCGTATGTTGAGATCGCAGACATTGTTGTACATTTCTTCCTCACCAGAGACCCCTGCAGACAGAAATAGACCTAAAAATGTGATCCCAGGCAATGTGTGCAATCACTCAGCCCCATGTACTGTACACTACAGAAATAAAACAAAACAGTTGCTTTTTATGTGTGCTGGTGAATATTTTGGTGGGTAGTGGTGTGTTTTTCCTGCACATTTAATGCTCACACTTTTACCATCATTAAAACACAAAAAACATAAAATGCATCAAAATGTGTATCAACATGGTAACGTTTGTATGACATATTTGTTTTAGCATCACCAAAGCCATTGTAATGTAGAGTAGAGTTGGGCGAACGGTTCAGCCCGAGCATGAGTTTGGGCTGAACATTGGCTGTTTACCCCATTCCGCGAACACCTGAATTTGAAGTTCCCCCGATTTGTGTTCCACCGCGGAATGCCCTGCGATGCACAATGTATTCTGCGCCCTGATTGGGCAAAGATTTACTCGCAGTAAAAGCTGGTTATTAAGGAGCTGGGCCAGGAAGCCGGGCCACAGCCTCCTTAAAGTGTACGTTCACCTTTACAGAAAAATCTGTAAGGTGAACTCACACAGGACCACCTCCTCACCCCTCCCCCTGTCCCACTGACCTGGAGCGCGGCGATCCCCCGTTCTGAGCCCCGGTATAGCTGCCTCAACAGACCGGGTCTTAGCCCTTGTACACATGGTCGGAGAGTTCGTCGGAATGTGTCCAATCAGACCGTGTTGTCGGATAATCCGACTGTGTGTGGTATGCATCAGACTGATTCCATCGGAATATCCGTCGGACCCACTTTTCCAACTTGTTGGAAATATTTTCCGACAAACTGGTCCGATCGGACATACTCCGATCACGTGTAGAGAATTCCGATCGGACAAAGTGCCACGCATGCTCAGATCAAATTCCCACACCAAAGCTATTGGCTACTAGCCTGAACGTAGTCCCGTCGTAACGAAATAACGTCATCACGTTCTGAATGATCGGATTTTCCGACAACTTGGTCAAACCGTATGTATGCAACAGTTTCGGACACAATCCGTCGGACAAAATCCAATGGATTTGGTTGGCAGAATGTCCAACTGTGTGTACAGGGGCTTAGAATCCCTCCATCAGCAGGGACGTTTCAGAGCATTATAATTGGTCGGCCAATTAGACCAATCATATCCCGCGTAGCCCGTGCTTTCAGTGGGGAAGAAGTAGAGAGAATGCCGAGGGGATTTCTAAGCCCCCGTCTAATGAGGTGGCTATAGCAGGGCTCACAACGGGAGATCGCCGTGCTGCAGGACAGCAGGACGGGGGCTGCGGAGGAGGTCCTGTGTAAGTTCACCTTACAGATTTTTCTGTAAATTTGAACTTACACTTTAACCACTTGCCAATCAGCCGCTGTCATTTTACTGCGGCAGATTGGCACAAAACCCCGTGAACCGTCGTAGCTATACGTCGGCTCGCAAGATCGAGGTAGCAGGCGCGCGTGCCACCAGAGGCATGCATCCATTGCACTGCCGGGTGCCGATGCCTGTGACCAACGGTCGGGATGACCGCCGGCCGCAAGCGATTACGAGCACAAGGGGCAGAACACGGAAGTATGTGTACAAATCCCTGTTCTGTTCTGACAGGAGTGACAGATGGTGTGTTCCTATTAGCTAGGAACCATGATCCGTCACTTCCTCTAATCAGTCCCCTCCCCCTTCAGTTAGAATCACTTCCCAGACAACACAGTTAACGCCTTGATCGCCCCCTAGTGTTAACCCCCTTCCCTGCCAGTGACATTTTTACAGTAATCAGTGCATTTTTATAGCATTGATCGCTGTATAAATGCCAATGGTCCCAAAATGGTGTCAAAAGTGTCTGATGTGTTCGCCATAATGTCGCAGTCCCAATAAAAATCACAGATTGCCCCGATTGCTAGTAAAAAAAATAATAATAATAAAAATGCTATAAATCTATCCCCTATTTTGTAGACGCTATAACTTTTGCGCAAAGCAATCAATATACGCTTATTGCGATTTTTTTATACCAAAAATATGTAGAAACATACATATTGGCCTAAGCTGAGGAAAAAAAACTCTTTAAAAAAAATAAAAAGGGGATATTTATTATAGCAATAATATACCGTATATACTCGAGTATAGGCCGACCCGAATATAAGCCGAGGCCCCCAATTTACCCCCAAAAAAACTGGCAAACTTATTGACTCGTGTATAAGCCGAGGGTAAGACATGCCTGTCCATCCCTGTGTGTGTGTCCGTCCATCCCTGTGTGTCCGTCCATCCCTGTGTGTCCGTCCATCCCTGTGTGTCCGTCCATCCATCCCTGTGTGTGTGTGTGTGTCCATCCATCCATCCCTGTGTGTGTGTGTGTCTCCATCCATCCATCCATCCATCCCTGTGTGTGTGTGTCTCCATCCATCCATCCATCCCTGTGTGTGTGTGTATCCATCCGTGTGTGTGTGTGTGTGTGTGTGTGTGTGTGTGTGTGTGTGTGTGTGTGTGTGTGTGTGTGTGTGTGTGTGTGTGTGTGTCCAGCCTACCTGTGTCCCAAGCCTTTGTCCCGAGCCTCCGTCCCGTGCCTTGCCTCCTTGCCTCCGTGCCTCGCCGCCGTGCCTTGCCTCCGTCCCGTCCCGTCCCGTGCCGTGCCGTGCCTTGCCTTGCCTCCGTCCCGTGCCCTCTTCGTCGGCGCCTCGGCGGCCATTGTAAAATTCAAAAGCTGCGCCGCCGCCTTCGCCTGTGATAGGCGGAACACTGAATTTCCCAGCAGCCTGTGTTCCGCCTATCACGTACATCGTATCATCCTCGTCCGTAGTACGAGGATGATACGATGTCCGTGATAGGCGGAACACAGGCTGCTGGGAAATTCAGTGTTCCGCCTATCACAGGCGAAGGCGGAGCCGGAGGCGCGGCTTTTGAATGATAGAATGGCCGCTGTCTGTCTGCTCGACACGCTGATCGAGCGGGCAGACAGCGATGACTCGAGTATAAGCCGAGGGGGGCACTTTCAGCCTCAAAAAAGAGGCTGAAAATCTCGGCTTATACTCGAGTATATACGGTACTGTAGTATTTTCAAAATGTATGTTTTTTTTTTTTTGTTTATAGCGCAAAAAATAAAAACCACAGAGGCGATCAAATACCACCAAAAGAAAGCTCTATTTGTGGGAAAAAAAGGACGTCAATTTTGTTTGGGTGCAGCGTCGCACGACCGCGCAATTGGCAGTTAAAGCGTCGCAGTGCCGAATCGCAAAAAAATGTCCTGGTCATTCAGCAGTCAAATCTTCCGGGGTTGAAGTGGTTAACAACCGATGAGTCATCAACTCTCAATGGGCTTCCCTCTGACAGCTGAATAAAAAAATTATACAAAAAAAAAAAAAAAGAAAAAAAGGTCCCCGTTGTAAATCCACTGCCAATCACACTGCTCGCCACATCTGCAAAAAAAAACAAAAAAACGCCCCCACCGTTTATGAAGTCTGGCCCTCTACTGTAGGCTCTGTTTGACAGTGTCGTTTGACAGTACCTTTATAGGTAAGGGGATGAGGCCCTTGTCCCTGTCAACATGAGGACAAGGTACTTTGGGGTGGGGAAGACAGTGCCCCCCTGCCCCAAAAGCACCCACCCCCCTATTTTGAGGGCATGTGGCCTATTATGCTGAAGGGAGGGACTCACTCGTTCCTGCCACCTTTCCTGAACTGCCTACATGCTCAGAGAAGGGTCTGGTATGGCTTTGGGGGGCACCCCACTGTTTTTTTTCTTTATTTTTTTATTATTTTGGTGTGGGGTTCAGCTTAAAATCCATATCAGACCCTAAGGGCCTGGTATGGACTGGGGAGCACTGGGAGGCACCCCACTGTTTTTTTTTTTCAATAGCCGGGTGCTGGCAATTGAAACCATGAGTAAATTTCAATGTGATTTGACTTGTTTCTTTAAAAATGTTTGTTTTGCTGCAGCAGGTTCTATACACAGTACAGATGTGCCACTTTACAGGCAGACTAAGGGGACCCCCAAGGCACTATATTTAGTTAAGGGTTTCCTGATTTAAAGGGCTTCGTGATGATGACCCTTCCTAGTATTGAAAAAGCGTTGAGGCTTGAGCACATCATCGTGACATCAGATCCACCTGAAAAATGGACTACCGCGGACCGAGCCTCACTGCAACAGAACAGTGACCGACGGAAATTGGCTGGATAACCCTTCTATTTTAAACACATGCTGATCACTCCGGGTGCAGGCACAGGCACCAAATCATGTGAGTGCATCCCATATGTTTTACTTTCTATCATTTTAATAAAAAATGGTTTTACACTATGGGTGTCCCCCTTCTTGGCAGAGAGGGTGTGTTTTTTTTTTCTCCCCATCCATGGGGGATCATCCTAAGCACAGCTGATTCTGTAATTTACCCACTAGCTTTATTCCTCACAAAGTGCAAGTAACCACTCTAGTGATAGGTGGTCAGCTTGTAGGGGTGAGTGTACATCCATGTGGGGCACCTCTGTCTGAACACTAAATATTGGAGCACCGAATATTTATCTACGCACGAGCACTTTATTTCACATACATGTGATGTTTCTAATTGTTTCTAATTAATTGAATATTTAATTTACATGTTTATGTTTATCATGTTTAAATTTTGTACTAGCTAAGCGCGGTGTCCAACCACTTCATTTCACAGTGACGCTAGTCAGCTCACATTTACACACCTGCTGGCAATTGTTTGATTGATTCCATTTTATAATTTTCTTTGGCGCAAAGTTTTTTTGTTCATTATATTTAAAGGAAATTTTCATTTTTATTTTTGCACTTTAACCACTTCAGTCCCGGAAGCATTTACCCCCTTCCTGACCAGAGCACTTTTTGCGTTGCCTTAACTGACAATTGCGCGGTCGTGCAACGTTGCACCTAAAGAAGCTTGACGTCCCTTTTTCCCCTCACAAACCAATTGGTGGTATTTGATCATCTCTGCGTTTTTTAGTTGTTTTTTTTTTGCGCTATAAACAAAAAAAGTGCAATTTTTTTTTTTTTTTAAACGCATTATTTTTTACTTTTTGCTACAATAAATATCCCCAAAAAAAATATAAAAAAGTATTTTTTTTTTCCCTCAGTTTAGGCCAATACAGTATGTATTCTTCTACATATTTTTAATGAAAAAAAAATCAAATCAAATAAAATAAAAAAATCGCAATAAGCGTATATTGATTGGTTTGCGCAAAAGTTATAGCGTCTACAAAATAGGGGATAATTTTATGGCATTTTTCTCTCTCTTTCAATTGTTTTTTTATTAAATATTCAACAGACAAACATAATAACATTTGCATAGTACAAAATACAAAGTACAAAGAACAAAGTAGAGAGTCACTCACCATTACATCTTATATGTTGCATGTTGATGTATGTCTTACATCATTACATCTTATATATTGCATAATAATCATGGAATACAGCCATGTCTCCCAATAAGTATTAAATGTATCCGTATTGTGTGTTTTAATGGCAAAGAATTTTTCATAAGTGTACTGTGTTTGAACTCTATGAATAACCTCTGATACAAGAGGGGTGTCTTTGGATTTCCATTTGGAGGTTATGGTTAATTTAGCTGCTATTAGTATATGTGTAGCTATAGTTCTGCGATTTTTTGGGAGTAAGTGCACCCCCTACGTTAAGAATTGCCAGCTGAGGGGTAGGTACCAAGTTTATTCCTGTTGCCCTGTTTATTATGGTGAGGACCTGTTTCCAGGAGTTTTGGATTACCGTGCAATTCCATAGTATATGTAGGATGCCACCTCTCCCCCCCACACATCCACCAACAGTCAGGGGAGGAACCTGGATAAATCAGCCTTACTGGAGTTAGGTAGGTTCTATATATCACTTTAAGCATTAATTCCCAGTGATTTACACAGTGGGAGTGTTGGAAGTGGGATCGAATAGCTTTCTGCCACTCCTTTTGCACAATTGTAATTCCCAATTCCCTTTCCCAATTTTGCATATTTGTGTTTTTCTGGAAGTTTCCACTATACTGTAGCCTGTTGTAGAATCAAGACAGTCCTTTTGTTCTGTCTCGGTCCGACCTCAAGCGCGACCATGATTCCCTATGTATGTAGTAGTGGAGGGATGGGTTGTTTTTCTGAAAGTAAGTTAGTTGTATATAGGAGAAGGAAGTAGGTTGTGGATACTTATTTACTAGTTCTCTATAGGTCTGGATTCCTTCCCTGGTCCAATGGTGTATGTTCAAATTTGGTATAATATGATCATAGATTAGTAGGGGTAAGTCCGTGCATTTAGTCATAGTGTCTGTAGGTACTATACTATGTAGATAGTTCCAAGCTGCTAATGTGGCATCTATAGATGGAAAAAGGTTTATGGATCATTCCCTTGTGGGTCAGACTCGACAAGAGCAGTGCGGACAAATCACTATTGCCCACCACACTCCCCTCAATCCCGACCCACAGCTTATTTTATGGCATTTTTATTATAATTTTTTTTTTTTTTTTATTAGTAATGGTGGCGATCTTCGATTTTTATCGTGACTGCAACATTATGGCAGACACATCGGACACTTTTGACACTATTTTGGGACCATTGTCATTTATACAGCGACCAGTGCTATAAAAATGCACTGATTACTGTGTAAATTTCACTGGCAGGAAGGGGTTAAACACTAGGGGGCGAACAAGGGGTTATGTGTGTCTTAGGGAGGTATTCTAACTGTGGGGGGGTGGGCTACCTCTCACATGACAGCAATCACTGCTCCCGATGTCAGGGAGCAGTGATCTCTGTCATGACACAAGGCAGAACGGGGAAATGCCTTGTTTACATAGGCACTTCCCCGTTCTGCGGCTCCGTGACATGATCGCAGGGACGCCGGCGGTCTTCATGTCCTGCGGGGACGGTCACCCTGTACGCGGCGGGTGCACGCACCCACTAGCCCCGCCAATTAAAGGGTAACGTACAGGTACTCCCATTTGCCCAATGCTGCCATTGTGCTGACGTATATCGTCCTGCGGCGGTCGGCAAGGGGTTAAATATATTTTATGGTAAATATATGGGGGTGCACAAAATACAAAAACATTGGAAAAAAATAACAGGAAGATGCTATTTTATGGTAAATATATGGGGGTGCACTAAATACAAAAACATTGGAAAAAAATAACAGGAAGATGCTTTATTTTTCAAATTTTAGACTATTTATTCTCAATAAAAGCCAAGGAGATAAAATAGATGTATCCAGATTTGTTTAACATATAATAACACATAGTTAGGTTGAAAATGTCCCTCTAGTTCAGGGGTCTCCAAGCTGCAGCCCAGGGGCCAGATGCAACCCTTCCCTTTCTTTTATCCAGCCCTTGGGGCACTATTCCTTCCACTTGAGGCACTTTTTCATCCACTGATACCAACAACAGGGTATCATTTCTCCCAATAACACAAATGATGGGGAACAATTCCTCCCACTGACACTAGCGAAGGGTAACAATTTCTCCCAATACCAAAAACAATGGGGTCCACTGACACCAATGATTGAACCCAATTACTCCCACTGACACCAACAAAGGGTAACAATTACTCCCTATGACAACAACAATGGGGGGTCCACTGAAACCAATGATGGGACATCATTTTTTTCCACTGACGTCGGGACCTTTTCTACTCCCAATGGCCACTGTCCAGCCCTTCTAAAGTCTGAAGGACAGTAAACTGGCCCTTCATTTTGAAAGTTTGGCGACCCCTGCTCTAGTTCAACCAATAGAAAGAAATAGTTCACCAAATTTTGAGTAATATTTGCTAAACCGTTGATGATTTGAACCCGGGTGGAATCACCTATCTGTACCTGACACAGTTCATTCCTAATGAACATAATACAGTCACATATTTAGGTCTTACTTGTCCCCATCTGCAGATCTCTAGGGGGTCCTCGTTATGTTCTGTGGACAACCAGGATTCCGTGTGCTCTGTGATTTGTCTCTTCGGGGACCCCACTCGTCTTCTGCTCTGATTGTGTGAAAAATAGGACATCCTATAGCAGAGTTTTGTTTCAGGAACTGAAAATGACCACAAAAGAGGGGAAGTGTATGCAGTTATATCATATTGCTATTATTCTGATTATTATTAAAGCAGAACTATAGGCAAAGCTTTTTTTTATAAAATTTTTTTTTTATTTTGGCATAGGGTTATGTTAGATTTTTTTTTTCACCATCTGTGATCCATTGCAGAGTAGGGATGAGCCGACCACCCTCCGGGTTCGGTTCGCACAAGAACATGCAAAAAATTTGGCAGAACACACAAACACCATTAAAGTCTATGGGACACAAACATGAATAATAAAAAGTGCTAGTTTTAAAGGCTTATATGCAAGTTATTGTCATAAAAAGTGTTTGGGGACCTGGGTCCTGCGCCAGGGGACATGTATCAATGCAAAAAAAAGTTTTAAAAACTAAAGTTTTTTTGTTTGGGAACAGTGATTTTTTGCAAGTGAAACAATAAAAATGAAATATTTCTTTAAATATTGTGCCTGGGGGTGTCTATAGTATGCCTGTAAAGTAGCGCATTTAGAACAATACCACAGCAAAATTAAATTTCTTAAGGAAAAATTGTCATTTAAAACTGATCTCGGCTGTAATGAATTGTCGGATCTCGGCAATATGGATAAAACTCATTGAAAAAAAAGAGCATGGGTCCCCTCCCCCAGTCTATTACCAGGCCCTTTAAGGGGAGCCTCGAACCAAAAAAAATAAAATTGAGTGGGGGTCCCCCCAAAATCCATACCAGGCGTGTCAGGTCTGATATGGAAATTAAGGGGAACCCTGCGCCAATTTTTTTTAAAAAAAGCGTAGGGTCCCCCCCCCAAATCCATACCAGACCCTTATCCCAGCACACAACCTGGCAGGCTACAGGAAAAGAGGGGAGGGGGGCGAGAGAGCAGTCTCCCCTCTCCTGAACCGTAACTAGGTCACATGCCCCCAACGTGGGGAGGGTGCTTTGGGATCTGACCCCAAAGCACCTTGTCCCCATGTTGATGGGAACAAGGGCCTCATGCCCACAACCCTTGCCCCGTGGTTGTGGGGGACTGCGGACGGGGGCTTATCAGAATCTGGAAGCCCACTTTTACAAGGGGACCCCCAGATCCCGGCCTCCCCCATGTGAATTGGTAATGGGGTACACTATATCCCTACCATTTCACAAAAAAAGTGTCAAAAATGGTAAAAAAGACAAGACACAGCTTGGGTCCTTTATTAAAAAATAAAAATGTCCCACGATATACATTCACACTGCCCGATGAACCAAAAAATTAAAAAATTAAAAAAGCTGCAAATGTTCCGCTTCCATGAGAGGCTCACGCCAACTGACGTGTCTTCTCTGTGACAGTTCTTATATAGCGGAGGGCAGGGCCACCCGGTCATGTAAATGGGTGACTCCGCCCCCTCTGATGCCACGGGGGCTTCCCCGTGGCATCAAAGGGAGGTGGGGTCATCCATACAGACTCCTGGTGACCCTGATGGTGACAGTGCCTGGGGTGTCTCCTGTCTGGGATGGAACTTTCCTGCGGACTTGGGACAGGCTCACAGGACAGCATGACATCGTGCTGTGCTGAGCCCTGTGAGCCTGTCCCAAGTCCACAGAGTACACCGGCTGTCACTGCAGGAAAGTTCCATCCTAGGCAGGAGACACTGTCAACATCAGTGGGAACAGCTTTGGGATGGTCTACTCCTGTTCCAACATGACTGTGCACCAGTACACAAAGCAAGGTCTATTAATACATGGATGAGTGAGTTTGGGATGGAGGTACTTTACTGACCTGCACAGAGTCCTGACCTCAACTCAATAGAACACATTTGGGATGAATTAGAGCAGAGACTGCAAGCCAGGCCTTCTGATCCAACATCAGTTTCTGACCTCTGGAAGAATGGTAAAAAAACATTCCCACAGACACATTCCTAAACCTGGTAGACAGCCTTCCCAGAAGAGTTGAAGCTATTATAGTTCTAAAGGGTGGGCCAACTCCATATTGAACCCCTACAGACTGAGATGCTATTAAAGTTCATGCGAGAGTAAAGGCAGGTGTCCCAATACTTTTGACAATACAGTGTATGTTCTGCTACAGTGTGTCTCCTCTAGTCTTGATTACTTCCTGTCTGTCTGGCAGAGAGTTATAAATTCAGGAGGAAGGATGGTGTGGTGGAGTGTTGTGGTTGTCAGGGTTGGATTCTACCCATGAGAGGTAGTCGTGTGCTGTCATTAGATTCACCCCAGAACAAGACCCCTTGAAGGGATGGACTAATGTTCTATGCAAAGGAACAAACCCTGATGCATTTCACCCCACCCATCCTATGACTAAGCTCCAGTGGTGCGAAATGCATCAGGGTGTGTGGTTTGGTGGAGACATATAGGCTGAGGCTACACCTTGTTTATTCACGTGAGCTGATTGGGAGCAATCCTTTCTTCTTTACATTGACAAGCCCTCTGCATTGGTTTTAGGACAAGCCCGCACCCCATGTTCTGGGATACAGGTGTAGCGCACCCCCTAAGGAGCCGCAGTTAAACTGGGATTCTCCACCCTACCCTTGAGGGCCACCGACAGCCTCCTTCGCACTCCATCTCCATCTTCCACCTGACTCCCCCTGCTGGCATGACTCATGCCTATTTATGAGGTGGCCTGCCCCCTGCCAGCCCTTTTACTGGGGATTGGCTGAGACCCTAATAAATATTCCAAACAGCCCCTCCTAACCTCCTCCCACTATGTCTAGAACATTCTCCAATGTCCCAGAAAGGCATCAGAGAGGCTGCTAGCATGTGTCATCCAGCCCTGAGTCATTGAACTCTGACCCAGATTCACAGCTCAGGCTTAGCCCTGAGCTGAACTAAATTTTCATACACTAACAATTCTACGCTAACAAACCTAGCTCACCCTAAAGGGTGCTACACAGGGATATACTTTCATCTCTACTTTAAGGCCGGGTTCACACTGCTGCGGGGGGAGATCCGGATGTGATTCGCACCGCACTGCAGTGCAAATCACATCCGATCTCCGTAGCGATGCGAGTTCAGCCATACAGATAGTATGGCTGAATTCGCATCGCTCCTGCAGCAAACTCGCACGGGACCCTTTTTTTGGTCCGCAACAGAATTGGATCGCATGGGGGTTCACACCATGCGATCCGATTCCTGTGCGAGTCTGCAGATCGCACTGCGATATGCGGATGGATCTGGGGGTGTCATTAACTTTTCATTGACACTCCCAGCCGTTCGCATAGGGCAGTGTGAACTGCCGGCGGGAGTCATGCGATGCGGGAAAACGCAGCGGATTCGCAGCGTTCCCGCATCGCTGTGGTGTGAACCCAGCCTTAGTGATGCCAAAAGCAATATATAACAGTTTGTACTGTATATGTTTGGACTATAGGGGGCATCTGGATCTGGAAAAGGTATATGCACAGCAGAAACCATGTGGAGCGTATGAAAAGGATGTTTTACCATATTGTAAATGTTCTACCACTTACTCTGAATACCACGTGTCAATGTTTCGGCGAGCAGAGTAAGTGATGTTATTGTTATGGAAATAAGGAGCAGCCAGCTCAGTAGCAGGAGAGGTGGTGTCCAGGAGAGGAAGGTCCTGAGGGTGAGGTGATCCAGCAATCCAAATGCACACCCCTGAGCAGCTGAAAACTATTTTACAGGGACCTGTTGCAGCACAGGGCTAGTTCTAGGGACCCAGTCTGGAGCCACGGAAGGCAAGGCCGTATGATGTTCTGCCAAAGCTCCCTTCCTAGCCTTCAAGCTCAGTTGGAGAGTAACTGAGTTGTGGTAAGAGCTGGCATGAGGGACAGTGCTCCACACCATTATTCCCAAAATGGGTGAAAGGACAGGGGTCACTAGCAGGGAAGATGCTGTCCTTCCATTTGTGGGGCCCCGGGATGGTAATATGGCCTCTAGACACAAGGGGGCACAGACCCAAATGCTAACAAGGTAGTATGGTTCAGGAGAGGAATGTTGAAAGTGTGAGAGGGGGAAGAATGTGAGGAGAGGAGTGTGGAGGATATGCCAGTGGGTAATATATACAGGAGAGGAGTGTGGAGTAGATGACAGTGTGCAGTATGTATAAGAGAGGAGTATGGAAGGTATGACAGTGTGCAGTATGTATAAGAGAGGAGTATGGAAGGTATGACAGTGGGCAGTATGTACATGACCAGTGTAGTTCAGAGGTACCCAACTTGCCTCTTACTGCTATACCACTTGTACTCCAACATCCCCATTTCTTACCCTTCTAAAATGATGAGACCACACCTTAATTTTGGAGTATAAATGGCCATAGCAGCCTATTTATTATTCACACCATATAAATAACTGCAATATCAAATATATACCAAAATATCACCTCCGTAACAACTTGTTTAACTCCAGTCTGTTGGTCTTTGACGGCACCCCGGAACTCCAACACTCCACCAATACACTGCGGGACCTTTTTCCACACGATAGGCCTCCAGCGGATAATCAGCTCGGAGACAACCCCCTTCCCGCAGTGCAACCATTACAGTATTCCAGCTAACCTTTCACTTGAATACACAGGAGGGGCACATACTACCGATGAGCCCCCATCCCTTTCCATCACATATTTTTACTGCCACCGTCAAAGACCAACAAAACACAGCCACAGCCCGCAAGGATGACACCTTACCCTTAAGGGCTCCCCCACACCCCCAGGGCCCGTTGGATCCCATCTTGCAGCCCCAGTGCCCAGCCAACAATCACCACTACAGAGAGGTGTATGCCAACGCCCTCAATTACAGGCCCATGTTAGTTTCCACCTCTACTTGCCTGATCACCATGCCCCCATTCTGAGCCACAAACCTCCCCACCACCTGATAAACTTCGATGCAGGCCTTGTTACTTTTCGCCACGGACCATGCCATGAGCTTCATCGTCTACAGATCCATGTCGGACCCCAGCAGCATAGTGTTAGAAAAACCATCCGAAGTTTTAAAATTTCTGACATTACGTCCGAGATAATCTCCCTGATCGTCCCTAAAGCATCACCACCTGCATGCATACCCAACCAACCGGCAGTCTATCCCGCCACGCCTAATGTTCCACTTCCGATACCATCTTGCTCCACCTCAACCCGTATACCCCTAGCCAGTGAACACATGTCTCCCTCCTTTAGATACCCAACTGTCTGCCAACCAGTCTCACATCTGCTCTCTTGGCCCCCCAACAAACATACAAATGACCAAGAAATCCAGACAAGGCATATAAGACCTCCATCTGGACGAAAAACTGCCAAACAAAGGCAGCACCAACTTTAATCTAAACCAACTTACCCCACTCCTCAAACAACACAGCTTGCATGTACAGCCAATCCCCCACCTCCTCTTACTTTTTTTTTTTTTTTTTTTTGTTTTTTTATATATTTATTCCACCACCAAGTGAAGGCATATGTAAGTACGGAATCTCCTCGCTTCCCACCTACCAGTCCTCCTTACCACTGCCTCATCCAACCCACATCTGGCAGCTTCCACAGCCACCCCTATGCGGAAGGAGTGTGAAGTGTATTCTGCACCATCCAACCTTGCATCCCAGTGGCATTTTCAGAACACCCACATGAACTGGAACCTCGACCAATACTTCCCAGCCTTGTGCTGCATTAACCGCCCCCCCCCCCCCCATTCCATCTGTTCTAAAACCTAGAAACTCCTTTGCCGTTTTCCCAGAGCATACACTGCAACCTGGTACCACAAACCACAGCACCTCCACCCCTCTAACCCTTTGATCCTCATTCATTTTTTTTGTTTTTTAAACTGTCCAACCCAAACTCCTTTGTTCAATCCACCCTGCCCAGCAGCTTAAACAAAAGCCACAAACCCGTCAGTTTCCTCTCAATGCCAGACACCAACCTCCCCGTTTACCATGTTCCTGGAACCAAAGTACCAAACCAACAACCTTACCCCCCACACGGCCATGTTTGACCTCAGACTCCTGCACCAAAAAAACACCCTTCCTTTCATACCTTCACATAAGCTGCCCAAGTGGACTCACTGACTGACTGCCCGGGTACCTCCTGTGCTTACTCCAATGCCATACCCCCTATCCAGCCTGAGTAGGGAACTCCTCCCTTCTCTGTGGCCAGCTAACTCTCTGAACCTGTCCCACTGAAAATAGAGGCAAGGAGTAAGCCCCTGTGTTTTCGATGTCCGTAATATAATAGCATAGAGAAAATGTTCAACTGCACTCAGCGCAACCCCAAATGGCATAGCCGCCGCATGATTAGTTGTGACAAAGCGAACATGCTATTGCCCACGTGAACCACATCCACGTAATCACAATTCAGCTCCATGTCAGGTTCCTGCATGACCCTTACCACAGCTCCATAGCCAGAACCACTGGAAAATTCCAATAGCCCCAGTTTGTGAATGAACACCCCACTTCCACCCCACAAAACTTGGGGCCAAGGTTCTGCACCACTTGCCCCTAAAAGAAAAAAACAAAACTCATTGACCACGCCGTGTTTATGACCCCTTCCCTATCGAACTTACTCACCGGGCTGGCATCCAAACCGATCATCCATTATATGCGGCTAAAAACTTATATCAAACCTTCTAACCATCCCTATGTTCCCCGTTCAACCGTTTAAATGGGTAAGGGTCCTACATACAAAACATCCCATTCATGTATGGTTGAATCAGGGACCAACAGGTCTCTATCCCCCCATTCCAGTAAAGAACTAAACATCTAACCATGGCCCGGTAACTTGAGCAACCCATGGGCTGGCACCGATCCAAATAAAAAATCCTCTTGTCAGCATCTATCCCCCAGCCGAAGCTCTCTGAATGACTGTAAGCAAGCGGAACACGGATTCTATGTCCGATTAGACCATAAATGCCCCCCCCCCCTTATCCGTCACGCCTAACCCACCATAAAGTTGTGTACCTGAAGTATGGGCAGGCCCGGATTGGCCATAGGGCAAACCGGCATTTGCCCGGTGGGCCGGGGCCGCCGGGCCGCATGTCCTTGCTTGTAGGGCCAAGGCAGGCTGCTCTTTAAGCCCGTGCCAGTCCCCTAACCTTTCCGCGGCTGCCCGGCTGCCAGTTCAGCTCAGGCTCAGCCATTGGCCTGAGGCATGAAGGGGGGAGGAGCTAGAGGAGAGACCTCTCCACGGCCACCAGTAGAGTTAAGCCGTTGGTGCCTGGGGGCGTGACCACGAAGGGGAGAGGAGCCTGATGCAGCCCCCGGATCAGAGAGAAAGTAAGTGTGGCCACCTGTAACCTGTACAGGAGGAGCAGTGGTGGGGGGGGGGGCTGCATATAGAAGAATCATTCTCTCCATCTTCCTCCCACAGTCTCTGAATGCCTGCTTCTACTCCTCTCCCTCTTGCAGGCTTTCAGGTACTGCGGGAGGAAGATGGAGAGAATAATTCTTCTATATGCAGCCGCCCCACTGCTCCTCCTATCCTGCTTATCTCTACTGCCCCCACAGGGCTCTCTACCCCCCACAAAGTGCTCTCTAACCCACCCAGTGCTCTCCACCTCCCCCATGCTCTCTGCTGTGCCCTCTGCCTCTCTCTCTGCTGTGCCCTCTGCCTCTCTCTCTGCTGTTCCCTCTGCCTCTCTCTCTGCTGTGCCCTCTGCCTCTCTCTATGCTGTGCCCTCTGCCTCTCTCTGCTGTGCCCTCTGCCTCTCTCTCTGCTGTGCCCTCTGCCTCTCTCTCTGCTGTGCCCTCTGCCTCTCTCTCCCTGTGATATGCACCTCCCCCATGCTCTCTGCTGTGCCCTCTGCCTCTCTCTGCTGTGCCCTCTGCCTCTCTCTCTGCTGTGCCCACTGCCTCTCTCTCCCTGTGATATGCACCTCCCCCATGCTCTCTGCTGTGCCCTCTGCCTCTCTCTGCTGTGCCCTCTGCCTCTCTCTCTGCTGTGCCCACTGCCTCTCTCTCCCTGTGATATGCACCTCCCCCATGCTCTCTGCTGTGCCCTCTGCCTCTCTCTGCTGTGCCCTCTGCCTCTCTCTGCTGTGCCCTCTGCCTCTCTCTCTGCTGTGCCCTCTGCCTCTCTCTCCCTGTGATATTCACCTCCCCCATGCTCTCTGCTGTGCCCTCTGCCTCTCTCTCTGCTGTGCCCTCTGCCTCTCTCTGCTGTGCCCTCTGCCTCTCTCTGCTGTGCCCTCTGCCTCTCTCTGCTGTGCCCTCTGCCTCTCTCTCTGCTGTGCCCTCTGCCTCTCTCTCCCTTTGATATCCACCTCCCCCATGCTCTTCGCTGCCCCCTGTGCCTTCCACTTCTCCCCCAGTGCTATCCAGCCCCCCGTGCTCTCCTCCTCCCTCCTGGGCTCTCCACCAAACCCCATGCTCTACACTGTCCCCCTGTGCCCTCCGCCTCTCCACCCTGTGCTTTTTTACCTCCCCCTGTGCTTTTTTTGCTTGCTCCCTGCTGCCCGGATAGGCCCCGCCCACTTGTGGAACTGCCGACCTCATCCACTACCGGCCCAACATCCGTGCCTGCCGTGGCTTCTTTGTCCCCCACCGTGCATCCCCCCTAGTAGCAACCGAAGCGGGGGGGGGGCGAGTGTCCCTCAATCCCACAATGTACAGATGGGAAAGAGGCGCCATGGCGGGCTGTGACCCCACCCACCGAGCTCGGCTGGCGGTGGTGTGTCTGCCCGGACCCTCGCTGCAGTGGTTGGATCAGGGCCGTTTTTAAGGCAGGGCAAAAGGGGAAGCTGCCCTGGGCCCTGTCATTGTTGTGGGGCCCAAAGCAGCTGCCTCATACTTGCCAAATATTCTGGTTTAAATTCCCTTGAAGTTTTAGTCCTGTGCTGTGTCCCGATATCTCAGTGTGAAGTGCTTCTACTCATGCTGCCCAGCTCTGCCCTATTGTTGTGTAAAGATGACTCAACTGCAGACGATGTGTTTACATGTACATTACCGGCATTCATATGTAAATAGGGGCGGCCAACGGTATTGATATGTATATCATGCTCCCCTCAGGTCATATCCACAGTAATCTCTAGCAACCAATCAACAAGCAGAAATCATGTGCTGTAACCTCTAGCAACTAATCAGTGAGCCGTAATGTGTGCTGTAACTTCTAGCAACCAGTCTAGCTGCTATTTATTGTATGTCTCAGAGCAGGTGGAGAGCAAGACTGCATGGGGGGCCCCCAAGAAAAGTTTTGCCCAGGGTCCAGTCAATATTAAAGATGGCCCTGGGTTTGATGAATCAGTTTTTTGCTGGGGGAGGCTGCCACCTGCATGTGGGCACCTCACCTCCATTCCGCGGTCCGCTCGCCTGATCATCAATCCCTGCTGCCACCCGGCTGTGCCGCCCTCTGGTCCCCTGCTCAGCGCCATTCCAACAGTGTAAAATAAGCTGAGACAGCCATAATGGAGGAGCAGTGAGGGAAAAACCTCCTTTCTTTCTCCACAACTTTGTTCCCCAGCCCAGTCCCGCCTCCTTCTTATATAGTACCACTCCCACCTGGACTTTACTCAATGTCCCCTCCCCTCTTAGCTCTTCATAGTAACCCATGCATTGTCTCCCCTAAACACACTGTCATTCCCGGCCTTGCAGTACTTTCTCTTTCTGTCTTTTTCATTCTGGGCCTCACTGGAGAGGAGTGAGGGGGTATGACAGTGGACAGTATGTACAGGAGAGGAATGCGGAGGGTATGACAGTGGACATTATGTACAGGAGAGGAATGTGGTGGGTATGACAGTGGGCAGTATGTACAGGAGAGGAGTGTGGAGGGTATGACAGTGGACAGTATGTACAGGAGAGGAGTGTGGAGGGTATGACAGTGGACAGTATGTACAGGAGAGGAATGCGGAGGGTATGACAGTGGACATTATGTACAGGAGAGGAATGTGGAGGGTATGACAGTGGGCAGTATGTACAGGAGAGGAGTGTAGAGGGTATGACAGTGGGGAGTATGTACAGGAGAGGAGTGTGGAGAGTATGACAGTGGACAGTATGTACAGGAGAGGAGTGTGGAGGTATAACAGTTGACAGTATGTACAGGAGAGGAGTGTGGAGGGTATGACAGTGGACAGTATGTACAGGAGAGGAGTGTGGAGGGTATAACAGTTGACAGTATGTACAGGAGAGGAGTGTGGAGGGTATGACAGTGGACAGTATGTACAGGAGAGGAATGTGGCGGGTATGACAGTGAGCAGTATGTACAGGAGAGGGTTGTGGAGGGTATGACAGTGGACAGTATGTACAGAAGAGGAGTGTGGAGGGTATGACAGTGGGCAGTATGTACAGGAGAGGAGTGTGGAGGGTATGACAGTGGGCAGTATGTACAGGAGAGGAGTGTGGAGGGTATGACAGTGGGCAGTATGTACAGGAGAGGAGTGTGGAGGGTATGACAGTGGACAGTATGTACAGGAGAGGAATGTGGAGGGTATGACAGTGGACAGTATGTACAGGAGAGGAATGTGGAGGGTATGACAGTGGGCAGTATGTACAGGAGAGGAGTGTGGAGGGTATGACAGCGGGCAGTATGTACAGGAGAGGAGTGTGGAGGGTATGACAGTGGGCAGTATGTACAGGAGAGGAGTGTGGAGGGTATGACAGTGGGCAGTATGTACAGGAGAGGAGTGTGGAGGGTTTGGAGTGTGGAGGGTATGACAGTGGACAGTATGTACAGGAGAGGAATGCGGAGGGTATGACAGTGGGTAGTATGTACAGGAGAGGAGTGTGGAGAGTATGACAGTGGACAGTATGTACAGGAGAGGAGTGTGGAGGTATAACAGTTGACAGTATGTACAGGAGAGGAGTGTGGAGGGTATGACAGTGGACAGTATGTACAGGAGAGGAGTGTGGAGGTATAACAGTGGACAGTATGTACAGGAGAGGAGTGTGGAGGGTATGACAGTGGACAGTATGTACAGGAGTAGTGATGGCCGAACGGTTCGCCCGGCGGTCGTTTCGCGGCGAATTTCCGACTTTCGCCGTCCGCGGGTTCGAACGCCTTTTTCCGTCGTTCGCCCCGGCGGACTTACGTGTTTAATGTATGCAAGAACTTTAACCTTTCGTGACACGTTTATCATGTGTTACAGGACAACCAATTGAGACATGACAGCTCATGGACACTTGGACATTCCCCCTAACCTATAAATACACCCGATCCGGTGGCCATTTTACATTCTTTCTTCTGTCACTGTAGGGAAAGGATCCTGTGTGGAGTAGGGACAGAGAAAACGCTAGCTATTTGGTACACAAAAGTTCTTTTCAGGACTGGTATAGGTGTTAGGTCAGCAGCCTGAGTTTCTTTTGTCAGTTTAGATAAAGGGACAGAGCGCTGTATGCTGCTATTTTAGGGACAGCTCAGCCAGATTAGTCTTTCTTCATCATCATCATCATCATCATCATTAGCTGTTACTATCAGGTCCACAAAAGAGCTGTTCCAGCTAATCGTTCCAGCCTACTCTTTTTTGCCAATTTGTATAGGGACAGGCAGGAAGCAGTGTGTCAGGCAGTGAGGATAATTTTAAAGACTTGCTGTTACTATTAGTTCCACAAAGGTTCTTTTCAGGACTGGTATCAGTGGTACGGTAATAGGCTTGTACACGTATAATATTCTTTCTTCCAAATATAGAAAGAATATTATACTTGACTGCTGCCCTTCTGCTGCAGTCTGCTAATCATTCACAACTCACTTGTTCCACAAAAGTTCTTATAAGGACTGGTAACTTGGTCTGTCTAGGGTGCTACGGTACATAGGCTTGGGTGCGGTACAGTCTGCTGTTCTGTAAGGACCGCTATCGGTCCACAATAGATAGGGTTGCCGTGCACTACTGCTGACCGCTGCCCTATACTGCAGCAGTCCTTCAGCGGTATAGGGACTGACGCACAGTCTGCTAAACACTAATACACAACCTGCTTGGTCCACAAAAGTTCTTATAAGGACTGGTAACTTGGTATAGGGTGCTACGGTACATAGGCCTGAGTGCGTTACAGTCTGCTGTTCTGTAAGGACCGCTATCGGTCCACAATACATAGGGTTGACGTGCACTACTGCTGACCGCTGCCCTATACTGCAGCAGTCCTTCAGCGGTATAGGGACTGACGCACAGTCTGCTAAACACTAACACACAACCTGCTTGGTCCACAAAAGTTCTTATAAGGACTGGTAACTTGGTATAGGGTGCTACGGTACATAGGCCTGAGTGCGTTACAGTCTGCTGTTCTGTAAGGACCGCTATCGGTCCACAATACATAGGGTTGCCGTGCACTACTGCTGACCGCTGCCCTATACTGCAGCAGTCCTTCATTGGTATAGGGACTGACGTACAGTCTGCTAATCACTAACACACAACCTGCTTGGTCCACAAAAGTTCTTATAAGGACTGGTAACTTGGTATAGGGTGCTACGGTACATAGGCCTGAGTGCGTTACAGTCTGCTGTTCTGTAAGGACCGCTATCGGTCCACAATACATAGGGTTGCCGTGCACTACTGCTGACCGCTGCCCTATACTGCAGCAGTCCTTCATTGGTATAGGGACTGACGTACAGTCTGCTAATCACTAACACACAACCTGCTTGGTCCACAAAAGTTCTTATAAGGACTGGTAACTTGGTATAGGGTGCTACGGTACATAGGCCTGAGTGCGTTACAGTCTGCTGTTCTGTAAGGACCGCTATCGGTCCACAATACATAGGGTTGCCGTGCACTACTGCTGACCGCTGCCCTATACTGCAGCAGTCCTTCAGCGGTATAGGGACTGACGCACAGTCTGCTAAACACTAACACACAACCTGCTTGGTCCACAAAAGTTCTTATAAGGACTGGTAACTTGGTATAGGGTGCTACGGTACATAGGCCTGAGTGCAGTACAGTCTGCTGTTCTGTAAGGACCGCTATCGGTCCACAATACATAGGGTTGCCGTGCACTACTGCTGACCGCTGCCCTATACTGCAGCAGTCCTTCATTGGTATAGGGACTGACGTACAGTCTGCTAATCACTAACACACAACCTGCTTGGTCCACAAAAGTTCTTATAAGGACTGGTAACTTGGTATAGGGTGCTACGGTACATAGGCCTGAGTGCGTTACAGTCTGCTGTTCTGTAAGGACCGCTATCGGTCCACAATACATAGGGTTGCCGTGCACTACTGCTGACCGCTGCCCTATACTGCAGCAGTCCTTCATTGGTATAGGGACTGACGTACAGTCTGCTAATCACTAACACACAACCTGCTTGGTCCACAAAAGTTTTTATAAGGACTGGTAACTTGGTATAGGGTGCTACGGTACATAGGCCTGAGTGCAGTACAGTCTGCTGTTCTGTAAGGACCGCTATCGGTCCACAATACATAGGGTTGACGTGCACTACTGCTGACCGCTGCCCTATACTGCAGCAGTCCTTCATTGGTATAGGGACTGACGTACAGTCTGCTAATCACTAACACACAACCTGCTTGGTCCACAAAAGTTCTTATAAGGACTGGTAACTTGGTATAGGGTGCTACGGTACATAGGCCTGAGTGCGTTACAGTCTGCTGTTCTGTAAGGACCGCTATCGGTCCACAATACATAGGGTTGCCGTGCACTACTGCTGACCGCTGCCCTATACTGCAGCAGTCCTTCATTGGTATAGGGACTGACGTACAGTCTGCTAATCACTAACACACAACCTGCTTGGTCCACAAAAGTTCTTATAAGGACTGGTAACTTGGTATAGGGTGCTACGGTACATAGGCCTGAGTGCGTTACAGTCTGCTGTTCTGTAAGGACCGCTATCGGTCCACAATACATAGGGTTGCCGTGCACTACTGCTGACCGCTGCCCTATACTGCAGCAGTCCTTCAGCGGTATAGGGACTGACGCACAGTCTGCTAAACACTAACACACAACCTGCTTGGTCCACAAAAGTTCTTATAAGGACTGGTAACTTGGTATAGGGTGCTACGGTACATAGGCCTGAGTGCAGTACAGTCTGCTGTTCTGTAAGGACCGCTATCGGTCCACAATACATAGGGTTGCCGTGCACTACTGCTGACCGCTGCCCTATACTGCAGCAGTCCTTCATTGGTATAGGGACTGACGTACAGTCTGCTAATCACTAACACACAACCTGCTTGGTCCACAAAAGTTCTTATAAGGACTGGTAACTTGGTATAGGGTGCTACGGTACATAGGCCTGAGTGCGTTACAGTCTGCTGTTCTGTAAGGACCGCTATCGGTCCACAATACATAGGGTTGCCGTGCACTACTGCTGACCGCTGCCCTATACTGCAGCAGTCCTTCATTGGTATAGGGACTGACGTACAGTCTGCTAATCACTAACACACAACCTGCTTGGTCCACAAAAGTTTTTATAAGGACTGGTAACTTGGTATAGGGTGCTACGGTACATAGGCCTGAGTGCAGTACAGTCTGCTGTTCTGTAAGGACCGCTATCGGTCCACAATACATAGGGTTGACGTGCACTACTGCTGACCGCTGCCCTATACTGCAGCAGTCCTTCATTGGTATAGGGACTGACGTACAGTCTGCTAATCACTAACACACAACCTGCTTGGTCCACAAAAGTTCTTATAAGGACTGGTAACTTGGTATAGGGTGCTACGGTACATAGGCCTGAGTGCGTTACAGTCTGCTGTTCTGTAAGGACCGCTATCGGTCCACAATACATAGGGTTGCCGTGCACTACTGCTGACCGCTGCCCTATACTGCAGCAGTCCTTCATTGGTATAGGGACTGACGTACAGTCTGCTAATCACTAACACACAACCTGCTTGGTCCACAAAAGTTTTTATAAGGACTGGTAACTTGGTATAGGGTGCTACGGTACATAGGCTTGAGTGCGGTACAGTCTGCTGTTCTGTAAGGACCGCTATCGGTCCACAATAGATAGGGTTGATGTGCACCACTGCTGACCGCTGCCCTATACTGCAGCAGTCCTTCAGCGGTATAGGGACTGACGTACAGTCTGCTAAACACTAATACACAACCTGCTTGGTCCACAAAAGTTCTTATAAGGACTGGTAACTTGGTATAGGGTGCTACGGTACATAGGCTTGAGTGCGGTACAGTCTGCTGTTCTGTAAGGACCGCTATAGGTCCACAATAGATAGGGTTGACGTGCACCACTGCTGACCGCTGCCCTATACTGCAGCAGTCCTTCAGCGGTATAGGGACTGACGTACAGTCTGCTAAACACTAATACACAACCTGCTTGGTCCACAAAAGTTCTTATAAGGACTGGTAACTTGGTATAGGGTGCTACGGTACATAGGCTTGAGTGCGGTACAGTCTGCTGTTCTGTAAGGACCGCTATAGGTCCACAATAGATAGGGTTGACGTGCACCACTGCTGACCGCTCACCTATACTGCAGCAGTCCTTCAGCGGTATAGGGACTAAGAGTTTTGTCACAGGGTCATTTAAAAAATGACATGCAGAGGAAGAGGCAGGCCCTTCCGCAGGGGTGGTAGGGGTAGGGCAGGAGCAACAGGCTTGAGCCAAAGTGGGAAGTTGCAGAAGGTGCGTTCAATTACTTTAAAGGATGCACCAGACTTGGTTTAGTGGCTCGCTCAGCCTTACTCTTCTGCACCCTCCTCATCCTCTCGATCTGCACCCTCTTCTTCACTCTCTGCTATGTGCACCCCCAAAGACACTACCACCAACAACACGACCACCACCACCACCACCACATACCTTCCGCTTGAGTCACTGGAATTATTTTCCGATCCATATCAAGAGGACATTTCTGATGCGCAGCCACTCTTGGTATTGGATCAGGAAGAGGAGGTAGCAACAAGCGCTACTCAGCAGTCTGACGCCAGTACCCAGATCAGCCCAAGGAGGAGGTTGGTCCCCGGTGTTGCTGCCTACTCTACTTATAGCGGTGGGGAAGGTGACGTTGATGATGACGTGTCTAGTGATGTCACGTGGGTGCCCACAAGAGAGGAAGAGGAGGGGAGTTCAGAGGGAGATATGGACCAGCAGATAGGGAGGAGAAGCAGCAATGACTTACATTGCACAGCAGGGACAAAGCAGACTGCAAATGTATCAGGAGCGAGTCATCGACCATGTACGGTCACATCTGGCGCTCCCAGGACACCGGCACATGGCTCCGCAGTGTGGGCTTTTTTTAACGTGTCCGCTGCTGACAATAGCGTTGCCATCTGCAATCTTTGCAGTCAACGCGTTAGTCGCGGTAAGCCCAATACTCACCTAGGGACGACCGCCTTAAGAAGGCACATGAGCAGCCATCACCGAGCCCAGTGGGAGCAACGGAACACACAAAGCCACACTGCAGGCTCTCACCGTCCAGCCTCGTCTTCTACTTCTCCTTCTCCTCTCTCCTCACAATTGTCCTCCACTCCACCTTCCATCACGCCAAGCTCACATTTTTCTGCAAAAAGGCAGGCTTCCGTGGGCCTAATGTTTGAGCGTAAAAAAATGATGACGCCGGATAACCCTCTTGCCCAACGGTTGGCGGCTGGCTTGTCAGAACTCATAGCCCGCCAACTACTGCCATATAAACTGGTGGACTCGGAGGCCTTTCGCAAATTTGTGGCCATTGGAACACCACAATGGAAGGTCCCAGGAAGGAAGTATTTCTCAGAGAAGGGCATCCCAGAGCTATATGGCCATGTTCAGCGGCAAGTGAATGTATCTCTGGCACACAGTGTCGGTGCCAAGATACATCTGACCACAGACACGTGGTCTAGCAAACACGGGCAGGGAAGGTATATCAGTTTTACTGCCCACTGGGTGAACCTTCTGACGGCCGTCAAGCATGTAACCCGTGGCACCCGTGTAGATTTGGTTTTACCGCCACGGATTGCATGCAGGCCTGACTCTTCTTCTCCTCCTCCTACTCCATCCTCCTCCCTCTCCTCCTCAGCTGCCTCCTCCTTTTCCGCTGCTAGCGTCTCTTCCACTGCACCGCCCAAGCTCCCCAGAACCTATTCCACATGCCAGGTGAGACGTTGCCATGCCGTGCTGCGTCTGTTGTGCCTGGAAGCAAAGAGCCACACTGGCCCGGCACTCCTTTCAGCTTTGCGTTCACAGGCAGATGAGTGGCTAACACCGCTCAATTTGACAGTTGGTAAAGTGGTGTGTGACAACGGTGCCAATCTGCTTAGCGCATTGAAACAGGGCAAAATCACGCACGTGCCGTGCATGGCACACGTCTTAAACTTGGTCGTGCAGCGATTCCTTGTCAAATACCCTGGGGTCCAGGACATCTTGCGGCAGGCAAGGAAAATCTCGGCCCATTTCAGAAGATCTTACACGGCCATGGCTCGCCTTGCTGACATTCAGCGGCGACACCATCTGCCGGTCAGACGTCTTATTTGCGATTGCCCGACGCGATGGAACTCAACCTTCTATATGCTTGATAGGCTGCTCCAGCAGAAACGTGCAGTTAACGTCTACCTGTATGAACTCTGCGAAAGAAACGGTTCTGGGGAGCTGGGTTTTTTTTCACCGCGCCAGTGGCTGCTCATGCGCGACACATGCAGACTTCTGCGGCCATTTGAGGAGATCACCAAACTGGTCAGTCGCAGCCATGGCGCCATCAGTGACATGGTACCTTATGCCTTCTTTCTGGAGCGTGCATTGCGTCGTGTCATTGATCAGGCTGTGGAGGAGCAGGAGCGGGAAGATGAGGAAGTCGCAATGCTGGATGAATTCCCAGGGGGGGCTACTCTATCTGAGACAAGTCAACAACAGGAGTCTGATGAGGAGTCAGAGGAGGATGGTGCCGGGGCGGATGAGCAGGAGCAAGAAGAGCATGCTTTAAACCTTTCTGGGATCCCTGTTGTGCGAGGATGGGGAGAGGAGAATGAAGAGGACGACATTATCCTGGATGATGAGCAGGAGCCAGGCCACCACACCGCTTCCACTTTAGTGCAAATGGGGGCCTTCATGCTCCAGTGTTTTAATAGGGACCCCCGTATAAAAAGCATGAGGGTCAAGGACCAGTACTGGGTGGCAACGTACTTAGACCCCCGGTACAAACACAAAATGGCGGAAATGTTACCGCCGTCGCAGAGGGCTGTCAGAATGCAGCACTTCCAGGCCTTGCTTCGAGAAATGCTGCATTCTGCTTTTGCGTGCGCTGGCAGAGGAGCAATTCCCACTCCCAGAGAAGGATTTGCGGGTACCAATCCAACAGCGCCTGCAAGAAGAGGCCGGTTTGAAGATGTGTTGGTGACTTCGGATATGAGGTCATTCTTTCAGCCGACCCATCGACAGGTGTCATCCGGATCCAGCATCAGGGAACGCCTAGACCGTCAGGTGTCCGACTACATTGGGTTAACGGCCGATGTGGACGCTCTGAGGAGTGATGAACCCCTAGACTACTGGGTGGGCAGGCTTGACCTCTGGCCAGAGCTTGCCCAATTTGCAATCGAACTGTTGGCTTGCCCCTCATCCAGTGTCCTGTCCGAAAGGACGTTCAGCGCAGCAGGGGGGATTGTGACCGATAAGCGTACTCGCCTAGCTCACCACAGTGTTAACTACCTCACATTTCTAAAAATGAATGAGGCATGGATCTCGGAGGAATTCAACACATGTGATCAGTAGACCATGTATATGTCTATAAACAATTTTTGGAATCAAGCACACAGACCTTCTTAATTCATTTGGCTCACTTCCCTGACCCAAAAAAGCACACCGTACTATATGCCCCTACCCTCCTCTTTGAAGAGGTTGAGCGGTGTCATATTTCTACTGGGGCTGCTTATTATGAGGGGTTCCCACCATCCCTGTGCTGTGCTGACTTCCTCCTGGGTGTTCTTATTAT
Organism: Lithobates pipiens; assembly: GCF_037356315.1. Classification (NCBI taxonomy): domain Eukaryota; kingdom Metazoa; phylum Chordata; class Amphibia; order Anura; family Ranidae; genus Lithobates; species Lithobates pipiens. The sequence goes on from NW_027507903.1 coordinate 670,343,275, forward strand.
GAGGGGCTCCCACCATCCCTGTGCTGTGCTGACTTCCTCCTGGGGGTTCTTATTATGAGGGGATCACACCATCCCTGTGCTGTGCTGACTTCCTCCTGGGGCTGCTTACGGTGCTGCTGTCAGCGCTGTATGTCACGGAGCTGCTGTCAGCGCTGTATGTCACGGAGCTGCTGTCAGCGCTGTATGTCACGGAGCTGCTGTCAGCGCTGTATGTCACGGAGCTGCTGTCAGCGCTGTATGTCACGGAGCTGCTGTCAGCGCTGTATGTCACGGAGCTGCTGTCAGCGCTGTATGTCACGGAGCTGCTGTCAGCGCTGTATGTCACGGTGCTGCTGTCAGCGCTGTATGTCACGGAGCTGCTGTCAGCGCTGTATGTCACGGAGCTGCTGTCAGTGCTGTATGTCACGGAGCTGCTGTCAGCGCTGTATGTCACGGAGCTGCTGTCAGCGCTGTATGTCACGGAGCTGCTGTCAGCGCTGTATGTCACGGTGCTGCTGTCAGCGCTGTATGTCACGGAGCTGCTGTCAGCGCTGTATGTCACGGAGCTGCTGTCAGTGCTGTATGTCACGGAGCTGCTGTCAGCGCTGTATGTCACGGAGCTGCTGTCAGCGCTGTATGTCACGGAGCTGCTGTCAGCGCTGTATGTCACGGTGCTGCTGTCAGCGCTGTATGTCACGGAGCTGCTGTCAGCGCTGTATGTCACGGAGCTGCTGTCAGCGCTGTATGTCACGGAGCTGCTGTCAGCGCTGTATGTCACGGAGCTGCTGTCAGCGCTGTATGTCACGGAGCTGCTGTCAGCGCTGTATGTCACGGTGCTGATGTCAGTGCTCTGTATTACGGTGCTGCTGTCAGTGCTCTGTATCTCCTGCACCCTCTTGTTTGCCTACCCTGGTCCCTGACCTTCCCTCTCCTCCATTGCCTTCATTAGCTCCATAGTCCTGAATTGTCAGAACAATTTCCCAAATAAAAAAAAAATGCTTGTAGTTATCGATCCCAAATTCACCTCATACATGTATTATGCTATTGTCCAGGTGGTGGGACTACGTGCTACCCCCTAATAATTACCCCGTGGCCGCAAATTCGACCTAAAGGTTTGCGAAATTCGCCTCCCATTGAAGTCAATGGAGCCCGCGGCGAACGGTCGTTTTCGCGAACGTTTGTGCCCGTTCGCGTTTCGCGTTCGCGAAACGTCCCGTCGGAAGTTCGTCCATCACTATACAGGAGAGGAATGTGGCGGGTATGACAGTGAGCAGTATGTACAGGAGAGGGTTGTAGAGGGTATGACAGTGGGCAGTATGTACAGGGGAGGAGTATGGAGGGTATGACAGTGGACAGTATGTACAGAAGAGGAGTGTGGAGGGTATGAAAGTGGGCAGTATGTACAGGAGAGGAGTGTGGAGGGTATGACAGTGGGCAGTATGTACAGGAGAGGAGTGTGGAGGGTATGACAGTGGGCAGTATGTACAGGAGAGGAGTGTGGAGGGTATGACAGTGGGCAGTATGTACAGGAGAGGAGTGTGGAGGGTATGACAGTGGGCAGTATGTACAGGAGTGGAGTGTGGAGGGTATGACAGTGGGCAGTATGTACAGGAGAGGAGTGTGGAGGGTATGACAGTGGGCAGTATGTACAGGAGAGGAGTGTGGAGGGTATGACAGTGGGCAGTATGTACAGGAGTGGAGTGTGGAGGGTATGACAGTGGGCAGTATGTACAGGAGAGGAGTGTGGAGGGTATGACAGTGGGCAGTATGTACAGGAGAGGAGTGTGGAGGGTATGACAAAGGTTAGTATTTGCAATAATTCAGCCTAATGCTCACACAGATCGTGCATAGTTTAGAATCACCAGAGACAAGTGGGTCATCTCAGACTGTGTGTAGATAACCTCAAACCATGGTAGATGTTTCTACAGAAAATGAGGACAATACAGACAATATGATCCATCAAGACAAATGTGATGTCAAATAGTTCTGGTGTTTCTTATTTTTAGTTCCATAAGAAGAGTGGCTTGTCTATGGTGAAGGTTTTGATCTGATATTGTAGAAAGCAGACAAGGAAATACAACAATCAGATCTAGATCATTTCTGAATAAACCGCTGAAGTAACTTCACTGCTTGTGAAACCTTCCATTTACTTAATTATCAAAGAGTGTCAGCTCAGCTGGGGAAGATCACGGCTCTAAAGTTGGAGTATATATTATCATGTCATGCATGCATAGGAAAGGATGGTTATCCAGAGCTGAGCGTCTATTACTATCAATTTTATATCTTGGGCTTTGAGAGACCCACGGCGGTGGCCACTGTCTGAAAGCTTCAACCTGGACTAGACCAGAGTGAAGGAAATGTAAACAGGTATAAGGTCTGGTTCTGCTGCTGCCATGGGTTTGCGGCAGATCGAGCGGGTTTGAAATTTGCTATCCTGGCAAATTGATGTGGAAATATACTTTTAGGCTGGGTTCACACCGCTGCGGGGGGAGAACCGGATGTGATTCGCACAGCAAATCACATCCGATCTCCGTAGCACTGCGAGTTCAGCCATACAGATAGTATGGCTGAACTCGCAGCTGTCCCGCAGCAAACTCGCACAGGACCCTTTTTTGGGTCCGCAACGGAATCGGATCGCATGGGGGTTCACACCATGCGATCCGATTCCTGTGCGAGTCGGCAGATCGCACTGCGATATGCCGACGGATCTGGGGGTGTCATTAACATAACATTGACACCCCCAGCCGTCCGCATAGGGCAGTGTGAACTGCCGGCGGGAGGTGAGCGATGCGGGAAAACGCCGCGGATTCGCGGCGTTCCCGCATCGCAATAGTGTGAACCTAGCCTTAAAGTGGTTGTAAACCCTAATGCCGCGCACACACGATCGGAATTCTCGTCGGAAGAAGCTCTGATGGTTTTTCCGACGGAATTCCGCTCAAGCTGTCTTGCCTACACACGGTCACACCAAATTCCGATAGTTTAGAACGCGGTGACTTACAACACGTACGACGGGACTAGAAAAAGGAAGTTCAATAGCCAGTAGCCAATAGCTTCCGTCTCGTAGTTGAATCTGAGCATGCGTGGTTTTTGGCGTGTCGGAATTGCATACACACGATCGGAATTACCGATAGAAAGTTTTTCCGTCTGGAAAATTGAGAGCATGCTATCAATTTTTGGCTGGCAGAAATTCGGACAGCTAAATTCCGATGGAGCGTACACACGGTCGCATTTTCCGGTGAAAAGCTCTCATCGGCCTTTTTCTGGCCGGAATTCCGACCGTGTGACACATAATGGACTACTATGCGATGCGATGCATAGTAGTCCATTATGCTTTACCTTTGCAGGGAGACAAAGAAGAAGTAAACCCATCACCCATCACCAATGACATATTCAATAATTAGTGCCTAAAAAAACAGTATCAAATTTGAAAAGGGTACCATCATCTAAAAAATTGACAACTAGAAAACAGAAAGAAGGAAGTGTGGCCTCAATTTATGGACAATCTCATGACTACTGGACCTAAGAGGCACCTTCGTGTCCCCCCCCCTCATACTGCGGCCCCAGCGTTACACCCCTTCATATATACCCCTTCTCTTAACCTATAATAATGAGACCACACCTTCTTTGTGGGGTATAACCGGCCATAGCAGCCTTTTATTTATAAATATATAAAATATATACCATATATAACATATAAACATATGAACCATAATAACCAAAATCTCCATTTCTTTTCTCTAACAACAACCCCCCAACTCCGGAACGTCAGTTTTCCACCCGGTGGCTTGTCTGGCACTTTCCCATATAATGTCACACCTCTTTTACACTGCGGGCAGGCTACCGTCCTAGGCCTACAGTCGTGAATACTTCAGCCCGGAGACAACTCCCTACCCGCAGTGTCCACCATCCCATCCTCAGCTAACCCGCGTTAGCTGTCCACCAAAGGAGCCCATTTCCCTAACGGGTCTCCCACACATCCATCTCCTGGGTCAGTTACCACCAGACAAGCCACCACCACCGCCTCCTGACAGCTGCCATGACGACCACTCCAGAACCTGCAAAAAACAAAACATTAGGCCCCGTCGTTCGACCCAAACATAGGGAGGGTGGGAGGGAAACTTCCTACCTCTTCCTCGTGCACTCATCAACTGCTCCTCCTCTTCTTGCCTGGCTAATTTTAAAACCTCCCATCCCCTTTCTTTCCTAGCCACCCTCCTTTCACTCACTACTTGTTCTAAATATTTAACCCTCTCCTGTGCCCTTCTACCACTGTCATGTTGGCCCTCCATTACCCTTCGCTCCTCTCTGTCTCATTCCCGGGCCCTTCTGTAGCCATATACAAGACTTTCACACATGAATTTATTTATTTATTTATTTACTTTTTTGAAATGCAAATTGTGTTACAAACAGCCAATTGAAAAACATGCAACCATTGGACAAGAGATCTGAACACCCTAGAAAGCCTATGTACACAACACGAACCACAAAGACATCTCATCTCCATTCTCTACACATATCTCTTCAGAGACCAATCAGCGTTCTCCAGTAAGCCCTATTCCTCATGGGAGCAAGATCTAGATATCAAACTCTCTGACTCAGAGTGGGAAACCATATGTACTTATATTCTCAAAGGATCCCTTAATGTAGCGGTTCAAGAAGGAGGATACAAAATCCTCTCCAAATGGTACAGAACCCCCTCCCTGCTTCACAAATTCTCAGACACCATCTCCAACTTATGCTGGCGCTGTGGCAAGGCGGAAGGGACCATGATCCACATTTGGTGGTCGTGCCCTGCCCTTCAGAATTTCTGGAGATCGGTCCATGACACCATTCTTGCAGTAACATCCCAAAGCAATAATTTCTCCCCAGCTTCCTATCTACTTCACTATACCAAAATCCCCAAGACACGCTACTTTAAATCTCTCAATATGATCATGATTAACACAGCTCAACAATGCATCCCATGTCATTGGCGTTCCTCTTCAGTACCAACCTTAGCGGAATGGTTCCGTAGATTGAACAATACCGAAACCTTTGAAGAACTAATTAGTATATCCAACGACACAGTCACAAATTTTTCAGCAACATGGCAGGACTGGCGTCGTTTCAAACTTACTGACGCATACTCCTCACAATCTGGCTAAATGATTCTCATACACTAGATTATCCCTTTCTCATTATCCTCCCTCTCCCCTAACTTTATCATCACCCCCCCCCTCCTTCCCCCCATAACGTATATTAGTACTCGATATACTTTCCCATTATATGGTTCAGAAGGCTTTAGATTTCCCTCCTTCCTAGTTAAGGCACCCTTTAGGCCGTTTCTAGACACAACTGTACAAGTAACTAAGATCGTTGATGTGACTTTTTCCATGTTTGGAAATTGGTTAAGCTCTGTAATCAGCTACTGCACTATTATTTGTTTATTTAAGCTTTGATGACTTATTGTGTCATGTCTATTTTGATGCGATATCTTATTCATTGCCTGTATTTTCTTGTATGATTACTTTATCTTAATAAAAATTTTGTGAAAAAAAAAAAAGAAAAACATGCAACAAATGCTATATATATATATATATATATATATATATATATATATATATATATATACACACACATACAGTGGGGACGGAAAGTATTCAGACCCCCTTAAATTTTTCACTCTTTGTTATATTGCAGCCATTTGCTAAGTCCATGTTTTTTCCTCATGAATGTACACACAGCACCCCATACTGACAGAAAAACACAGAATTGTTGACATTTTTGCCGATTTATTAAAAAAGAAAAACTAAAATATCACATGGTCCTCAGTATTCAGACCCTTTGCTGTGACACTCATATATATAACTCGGGTGCCGTCCATTTCTTCTGATCATCCTTGAGATGGTTCAACATCTTAATTTGAGTCCAGCTGTGTTTGATTATACTGATTGGACTTGATTAGGAAAGCCACACACCTGTCTATATAAGACCTTCCAGCTCACAGTGCATGTCAGAGCAAATGAGAATCATGAGGTCAAAGGAACTGCCTGAAGAGCTCAGAGACAGAATTGTGACAAGGCACAGATCTGGCCAAGGTTACAAAAAAAATTCTGCTGCACTTAAGGTTCCTAAGAGCCCAGTGGCCTCCATAATACTTAAATGGAAGACGTTTGGGATGACCAGAACCCTTCCTAGAGCTGGCCGTCCGGCCAAACTGAGCTATCGGGGGAGAAGAGCCTTGGTGAGAGAGGCAAAGAAGAACCCAAAGATCACTGTGGCTGAGCTCCAGAGATGCAGTCGGGAGATGGAAGAAAATTGTAGAAAGTCATCACTACAGCCCTCCACCAGTCGGCGTTTATGGCAGGGTGGCCCGACGGAAGCCTCTCCTCAGTGCAAGACACATGAAAGCCTGCATGGAGTTTGCTAAAAAACACCTGAAGGACTCCAAGATGGTGAGAAATAAGATTCTTTGGTCTGATGAGACCAAGATAGAACTTTTTGGCCTTAATTCTAAGCGCAATGTGTGGAGAAAACCAGGCACTGCTCATCACCTGTCCAATACAGTCCCAACAGTGAAGCATGGTGGTGGCAGCATCATGCTGTGGGGGTGTTTTTTAGCTGCAGGGACAGAACGATGGGTTGCAATCGAAGGGAAAGATGAATGCAGCCAAGTACAGGAATATCCTGGACAAAAACCTTCTCCAAAGTGCTCAGGACCTCAGACTGGGCCGAAGGTTTACCTCCCAACAATACAATGACCCTAAGCACACGAAGGAGTGGCTTCACAACAACTCCGTGACTGTTCTTGAATGGCCCAGCCAGAGCCCTGACTTAAACCCAATTGAGCATCTCTGGAGAGACCTAAAAATGGCCGTCCACCAATGTTTACCATCCAACCTGATAGAACTGGAGAGGATCTGCAAGGAGGAATGGCCGAGGATCCCCAAATCCAGGTGTGGAAAACGTGTTGCATCTTTCCCAAAAAAGACTCATGGCTGTATTAGATCAAAAGGGGGCTTCTACTAAATACTGAGCAAAGGGTCTGAATACTTAGGACCATGGGATATTTCAGTTTTTATTTTTTAATAAATCTGCAAAAATTTCAACAATCCTGTGTTTTTCTGTCAATATGGGGTGCTGTGTGTACAGCACCTTCTTCCACATGTTTGCTGGGCCCCCCACATGACTTCTCACAAACTGCAAACAGGACTTCTTATGACCTTCTTTCACCAATGTCTTTCTTCTTTCCACTCTTCCATAAAGGGCAGATTTGTGGAGAGACGACTAATAGTTGTCCTGTGGACAGATTCTCCCCCCTGAGCTGTGGATCTCTGCAGCTCCTCCAGAGTTACCATGGGCCTCTTGGCTGCTTCTCTAATGAATGTTCTCCTTGCCCGGCCGGTCAGTTTAGGTGGACGGCCATGTCTTGGTAGGTTTGCAGTTGTGTCATACTCTTTGCTTTTTCAGGGTGCTGGACGCATGGATTTCAATGTTTTTTTGTTTTTTTTTAGGAAGCACATGATTAGAGCCAGAGACTCTAATTATCTTCAAAAAGTGCAGGTTCGAAACGCAGAGCACTGCGCCTGGAGCCCACCGTGCTGTGTGACATTATCAAAATATTTCTCCTCCCTGCCAATCAGGAAGCAGGTCCTGAGACCCAATTGGCTGAGAGTCCTAAGTCCTGATTGGCTGGGAGAAGAAGCAACTGTCGGGACTTGGAAGGAAACACAGGGGGGGAAGCCGCCGAAGCCACGACCTGGATGGGGTAAGTGCGGAGCTGGTGGGGGGCCTGGCGTGCGATGGGCGAGTGATGTGGTGAGCGAGCGATGGGGGGTGGGGAAGCAGCGATTGATTGAGCACCAAGGGGGGGGATGTCTGTCTGGCTTTATTTATTTTTACACGGTCATTTTTAACCATTGTGCTTTTTATTACATACGAATGTGTTTCATTGCAGTCAAAAGAGTTCAGTGTAATTCAATGTGATTCAATCACATTGGGCTTGCATACAGTCCATTCATAAAAATTACAAAAGTGTTATAGCTCATTCATTAGAATAGTGCCCCATACACACGGTCGGACATTCCAATGACAAAAAAATATCAGATTTTTTTTCGACGGATTTTGGCCCAAACTTGTCTTGCATACACACGGTTGCACAAAGTTGTCAGAAAATCAGAACGAGGTGACGTAAAACACATACGTCGGACCTATAAAGAGGCCAGTATCCAATAGCTTTCATCTCATAATTTTTTCTGAGCATGTGTGGCACTTTGTCGATCGGAATTGTCTACACACGATCGGAATTTAAACAATCAGATTTTGTTGTCGGAAAATTTTAGATCCAGCTCTCAAACTTTGTGTGTCGGAAATTCCGACCGTGTGTACAGGGCATAAGACTTTCAAGCCCAGTTCTCTGATTCCAGTCAGAGTTATGAAAGTCCACTGTGATGGTCCTAGAATTATTCTTCTCCGTATGTACAGGAATACATAATACATGGTGTGCAATGTTCCAGATGACTACACTGCGCCCATATGACCCTCGTGGCCATCTTGGGCCAGCAGGGTCTATATACTGTAAGTCCCTGCCAACCCGGTTCTGGCCGGCATTTTGCGAGTGGCTAGTGTAGGGAGAGAGACCCGCTTGTTAGGGAAAGTAACAAGTGGTAGGAAAAGGTTTCAGACCATGAGGGACAGGCTATGGACTTGCTATCTTGGGTCTGGATCAGTTGGCATTCTGTTCAATGCAAGTTTCAAGTCTATTACAACCGGACTCTGTGTGTTTATTGCTGCAGCTCCATGCTGCACTTCCTCACACGCTCTCTAGCTAACAGAAATGTTTGGGTGACATGTACTCTTTATGGAGAATTTGGGGGTCTATTAGACTCTTGATGCCTCCTTTACACTCTGCTCCAAGCAGGGACAAGGAATCCCAGATTTGCTCCTTTCCCACCCACCTCTGGCCAGGATCTTACAGACCTGAACCCAGAAGTGCTCAGGGATGAACACTTCCAGGAACACTGAACACAGGAGAGGTCAGAGAACATATGTTTCCCCGATTACCACTTGCTTATCATCCTGGAGATATTTTCATTAGTCCCGGTCTCCCTGGAGATAGGACCAGGAAGTGTGATGGGGTTGACAACCATGAGCTTGTTTTAACCCTTTTATTGCCATATTTAGAGCATGTCCTTATCAGTCGAAGGGTTAAAGTGGAGCTCACAGGGCATTATGGGGCAGTGCCAAGCTGACCAAGCATAAATTTTACCTGAACAGTAGTAGTGGGGGAAAGTAATGGGTCCACCAAACGTCATCATCTGTGTGTATTTAGGTTTAGTGTAGGGTGTAGTGTAAGGTGACCACCTTTCATCTCATCATTATGATGCCCATGTGAAGGAGACTGAACTCTTCAGTTCCCCTTCAATACAGAAGTCTATAAGCGGGAGGGTGGGGATCTGGATATCCCTTTCCTTTCCCCCTTAAAGCGGAGTTCCACCTGTTTTTTAGTTTATTAAAAGTCAGCAGCTACAAAAAGCATAGCTGCTGACTTTTAATAAACCAACATTTACCTGTCCAGCGATGTGGCCACCCAGAGGCTCGCTCCTCTCCCCTTCCTCTTCTCTGCTCCGTCATAGCAACTGTGGGCACCCAGCAGGGACAGCTTATGACTGGTGTGCACTGTGCAAGCGCGAGTCGGACTGCACTCTGCTATTGGCCGGCCTATCTTCTGGGACCTGTGTTGGGTTCCAGACGATCGCTTGCAGGGAGGGGCTGCCTAGGGCAAGTGGAGGAGTCGCCAGGGGGCCAAAAAGAGGAAGGAGGAAGTGTGACAGGAAGTCCTGCTAAAAATAAGGTACACGCTCCCCCCCCCCCCCCCCCCCCTCTGAAAAAATGACATGCCAAATGTGGCATGTCAGGGGGCGAGGAGTGCTTAAAGCAAAAGTTCCACTTTTGGGTGGAACTCCGCTTTAAGTTATGCGGAGTGGTCGTATGGGTCTTTTGAGACACATCGGGATTTTGATTCTGAGACACTTTTTCTAGTTAGCTTAGTAGTCCGTTACTTCATATGGGATGCACAGCGTCAAGTTTCCATTTAGAAAAAAAGTACTTCCTGTCGAGCTGGTGATGTACATTTTAGGTGAGGCTGGGAAGATGTGGGGTCTTAAGAAGGACAGGTGGTGGCTGAGGGCCTGGGCAAAGGCGTGGAGGAATGTCGGGTCTCCGGAGCTGTCAGTCTCTGGGTGTTGCGGCTTTTCTTTCTGTCCTTTCACGCCCCCTAGATTTTTATAAGATCAGATTCCTTCCACTGATACCAATGGTGGGGGTCTATTCCCCCCACTGATACCAATGATGGGGCACTATTCCTCTCACTGATACCAATGATGGGGCACTATTCTCCCCACTGATACCAATGATGGGGCACTATTCCTCTCACTGATACCAATGATGGGGCACTATTACCCCCACTGATACCAATGATGAGGCACTATTCCTCCCACTGATACCAATGATGGGGCAATATTCCCCCACTAATACAAATGATGGAGCACTATTCCTCTGACTGATACCAATGATGGGGCACTGTTCCTCTGACTGATGCCAATGATAGGGCACTATTCCTACCACTGATACCAATTATGGGGACACTATTCCTCCCACTGATACCAATGATGGGGCACTATTCCTCCCACTGATACCAATGATGGGGCACTGTTCCTTTCACTGATGCCAATGATGGGGCACTGTTCCTTTCACTGATGCCAATGATGGGGCACTACTACTCCCACTGATACCAATGATGGGGCACTATTCCTTCCACTAATACTAATGATGGGGCACTATTCCTACCACTGATACCAATTATGGGGACACTATTCCTCCCACTGATACCAATGATGGGGCACTATTCCTCCCACTGATACCAATGATGGGGCACTATTCCTCCCACTGATACCAATGATGGGGCACTATTCCTCCCACTGATACCAATGATGGGGCACTATTCCTCCCACTGATACCAATGATGGGGCACTATTCCTCCCACTGATACCAATGATGGGGCACTATTCCCCCCACTGATACCAATGATGTGGCACTATTCCTCTCACAGCTACCAATGATGGGGCACTATTCCTCCCACTGATACCAATGATGTGGCACTATTCCTCTCACAGCTACCAATGATGGGGCACTATTCCTCCCACTGATACCAATGATGGGGCACTATTCCTCCCACTGATACCAATGATGGGGCACTATTCCTCCCACTGATACCAATGACGGGGCACTATTCCCCCCACTGATACCCTATGATGGGGCACTATTCCTCCCACTGATACCAATGATGGGACAGTATGCAGGAGGAGGAGTTACGTAGACACACCTGTCTTGGAGAGCTGTGAGTCTGTGAGGTCTACTTTGACATTTGGGGGCCAATCAGATTTAGTAGTGTAGCACCCTCCTAGGTAGGTGCTAGAAGAGTAGTTTTGGGTCTTTCTGCTTATCAGGAAGATTGTTAGGCAAATTTAGAATGCTCTCTGTCTACCAGGGAGCAGGATCTATTGGTGAGGTCGGTCTGCTCATGGTGCTCTAGGTGCAGCTCAGCTTGTCTGAATGTTCCACACTGGTCCAATAAGGAGGCATATTGGACAGTGGGAGGGAACCTGACAGATGATGGTACAGGCATTGCTACAGCCCTGGCTATTGGCAGAGGTAAGTGTCTCAAAGCATGCTGAAAGGGCTAGAGATCGGGGTCCCGGAGGGAGTAGACAGATGCCCCTTCTCTGAAAAGGTTGTCATACAGCCTTGTGTAGTTGACCTAAGGGCCTGAAGTCAGAGTAAAGATGAACCAAGAGGTCCTGCAGTAGCTGACTGGAAGGGAAACACCAGCAAGGATCTGATTCTGCCTACAGTGAGTACTCATCTTAAAGGGGTTGTAAAGCTTTGTTTTTTTATTTTCTAAATAGGTTCATTTAAGCTAGTGCATTGTTGGTTCACTTACCTTTTCTTTCTATTTCCCTTCTAAATGTTTTTTTTTTTTTCTTTGTCTGAATTTCTCACTTCCTGTTTCTCCTCAGTAAACTTCACACCATCATCCGAGCGGTGTTTAGTCACCCAGTACAGCTTACTGAGGAGAAAGAGGAAGTGAGAAATTCAGACAAAGAAAACAAAGAAAAAAAAAAACATTTAGAAGGGAAATCGAAAGAAAAGGTAAGTGAACCAACAATGCACTAGCTTAAAGAACCTATTTCGACAATAAAAAAATGAACCTTTACAAGCCCTTTAAGCTAGAAGAGTCAGTGGATGGGTGTCAGTCAAGGGGATGCTAGGTAGTGCCCTGAAGATAACATAGTTGCATCAAATCTGCTGCTAGAGAAAGCAAGAGGACTTCATTCTTCCATACAACTGACAGTATAGTAAAAACAGTGTGTCCGCTTCCACAAATACCCCGGTGAGGCCAAGTGAGAGTTGTCCATATCAATTGTGAACAGTTCATTTGGAGTATCCCACTATCCCTTTCTCCCATCCAAGTTCCACAATAAATAGCAAAAACCACATATACCCTGGACTATATATTGAGTAATGAGCAAACGGGAGTAAGGGGGGGATGTATGAAAACCCCTAGCAACCATCTGCAGGTAATCAAAGTTAGGCCTAAGAAGTCAACACACAGCAAGACCTATGGGGACACTGCTATAGCAGGAATGAGAGTTGGATTGAGGTCGAACTTGAATTCAGGATAACAATTAGATTTTAATCGGGAATTTGGGTCAACCCATAATTCTCTGGTCAGCTGGGGGGAGTTCTGAATAACCCAACCCCTTACTGTATGTGTTCAATGACCGGAGTCCCCATAGCCTTATTAGGACAGCAACCATTTCTGTTTTGATATTTGAGGGCAGCAGTCACACACACACACATATATATATATATATATATATATATATATATATATATATATATATATATATATATATAATGTGAGTGTGTACAGTATATATATATCGATAAGACAAGCGTTATCTGATGGAGGACAGCCACACACGTTTTTGAGTACTGGAGCACCAAAGTAGGCCTCCAACTTTGAGGAACAATGTAGGATTTACTTTGCAACAAACAACAGAAATGTACCCGCCGAGATCCAGCTGTGGAAACACAGTGGCACCTTTACAATTCTGGGGCACCGGAATAGGGGAATAAAGATGATAGGATCTAGTAATGTTGGTAGGTATCACATTTATTTTTGGGGCTGGGGGAGCAAAGTTGACAATTCAAGGTTTAGTAAGCGTCAGCAGCAGGAGATTTCAATCACTGGTAATCCAAGACTGGTTTATTTTATTAAAAGTGAGCCGGTACACACTGTCAATGGATATCTGTCTTCTCGGTAACAGAACCTTCTGCTGCAATGAAGAACCTCTCAGCCACCACACAGACAGAGATTTGTATAATTGGGAGCTGATGACCACCAATGTGTGTTATGCATAGTTCACTATGCTATTTCTTAAAATCTGATGAATTCTGGAATCCATCTTCTTCATTGTGCTCATCATATCGGAATCTGCAGAGGAAGGAAAATACGTAACAATCTAGAATTTTCTCACAAATCATGACATGTGAAGGACCTAACCCACAGTCACTTCAGCCACCCGTTAAACATAATATTTAACCCCTCCAAATCCCCCCACAAATGACATGACGAGATTTTGGAGTAAATGGCCTTGACGGCCCCTTATTAACAATTAAGTAAATAACATTTTAAATAACACTTAACCAACTTTTATATACTATTAGGGTCTTTTGAGAAAAACACCCACCACTGGTCACTGCGCCAAACTTCTTTTAACTTTAGGCCTCCGGTCGCAAGCCCCCGGACCTGGAGACGGTACTCAACTTTCGCAGTGACCTACCTTTGACCCCTTCCTGGTTAACCCCTCGTTAACCGGAAGGTACCTGATAACCCTCATCCACAGATGGGTACCAACCATGTTAACCCCCATCCCACAGATGGGTACCAACCATGTTAACCCCCATCCCACAGATGGGTACCAACCATGTTAACCCCCATCCCACAGATGGGTACCAACCATGTTAACCCCCATCCCACAGATGGGTACCAACCATGTTAACCCCCATCCCACAGATGGGTACCAACCATGTTAACCCCCCATCCCACAGATGGGTACCAACCATGTTAACCCCCATCCCACAGATGGGTACCAACCATGTTAACCCCCATCCCACAGATGGGTACCAACCATGTTAACCCCATACCACAGATGGGTACCAACCATGTTATATCTGCATATAACATCCATATTTTCCTCCTCCAAAGCCCCAACCACTGCACAAGCTGTCCTTACTGCCCCTATTACAATTAACCATACTCGGGAGGGTGGGTGGGAATCTTCTCCTCCGCCGCTCACTAATGACGTCACTCCCCTTCCTTCCTCATAGCTTCCAAACTCGAGTGCCTCCCCTGCTTCGGCCACTCCCCCTTTCTTAAAGGGGACAACTTTTTCTCTGAAAAGCATGACTGTGCTTGTCCACACCTGTCATGCCGTCCCTACGCCAATCCTTTCCTCTCCTTCTGCTCCGGGACTCTCTTTATATAGTCCTTATATACTGTACTTTATATGCACTCTTTGTCCCCTAAATTAGCAAAGCTATGCCCTGTTCCAAAAAGGGCAAGGTTATAGCAATTGTTTTTGGACAGCATGTGCAGGAAAGGAGTGTGGAGGGTATGACAGTGGGCAATGTGTACAGGAGAGGATTGTGGAGGATATGACAGTGGGTAGTATGTACAGGAGAGGAGTGTGGAGGGTATGACAGTGGGCAGTATATAAAGGAGGGGAGGGTGGAGGGTATGACAGTGGGCAGTATGTACAGGAGAGGAGTTTGGAGGGTATGACAGTGGGCAGAATGTACAGGAGAGGAGTGTGGAGGGTATGACAATGAGCAGTATGTACAGGAGAGGAGTGTGGAGGGTATGACAGTGGGCAGTATTTACAGGACAGGAGTGTCGAGGGTGTGACGGAGTCACTTTGGGCAGGGGGGCCCATGGAAACCCAGAATCCCTTGAGGTTGGGAAAACCTTGTTTCAGCTCCCCATGCACCTCCTATGTTTAAGTCACCCTGTGTACTCATTGTACAGCCACACTGGAATGTTGCGTGTGTGTGTGTATGTATATATATATATATATATATATATATATATATATATATATATATATAGTCTCTTTTTTTGTGTACTCTTTGCTGGGTCGTTTGGGGTGTGGCTGTATTCCAATGTTCTATTGTGTCTGTCTTAGATATTATGGGATGTGTATGTAGATTAGCTATGAGATTGGTGGGGACGAATTCCTCCAACAGCTCTCACTGCTGATTGGACAGTCTAACCTGCTCGGAATGCAAAGGTGGGGGGATTGTCCAGAGTATTACCTGTGTTTTCAATAAACAGTCCATGTTCAGCAGCCAAAGAGTATTGTCTTGTTTGTTGTTGGGAGTGGTTGGAATATGTGATATCTATATTCAGACGGGGATGAAGCGGTATATGACAAAAGCATTCAAGCGAAGTGTAGGGACGTTTGGTTACATTGGTGGCATGGTGGGATGCTTCCTGCAGTCTGGGACATCCAAACCTCCACCTAGGTCCAAGGCCTGGATAGCAGGAGAAGAGGAAAGGTACAGATACCAGCCACCATGGAAGAGGAATTCGGAAGGAGGTTGCAAAAGATGCAGATACAGCACAGAGGACCAATATCAGAGCAGGTCCTGCTGCAATAGTTTGATTCTATCCCCTGGGAACTCTGGAAGGAAGCGCTAGCCCATGATCAGCGACACCAGGGAAACATTCTCTCCTCCTTCCAGGAAAGGTACTGGTCGCAGTATGAAGTGCAAATGGTGTTTCTGGGGGAACAACCACATAAGGAATGGAAAGTTGAGATAACCAGGTTGGTCCAGGTGGAGATGCGGTTGGACAAGAGCTACAGAGCCCTCCGTTGGTATGTAGCCCAAGTGTGCCAATGGACAGTGGACGACACCCCAACAGAAGGCTTTGGCTACGGCGGCCTGGGGCAGTTATTAGAGAGGCTGTCACAGGACCCTGACTTTGGAGCCATTTGGAGTGGTGTTTGGAAGAAATCTCAGAATAGAGAATGGATACTGAATGTCTCAGAAGTTCCCTGGGCACTGGTAGATTTGGAGTTTCTAGCCAATCAGTAATGGGAGCTGGAGACTGCCTACAGACAGCTGCTAGATTCTGCTCAGCAGCAGGTCTGGGGTCCCTTTGCCTGGGACTATCAGGAAATACCAGATGACAACTCTGAAATCCTGGCTGAAGGGTCGGCAATGTGACAGAGTAACAATGTGCTTTGCCAACCTGCCCCCGCAGTTATGCACGCGGAGGTCCTATGGTAGATGCAGCAAGTTCTGACTGACCTTGATGATCCTGTTTCTGCATGGGATGATCTTGGATGGAGGAATGCGTCTGTTCAGCAGCTGGATGAGAGTACGGGGGATGGAGGAGTCAGCTCATCTCTCCAGCCACAGACCACAGAATGTATGGATTTAATTGACCGTTCATCAGAGGTTGTTATAGATTATGAGTCACCTGCCAAAGTGTTGGCACTGGGCCCAAGTGTAGCCAACTCATGCCCCGGATTTTCATCAGTTCCAGAGACTTGTGATTTGATTGACTTTTCAGCTGAGGAAGAAAAAGCAAATGAACCTCCAGCAAAAGAGCTAGCATCAGGGCAGAACATCGCGGAGCTCTGCCCAGCACCAACAGCAGCACTGGGCACCGGACAGCGGGTCCTCTGCCTCACATCTGTGGCAGTTCCAGAGGTTCAGGGTGAGAAGGTGGTGGTCACTTCCCAGTAGCAGATCAGGATACAGGGGAAAAGGTAAAGGAGGTGTTTGTCATCCCTCCCCAACAGTCAACCAGGGTGGAGGAAGCAGTCTTTCCTCCCCAGCAAAGATCCATGCACCTGGGAGACAGTACCACAGACATGTCATCCCAGCAGCCAGATGAGGGAACGGAAGAGGAAGCCTCCCCAATGGCAGCTACACAGTTTTGGAGTGGAGGAATCCAGCCTCCTGCCCCAACGGTTGGCTGAATCGGATGATGTGGAATCCCCAGCAGAAGTGCTGGCAACAGGGCAAAGTGCTACCAACCTCTGCTGAGCAACAACTATGGAGTTCCAGGGAGCCTGGGCAGTCGGCTCAGATCCCCAACAGCATGACGGAGTGAGACCCGCCCACCCTGTCTTCTACTCCAGCGGCTGAAAGGACTCCAGGGAGAAGGGCCAGTCCAGGCCTTTCCCCAGCAGTGGATATGTTTTCTGAGAGAGGCAGAGGTTGGCTGGGTGATGCTCAGTTTGGGACAATTTATTTGGGGTACTGTGTGGGTACCAGCATTGGGGGACTGGAACTACTTGCTAATTTCGGAGTCAACCCATCTGGGGTCTCCTCCTGTGTTAGTCTGCTGTTAGTCCCCCATGATGGAGAATCCCTTGGGGTGGTTGGGAAAACCTTGTTTCAGCTCCCCATGCACCTCCTATGTCTAAGTCACTCTGTGTCTTTAATAGGGGCACAGGGTGACCGAGAAATCCAGTCTGGATATATATATATACACACACAGTATCTCACAAAAGTGAGTACACCCCTCACATTTTTGTAAATATATTATTCTATCTTTTCATGTGACAACACTGAAGAAATGACACTTGTCTACAATGTAAAGTAGTGAGTGTACAGCTTGTATAACAGTGTACATTTTCTGTCCCCTCAAAATAACTCAACACACAGCCATTAATGTCTAAACTGCTAGCAACAAAAGTGAGTACACCCCTATGTGAAAATGTCCAAATTGGGCCCATTTATCCATTTTCCATCCCCGGTGTCATGTGACTCGTTAGTGTTACAAGGTCTCAGGTGTGAATGGGGATCAGGTGTGTTAAATTTGGTGTTATCGCTCTCACTCTCTCATGCTGGTCACTGGAAGTTCAGCATGGCACCTTATGGCAAAGAACTCTCTGAGGATCTGAAAAAAAGAATTGTTGCTCTACATAAAGATGGCCTAGGCTATAAGAAGATTGCCAAGACCCTGAAACTGAGCTGCAGCACGGTGGCCAAGACCATACAGCGGTATAACAGGAGGGGTTCCACTCAGAACATGCCTCGCCATGGTCCACCAAAGAAGTTGAGGTCACGTGCTCAGCGACATATCCAGAGGTTGTCTTTGGGAAATAGACATATGAGTGCGGCCAGCATTGCTGCAGAGGTTGAAGGGGTGGGGTGTCAGCATGTCAGTGCTCAGACCATACGCCGCACACTGCATCAAATTGGTCTGCATGACTGTCATCCCAGAAGGATGCCTCTTCTACAGATGATGTACAAGAAAGCCGCAAACAGTTTGCTGAAGACAAGCAGACTAAGTACATGAATTACTGGAACCACGTCCTGTGGTCTGATGAGACCAAGATAAACTTATTTGGTTGAGATG
Organism: Lithobates pipiens; assembly: GCF_037356315.1. Taxonomy (NCBI): domain Eukaryota; kingdom Metazoa; phylum Chordata; class Amphibia; order Anura; family Ranidae; genus Lithobates; species Lithobates pipiens. The sequence continues at coordinate 670,361,735 of NW_027507903.1, forward strand.
GTGACAAGCGTGTGTGGGGGCAACCAGGTGAGGAGTACAAAGACAAGTGTGTCTTGCCTACAGTTAAGCATGGTGGTGGGAGTGTCATGGTCTGGGGCTGCATGAGTGCTGCCGGCACTGGAGAGCTACAGTTCATTGAGGGGACCATGAATGCCAACATGTACTGTGACATACTGAAGAAGAGCATGATCCCCTCCCTTCATAGACTGGGCCGCAGGGCAGTATTCCAACATGATAACCACCTCAAACACACCTCCGAGATGACCACTGCCTTGCTAAAGAAGCTGAGGGTAAAGGTGATGGACTGGACAAGCATGTCTCCAGACCTAAACCCTATTGAGCATCTGTGGGGCATCCTCAGCTCTGGAGGAAGGAGGAAGCAGTATATGATGAAAGCACTCAAGCGGAGTGTATGACAGGGGGCAATATGTATAATAGAGGAGTGTGGAGAGTATGACAGAGGGCAGTATGTACAATAGAGGAGTGTGGAGAGTATGACAGTGGGCAGTATGTACAGGAGAGGAGTGTGGAGAGTATGACAGAGGGCAGTATGTACAGGAGAGGAGAGTGGAGGGTATGACAGTGGGCAGTATGTACAATAGAGGAGTGTGGAGAGTATGATAGAGGGCAGTATGTACAGTAGAGGAGAGTGGAGGGTATGACAGTGGGCAGAACAAGACAGTAGTGGAGGGCAGGGGCGGCCCATCCCCCTTATCCAGCGCCACCCCCCTTACCCATGTGTTCAGCCCCCTGCAGGATGCTGGGCGCATTAATTCCTATGGGGGGGGGGTGTTTATTTGAAGCAATGATTAGATCCATAGCCTCTAATAGGCTTCAAAATAGGGTGGGTTCGGGGGCAGGGAATGCGCTCACAGTCCACCCAGGTGTGTTAAAATAGTGAATGAATATTCGCTATTGTAACACTGATTCTCCCCCCGGCCAATCAGGAAGTGGATCTGAGAACCGTCACCTGATTGGCTGAAAGGACAGGTGATCCTATTGGACACTTAGGAGGAGGGGAGACGTGCTGCGAAATCGAGGAGGAGAGGACACAGGAGCCGCTACTTGGATGCCTGCTGCATGCTGCCCGGATGCCTGCCACCTAGATGGGGTATGTGCCCGACCGACCCAACAAACCAACAAACAGCAGGGGGGGGGGTAGATTGAGGTGCCGCTGGCCACCGGGTGGGGGGGGTGGTTGTTTGCCGCCCCCCAGAAAAAAACACCAGCTACCACTGGTGGAGGGTATGACAGTGGACATCGAGAACAAGAAAAATAGCAGAATATTAGAAGAAACATTTTAGAAAAGAGGACAATTCATTTAGATGAATTGGATGGATGAGTATCTTTTTTTTTTGAACTTACTAACTATGTAATTATGTGAAATAATTGAATGTGACCAGCGAATGTTTCACAAGGTTTGTTGGCTGGAGATGTCTGTCTGCTAAAGTCACCCGCAGACATTGAAACTGATATCAGCAAGCCAAGATTAGACCTCTGCAGGGATCATCACCCGCCTGTGAAACCTATAAAATATAACAATCTGTTATCCACTGATATCAGATGTTATCATTTCTGCACTGTTTTCATACAAGTTTCATACAAGATACTCAGAATACAGTAGAGAAGAGTAAACTCAACACCGTGGTGAACAATTGGACCCAAATGTCTGCCTCTCTGTGGAACCTTCCCATAAGCTCCTTCAATGATGGAGATCTAAGGGCAAAGTAGCTGCCAGCCAAATTTCCCCAAATGATCAAATGTTTCCAATCAATATGACAATGACATAGAGAAGACAGTTATACATGTAGAAGTTATACTCACAGGATGTAAACAGAACACATATGAGGATGAATGAAATAAAGAACAAAAGGAGTTGGAGGACCACCAGGAACTGCATAACCCGACCTGAATTTTCATCAGCTAAAAGAATTATAAACAGAGAAAATTGTAAACAAGCCTCCATGTATCAACTGGTGTAAAAAAACCTCCGCTGACATACTATATATACATAAAGTATTAAAGTTTATATAATGTGATCCAGGATAAAGTCAGAGCAATCTACAATGTCTGCCAAAAGTATGTGTCCCCACATCAGGTGTCTCCAGTAAAGGGTCCTGTTAATATTCAATCATACAAAGACAATGTAGACAATTGTGTTCCTTCAACCTCTTCGGACAGAAGATTATTTTCTGTTCCAGCATTGCTGTGCCCCTATGTACAAAGCCAGCTCCATAAAGGCATGGTATGACCAGTTGGGTGTGGAGAAAACACCTTTGAGTTGAATAATGCCCCGTACACACGATCGGACTTTCCGACAACAAAACAAAACTTGTCTTGCATACACACGGTCACACAAATGTTGGCCAACAATTACGTACGTAGTGACATACAAGACATACGTGTTATCTCCATTAGGATGGCTAATTTTACAAGACTGAGCGCTTCCGGCCTGTACTTAATTCCGAGCATGCGTGGACATTTGTCCAACTGACTTGTGTACACACGATCGGAAAGTCCGACAACAAACATTTGTTGGCGGAAAATTTGAGAACCTGCTAGCCAACATTTGTTGGTGGAAAGTCCGAAAACTTTTTTTTTTACTGATCACTGCATTAGTGTCGCTGGTCCCTAAAAAGTGTCAGATGTGCCCACCACAATGTCACGGTCCTGCTAAAAATTGCTAGTTGCCGCCATGACTAGTAAAAAAATAAAAATAAAAAAATAAATCCATAAAAATATCCCATAGTTTGTAGACTCTATAACATTTGCGCAAACCAATCAATATACGCTTATTGGGATTTTTTTTTATTGGCCGAAATTGATGAAGAAATTAGATTTTTTTAATTTTTTTATTGGATTTGTTTTATAGGAGAAAGTAAAAAATATAGCTTTTTTTATCAAAATTGTCGCTCTTTTCTTGTTTATAGCATAAAAAATAAAAACCGCAGAAGTGATCAAATACCATCAAAAAAAATCTCTATTTGTGAGAAAAAAATTACATCAATTTTGTTTGGGTACAGCGTCGCACGACCGCGCAATTGTCAGTTAAAGCGACGCAGTGGCGTATCGCAAAAAATGGCATGCTCAGGAAGGGGGGCGAATCCTCCTGGGGCTGAAGGTGTTAAGGGATGTGTCCTTAGATGGCACAAGTAGAACAAAACAGAAATGTAAAGGTAATGGTTTACCTTTGGCTTTTGGTTCATTCTTGGGCTCTACATCGAGATCATGGATATTGGTGTGTGGATTTTCCTCACCAGAGTTTCCTGAAGACAGAAAAAGACATTGCAGAGTTTGAAAATTGTTGGTGTCAATGTAAGTAGATGAATGTTCTGATGAGTTTTGCCGGCATTTTAACGCAATAAAACACATTGAAAAAGCATAGCGCACGGCATAAAAACATGCATAACAATAAAAACTGTTACATAGTTAGTAAGGTTGAATAAAGACACCAGTCCATCCAACCTGAGTGAGTGTGGGTGCGTGTCTACAATTATCCCAATTTTATTTAAGGTACCCATATAGTGCTGTCAATTTATGCAGTGCTCCACATATACATTGCACATTCACATTGGTCCCTACAATCCAAGGTCCCCAACTCACATTCATATAATAGGGCCAATTTTGGACAGAAGCCAATTAACCTACCAACATGTCTTTGGAGTGTGGGAGGAAACCGGAGGAAACCCAGGCAGGCACAGGGAGAACATGTAAACTCCAGGCAGATAGTGTGGTTGTGATTGGAACCAGCGACCGCTATTTACTGCTAGGCGAGAGTGCTAACCACTACACCACTGTTCTGCCCCGTATTGTATTGTTAAAAAAAACACACATAACAAATATTAAAATGCTGAAAATGAATTCCAAAAATATGCCCTATAATCTGCTAGAATAAAAAAAAGTATCAGTGACCCAATTTTTTTTTTTGTTGTTGTCATTGTCTCTAAAATTATTTCATCTGACTGTGGGCTTAATGTTTCTTACACACATACTGTATATTCCTAGATAGAAAATGGTTGACTCTGCCGATTCGCTTGACTTGATCACTTGTAGGGATGAGCAGAACACCCACCGGTTTGGTTCGCACCAGAACTTTATAACGGACCGAAAATTCGTGCAAACTTAAGAACCCCATTGAAGTCTATGGGACTCGAACGTTCGAAATAAAAAGTGCTCATTTTAATGGCTAATATGCAAGATATTGTCCTAAAAGGGGTTTGGGGACCTGGCTCTTGCCCCAGGGGACATGGGTCAATGCCAACATTGTTTTTAAAAACAGACGTTTTTTCAGGAGCACTGATTTCAATGACGATTAAAGTGAAAAAAAAAGTGAAATATTCCTTTAAATATCATGCCTGGGGGGTGTCTATAGTATGCCTGTGAAGTGGCACGTGTTCTCGTGTTTAGAATAGTCCCTGCACAAAATGACATTTAATGGAAAAAAAGTAATTTAAAACTGTGGTTTTAATGTAATATCTGGTTACGGCAATATGGATGAAAATCATTGAGAAAAATGGCATGGGTAGCCCCCCCCCCCGCCCATTACCAGCCCCTTTGGGTCCTGTACGGATATTAAGGGGAACCCCGTACCCAAATAAAAAAAAGGAAAGGCGTGGGGCCCCCAGGCCCTATATACTCAGAACAAAAGTATACAGGCAGTGCAAACAAGACAGGGACTGTGTAGGTTTGTTGTGTTAAGTAGACAATTTGGAAAAATATTAAGCCGCGCTAAGTGCACTATAACAAAATAAAGTGACAATGTAGATACAATACTATTCTGCCCCCGACCGATGGGGGAGCAAACCATATAAATATTATTCCCTGCCACACCCTTGAGTGGGCAGACCACAACTTAGGCCGCGTACACAAGCGGGGACTGTTCGCCCAACTTTGTCCGTCAAACAGTTTCAGCAAACAGTCCGCTCAAAATTAGCATGGACGGACATGGCCACACACGACGAACGAACAGTTTGCTGAAACCGTGCGCGATGACGTGAACGGCACGTACGATGGGACGAAAAATACGACGTCCTACACACTGCATTATAACTTTCGGCGTGTAAATCCTTTCTGAGCATGCGCGGAACTTAGTTTGACGAACAAGCCTACACACGAGGGGACTGTTCGCTGAAACAAAGTTTCAGCGGACAGTTTTTCGGAAATTCCGAAAAACCTTGTTCAGCGGACTGTTCGCTGAAACTGTCCGCTGAAAGCCCACACACGAGCGGACTGTCCGCCGAAACACTGTTCAGCGGACAAAGTTGGGCGAACAGTCCCCGCGTGTGTACGCGGCCTTAGTGTACAAAAAATATAGATCAGGTGATCACATCTAAAAACACCAGTGAACTCAGAGTCTCTATACACGCACAAAATGATGAGCAAATAGATAAACGAAGAAAAAGTCCAGCTGGCATGGATTAGATACAAATAGAATCTTCCATAAACGAAAAGTGTTCAATCCACCACCAAATATCTGAAGTTACTTCTTACCGGAACTTCATGATCCCCCACTACAGAGGATCACGGTGAGCATGCAAATATAAAGTTGTCCCCCACTTCAAAGGAATCCTTCCTATTCGCCTTACACCACCCTTTCCATGTACGAATGGCTAGATGCGTTTTTCATGGGATACCTCTCACATATTTGGAAGGCTAAAAACGTGCACCATGGAAGAGAAAATAGGGCTCCAATAGTGTAAAAACCCTTTATTAAAAAGAACTTAAGAATATAAAATAACACTTACAATGTAATTGGAGTTTCAAAGCCTTAAGTCCGTCGCATGCCCCGGCTCGTGCCCCTGGATGATGCAATTTTGTTGCGAAACGCGTAGGGCTGAGTGTCACGCTAAACATCACCTCGTGTTCAGTGTCCAGGCAGGACGGGTTTTTCCGTGTGCGTCCGGCCGGCGCGACGGACTTAAGGCTTTGAAACTTCAATTACATTGTAAGTGTTATTTTATATTCTTAAGTTCTTTTTAATAAAGGGTTTTTACACTATTGGAGCCCTATTTTCTCTTCCATGGTGCACGTTTTGAGCCTTCCAAATATGTGAGAGGTATCCCATGAAAAAATATTGTTTGCTCCCCCATCGGTCGGGGGCAGAATAGTATTGTATCTACATTGTCACTTTATTTTGTTATAGTGCACTTAGCGCGGCTTAATATTTTTCCAAATTGTCTATTTCTGTAATATGTGATACAGCTAAGCCGCAGCTGAATTCAGTCCTTTGGGATTAATTTGCCACATATTGTTTATTCACCTTAGCGCAGTTTTTCACCTTTATCCTTTATCCTATGCCTGTACATTGCTCACTTGCATTGGCCCCTACCCTCAAGGAGCCCAAAATCCCCATTCATATACTAGGGGCAATTTTTTTGGACAGTAGCCAATTAACCTACCTGCATGTCTTTGGAGTGTGGGAGGAAACCGGAGTACCTGGAGGAAACCCACACAGCCACAGGGAGAACATGCAAACTCCAGGCAGGTAGTGTCATGGTTGGGATTTGAACCAGCGACCCTTCTTACTGCTTGGTGAGTGTGCTAACCACTACACCACTGTGCTGTGTTAAACAGGGGCTGAAAAATTGGGCCTTAGGCACTGCTTGCTGGTGCCACAACACTGCAACCTCTCCCAGAAAGTCTAGTTGGAGTGCAGGAATGATCCCTGCTGCAAAGCATTGCATCAAAAATTGTATTACATGCCCCTGTTAAACAGGGGCTGAAAAATTGGGCCTATACACTGCAACCTCTACCATATACTCTAGTTGGAGTGCAGGAATGAGCCCTGCTGCAAAGCATTGCATCAAAAATCGTAATTACATGCCCCTGTTAAACAGGGGCTGAAAAATTGGGCCTTAGGCACTGCTTGCTGGTAGAGAATTAAAGATAAGCTATGGCGCTAAAACCCTGTGCTTGTACAACTCTGTGCATACAAATATGTGCTTTGGATGTGACCGTGCTAGTAAAATGTTGCTTATCTCGATCTATATAAAGTGCTGGTGCTGCCGTGCTATGCAGTGTTGCATATGTATTCCACTAGTGTTACAGATATCACATACATAGAAATTCAAAACTAAAAATTAAAAAATTAAAATTAAAAAATTACAATTGCGCAAAAATACTGTATAAAGGTGCAAATCAATTGTTTTCAACAGTCCTTCAAAGAATCGTGCAACAATGTGTGCAAAATTACAAAAGATTTGTGCAAAAATTGTGCAAAAAATGTTAGTCCCAAAGAGCGTCCTTCAATGTAAGAGAAGATTTTTTCAAATCGCATTCAGAAGTAGCTAGAAAATCGCATATTACAGTACTTCAAGGGATGTTGGTAAAATAAGGTGACTAGTGCAAGGAAGACAATATAGAGGGAAAACACTCTTCCCCGGTGCGCCACTCAGTGCTGTAAGGATATGATTGTGCTCACCAGATCAAGCACCCTCATAGGGTTAACCGAGCCTTCACAGTATAAGCCACTGTGCTGCTGTTTAGCCACTGCTGCTGGTGCGCTGGGGGAATGTTCACTCTTCACTTCCGAATGTACTCCGTAGTTATATGCATGGGGGGGGGAGAGAGAAGCATATCCATGGTGCAAATACGTTTTTTTAAAACATCTTTATTCCGTTATAAAAGGAAAATTACTCACAAAGTGTTAAAAATTGGTTTACGTGTATAACAAACTCCTCCGGCCGTTGCTATTGTTGTGCATGGAAAGGTGCACCTCCGTGGCCACGCCCTATGCGTTTCGTCAGAGCGACGTCTTCTGGAGCCTGGAGACTGCTTGCTGGTGCCACAACACTGCAACCTTTCCCATATACCCTATTTGGAGTGCAGGAATGAGCCCTGCTGCAAAGCATTGCATCAAAAATCGTAATTACATGCCCCTGTTATACAGGGGCTGAAAAATTGGGCCTTAGGCACTGCTTGCTGGTGCCACAACACTGCAACCTTTCCCATATACTCTATTTGGAGTGCAGGAATTAGCCCTGCTGCAAAGCATTGCATCAAAAATTGTAATTACACGCCCCTGTTAAACAGGGGCTGAAAAATTGGGCCTTAAGCACTGGTGCTGGTGCCACGACACTGCAACCTCTCCCATATACCCTGTTTGAAGTGCAGGAATGAGCCCTGCTGCAAAGAATTGCATCAAAAATTGTAATTACACTCCCCTGTTAAACAGGGGCTGAAAAATTAGGCTGGTGGCATCACCCAGAACCAAAAATGTTCTTCCAAGATATCAGCAGGATCATTGAGGAGGAAGAGGATAGTCAGTCAACATAACAGGACAGTCACTCAGCATCAACATAGGCAGTCTTGAAGGGATGTGACATTTCAAAAAAAAAAAAATTTGGTTACATCAGCTTCAGGTGCTTGGTAGCGGGTGGTGATCCAAGACTGATTAATCTTTATGAAGGTCAGTCGGTGGACAGGCGCACACTGTGATCGGTTACAAAGCCATAAGCAGCACTGAAGGTGCGTTCTGAAAGAACGCTGGATGCAGGACAGACCAGTAGCTCAATTGCATACTGTGCAAGCTCTGGCCAGTGATCCATCCTCAAGAACCAGTAAGCCAGAGGATTTTCGGTGGGAAAGGTGTCCAAGTCTGACCTTGCCCCTAGGTATTCCGGCACAATGTAAATCAGACGCTGGCGATGGTTGCTGGAACCGATCATCCCTTGGGGCTGCGGACTAAAAAAATTGTCTGAACGCATCGGTCAGACGGCCACCTTCTCCACCGCTCCTTCTGACCGATGCCTCAGCAACACGTTGTCCAGGACCAGGAGTTTGTAACCTCCCAGTCTCTGGGAACGCATTGCACAGACCTTTCTGTCTCATCCTCTGCTCCCTCTGCGACGGCAAGATAAGGTCCGCAACCTTACCCTTGTACCGTGGATCAAGGAGAGTGGCCAGCCAGTAATGGTCCCTCTCCTTGATCCGAAGAATACGAGGATCCTTCCGCAGGCTTTGCAGGATCAGGGAGGCCATGCAGCGTAGGTTAGCTGAGGCATTCGGTCCGGAGTCCTCTGGGTCACTAAGGACAAGATGATCCGCAGCCACCTCCTCCCAGCCACGTACAAGTCCACGGGTTTCTTGGGACTGTAAATCATCCCTACAAAACTGCTGCTGCTGATGCTGAGTGCCAGGCTCCACCTCCATGCTGACACAATCCTCCTCCTCCTTCTTGTCCTCTTCCTGTGTGATGGGTGGGACAGCAGGAACACTGTCTGGATAAAGGGGGCCTTGAGAGGCATAGAAGTCCTCCTCTTCCTGCCTCTGTTATGCCTCAAGTGCCCTGACCATTATTCCAGGCAGTGTATGCTCCAACAGGTGGACAAGAGGTACGGTGTCACTGATGCATGCACTGTCACTGCTCACCATCCTCGTGGCCTCCTCAAATGGTGACAGGACAGTGCATGCATCCCTGATCATGCCCCACTGGCGTGGTGAGAAAAAACCGAGCTCCCCTGACCCCGCCCTTGTGCCGTAGTTGCACAGGTACTCATTGATGGCCCTCTGCTGCATGTGCAGCCGCTGCAGCATGGCCAACGTTGAGTTCCACCTGGTGGGCATGTCACACATAAGGCGGTTCTTGGGCAGGTTCAACTCCTTTTGGAGCTCAGCCAGGCGAGCACTGGCATTAAATGATCGGCGGAAATGCACACAGACTTTCCTGGCCAGCTTCAGGACATCCTGTAAACCTGGGTACCTGTCCAAGAACAGCTGCACCACCAGGTAAAGGACGTGAGCCACACAGGGCACATGGGTCAGTTTTCCCTGTCGGAGGGTGGAGAGGAGGTTGGTGCCATTGTCACAAACCACCATTCCTGGCTTAAGCCTGCATGGCGTCAACCACCTCTTGGCCTGCCCCTGCAGAGCTGACCAAATATCTGCCCCAGTGTGGCTCCTGTCCCCCAAACAAACCAGCGCAAGCACGGCATGGCATCTTTTTGCCTGCGTACTTGCGTAGCCCCTTGAATGCCTATGGAGGACAGCTGGTTCCGAGGACAGAGCACTGGAAGAGGCCATGGAGGAAGAAGAAGAGGAGGTGGTGGAGGAGAGAGGTGTGTCACAACAAGTAGTAGCATTTTGGAGGCGTGGTGGCAGAACAACCTCCAACATTACTGCACCTTGTCCTGCATCCTTCCCAGCTGACAGAAGAGTGGCCCAATGGGCCGTGAAAGACAGGTAACGTCCCTGTCCATGCCTGCTGGACCATGAGTCAGCGGTAATATGCACCTTACCGCTGATCGCCCTGTTCAGCGAGGCAAGGACATTGCCTTCCACATGCCGGTAGAGAGCTGGAATCACCTTCCGTGAGAAAAAGTGGCGTTTGGGGACCTGCCACTGAGGAACCGCACATTGTACAAACTCACGGAAGGGGGCCGAGTCTACCAACTGAAAAGGCAGCAGTTGAAGTGCTAGCAATTTAGCCAAGCTAGCATTCAACCGCTGGGCATGTAGATGGCTGGGAGTGAACTTCTTTCTACGGTCCAGCAGCTGGGGCAGAGAAATTTGCCTGCTACAATCAGACGTGGGTGTACTGCTAGCAGAGTGCCCACAAGCACTTGGCTGTGACACACCTAATTCTACATCTTCATTCCTCTCAGTGCAGGTTTCAGAGAGGAGTGAAGGTCTAGTGGGGTTGGAGATCCCAGCTGAGGAGCAAAGAGAGGTCTGCTTTGTTCTTTGGTGTGGGTCTTTAAGGTACGCTTGCCAACAAGCTGCATGGCAAGTCAACATATTTCTGGTCAAGCATATGGTGCCCAAGTGGCTGATGTTTTGGCAACGCGAGACACGCTTGAGACATAAGTTGCAAATAGCAGCGGTGCGATCTGATATACTCTTCTCAAAAAAGGCCCACACCAAAGAACTTTTGGAATAACGTGCAGAGGCAGCGCCCTGCACAGGCGGAGCTCTGCGGTGTGATTCAGTGGGTGTGCTGCCCCTAAGCATGCCCCCAGAGGGCATCCTGCCTCTTTGGAGATGTGCCTCCTCCTCCTCCTCCTCTCTCCTACCAGGCACCCACGTGGAGTCAGTGACCTCATCACCCCCTTCCTCGTCGTCACTGGAGCAAACCTGGCAGTATGCTGCAGCTTGTGGAACATGACTGCCAGATTGCTGTCCTTCTTGAGCATCCCCTCTCTCTGCGCTCATGCTACTGTCTTCCTCTAGCTGAGTTTCATCATCAGAGCCTTCAAAACACTGGGCATCCTCCTGGAGCATGTACCCAACACTGTGCTCAAACAGTTCGGGAGACTCCTCAGGAGGACATGGTGGGTCAAGGGAAGGAGTGACTGATGATAACATTGAGACGAGGGAAGAGGATGCGTTGGCAGCTGCTTTGCTAGTACCCTGAGCCTGGGTGAGAGAGGATGAGGATGATGAAGAGGGCTTGGTCATCCACTCTACCAAGTCTTTGGCATGATGCGGCTCAACACGTACAGCTGCCGAAAAGATGGATAAGCGTGTCCCATGGCCACGTGCTGATGATGACAATGCACCGCGTCCACAACCAGCACTGTTGTCTCTAGACACAGAGCCTGCTTGCCCTCTTTTATTGGCTCGTGACTGTCTGCCTCTCCTTGTTGGCCTTCCAGACATAGTAATAGCCTGCAGGGAGATATGAAAACCAGCAATTGGGTAGTGTATATTGTGCTGGAGGCACACAACACCCACTGACTCCTGCAGATGCCTGTATGATAGAACACCAGCAATAAAGGGTAGATACAGGTGTATACTGTGCTGGAGGCACACAACACTCCTGAAGGTGGCTGTATTAGAGAACACCAGCAATAAAGGGTAGATACAGATGTATACTGTGGTGTGCTGGAGGCACACAACACCCACTGACTCCCGCAGATGCCTTTATTATAGAACACCAGCAATAAAGGATAGATACAAGTGTATACTGTGCTGTGCTGGAGGCACACAACACCCACTATCTCCTGCAGATGGCTCTATTAGAGAACAGCAATAAATGGTAGACACAGGTGTATACTGCGTTGGAGGCACACAACACCCACTAACTACTGCAGATGCCTGTATGAGAGAACACCAGCAATAAAGGGTAGGTACAGGTGTATATTGTGCTGTGCTGGAGGCACACAACAACCACTAACTCCTGCAGATGGCTCTATTAGAGAACAGCAATAAAGGGGAGACAAAGGTGTATACTGCGCTGGAGGCACACAACACCCACTAACTCCTGCAGGTGGCTATATTAGAGAACTCCAGCAATAAAGGGTAGGCACAGGTGTATATTGTGCTGTGCTGGAGGCACACAACACCCACTAACTCCTGCAGATGGCTCTATTAGAGAACAGCAATAAAGGGTAGACACATGTATATACTGAACTGGAGGCACACAACACCCACTAACTCCTGCAGATGGCTCTATTAGAGAACAGCAATAAAGGGTAGACACATGTATATACTGAACTGGAGGCACACAACACCCACTAACTCCTGCAGATGGCTCTATTAGAGAACAGCAATAAAGGGTAGATAAAGGTGTATACTGCGCTGGAGGCACACAACACCCACTAACTCCTGCAGATGGCTCTATTAGAGAATAGCAATAAAGGGTAGACACATGTATATACTGCACTGGAGGCACACAACACCCACTAACTCCTGCAGATGGCTCTATTAGAGAACAGCAATAAAGGGTAGATAAAGGTGTATACTGCGCTGGAGGCATATAACACCCACTAACTCCTGCAGATGGCTAGAGAACAGCAATAAAGGGAAGATACAGGTGTATACTGCGCTGAAGGCACACAACACCCACTAACTCCTGCAGATGCCGGAACACTACACAAGGCCACCGCACTGGCGCCCTTATATAGTGTGGGGCGTGTACTAAATACCCAGCATCATGGGAAATGTAGTTCCAAAACATCTGGGGGGCCAAGCTTGACTATCACTGGTCTATGATAAATGTTTTTATTTATAAGAGTTGTAATTTCCGAAAAAAGCAATGCTTCAGTGTGATTTATTTTTGCTATTTTTTTTACTGATTCTAATTTTAGCTTTATTCATTGATCACACGTAAAATGGAATCATGCCAGTCGGCACTTTGGGTCAAAGAAAGAAACTAAAGTAATTTAGGTCTGAATTTTGCCGGTTTGGCAAAGTTTGTCAGGATGGATTATTAGAAGGACCTTCAAAACTGCTTAGTTCTATCATATTCCTAAGCAATGATCTGCATAGCACCACCCATTATCCTAAAATGAGGAATACATCCCTTTATTTTTTTGGATCCATGATGGAAGTGTAGGTCATCTCCAGTGGGTGTCTTTTGTTCAAAGAATACTAGGTTTTTGTGTCCTACAAACCCACCTCACTATAAAATGGTGGTCTGATTCCATCAAATTCCATGATATGCTTAAAAATATCTAGATAAATGTAACAGACATTAATCCCATTCTTCTCCTTATCCAACTAAAGTTACCAAATCTATCCTGCCTCACTCAATCTATGAAAATCACATACTGTATGTAAATCTTACTTGTCTCCATCTGGAGATCTTCAGTGTTCCTCATCGTGGTCTGTGGATACACAGGATTCCAAGCACTCTGCTATCTGTGTCTGAAGAACTCTTGTTGTCTTGTGCTTTAAACATGTGAAGAATCGAGAGGTCATCACATTTAATAAAAAGAAAATTGTTATTTTGAGCGTGACCACAAAAAAGGGGAAGCGCATACAGTTTTGAAGATATTAGTATTATAGAGCGATCCTATGCATCACTCTCCCTCTTCTCTGACTACACAGGTTAAGGGGTCTTTTAGAGGTCTTTTTCAGTACATTATTTTTTGGTGTAGCTCAGCACTATTAATGAGGTTCAGATTTAGGTTGTGCATTGATTCGATCCAACGCAACTGCTCACCCGCCTGAATTCTCAGGTGCTGTAATGTAAACAACGCACAAAGGATCTTGGGTGATGTCATAGAATAAACATTTCCGTGACCATATTTGGTCAAAGATATAACCCAGGATCCCTTGTGTTTACGGTACATTACTGTAGCTATGTGAGTGTAGCCTTTGGTCCTCTTGACTGACAATGGATTTATATTAATGGGTGCCTTGATGAATGAGGATTAATAAAGCTGTTTTAAATGTAAAGTACTAATGCGCAGCTAAAACCTGTAGACAAAATATATAGTAAAGTGCTGAAGTGCAAAAGATAACTATAAGGCTGGGTTCACACTGCTGCGGCTACGAGAACCGGATGTGATTCGCACCGCACTGCAGTGAAAATCACATCCGATCTCTGTGCGATGCGAGTTCAGCCATACAGATAGTATGGCTGAATTCGCATGGCACCCGCCCCAAACTCGCACAGTTTGGTCCGCAGCAGAATCCGATTCCTGTCCGAGTTTGCAGATCGCACTGCGATATGCGAACTGATCTGGGGGTGTCATTAACATTTCACTGACACTCCCAGCAGTTCGCATAGGGCAGTGTGAACTGCCAGCGGGAGGCATGCGATGCGGGAGCCCGCCGCGGATTTGCGGCATTCCCGCATTGCTGCAGTGTGAACCCAGCCTAAAGCAGCTGACTTCTGTAGTCATGCCAGCACCAAATTGTAAAGTGATAAGTGATGAAGCAGCGCTAAATATCTCTTCAAAAATTAAGTTAATAGAATGCTGGTACTATTCTTGAGTACCTCTAAAACAATCTTAACAAATATAAAGTGCTGAAAATGAAGTGCTAATAACAATATATATGCTCATAAAAGTGCAAACTGGTGCAGTATTGGTAACATCAAATAAAATAATTCACCAAGATGGCTGATCGAACTGTGCAAAATAATGCAATGATAATGACATCAAAATTAGTAAAGTTCAAAAGGTTGACTGATGGATCTTCAATTGCTAAGCAAATAGTCTTTATATGGGTATATAAGTCAAGGAAAAAAAGAGAGTTCTAATGCAGATAATGATATATACGAGTCCTTTCTCCAATCCACACCCTGTAAGTGCTAGCCTCTCACCTCAAGGGAAGACCCCAGATGGGTCTAGTTGTCCATCAACAGATCAAAAGATGTCCCTTTCCTCCTCCTTGGATGGATCTTGAACGGATGGTCACAGCAATCTCCAGGGAAAAAATTGTCTCCAGGGATAGAGGGTAGAAGAGAAGAAGAGGCTCTTCTCTTCTACCCTCTACCCCTGGAGACAATTTTTTTGAAAAGGAGCTGTTCGTGGAACCCGGTGTCTGTGGAGAAATAGCCTGGAGATTGGGGCAGAGGCCATTCTCACTCAACATTGGGACAAGGCGCAAGGGTCATTTTGTCTTTCCCTTGCAAGTTACCCTCCCGTGTTGAAGGATATATAGCCTGGTCTCGTACAGGAAGTTGAACAGCACGCTCGCTGCCTTCCATTTTCTGGCCACCCAGGCTCCATGCCTGGAAAGGGCCTGAGTGTAATTTTAAGGGGAATTGCATGCCATATTTTCATTGTGTACTATTACTTCTAAAAGACTACATTGTACCATGTGAAACTTCCAGGCATCCCCCAAGCTTGTTATGGATTTGTGTATTTTTATGTTGCCCTTCAAGTCACATGAAAAGACCCTCCCTCTCCTAATAGTTATTTTTTTTTCTCTTATTAATATTTTTGCATCTGTACATGTTCCCCATGGCAGTGTTTCAATTCCCATGTCCTTTTATCAACATTAGCTTGCTTATTAGCCTTAAAAATGTGCAGAAAAAAATAACAAGATTTATCTCCTACAGATTTCAGTAGAGTTTGGCTATAAGTTTGGGGTTCGCAAGACTTCCAACTGGGTTTGCTCAGCTTGAACAGAATACAGGCAGATTTACTCATCTTATGAAGAACTATCCTTTTTGTAAAAGGCCTCTCTCACACCTAAAAGTAATTCTAACTACTGTGTCTCTACACAATCATAATAGGATACATTTCCTAGAAGTAAAAATTTAGAAAATTGTAAACAAGCCTCCATGCATCAACTGGTGTAAAAAAAAACTCCACTGACATATTATATATACACAAAGTATCAAAGTATATATAAAGTGATCCAGGATAAAGTCAGAGCAATCTACAATCAGCACTAGGCTTGCATCGGAGGACAAACAAGCCAGTCAACTCAAATCGTGAGAGTCCATGGTGGGTTTCTACAGAAAATATTGAGGAAATCGTTATCTATATCTATCATGACAGATATAAAGTCAAAATAGTTCTGGTGTTTCTGGTTTCATAATAACAGTGGCCTGTCTATGGTGAAGATTTGAACTAATATTATGGAAAACAGACGAGGGTCATGAGAAATACCAAGATCAGTCTCTAGACTATATCTGAATAAACTGATGAAATACCTTCACTGCTTGTGAAATCCATTATTCACATGACCAGTGTAGCCCAGATATCCACTGTCTGCTGGTATAGCCCCTTTTACTCCTACCCCTTTTCCCTTAATAATAGACCACACCATTCTTGTGGAGTAAACTGGCCACAACAGCCTTTATTAAACCAACCAAATAAAACTCCAAATTACTTTAATAATAAATAACATATTAACACATATAAACAACATAGAAACAAAATATTTCACCTGATTGATTGGTAAGTGATGGAGCCAACTCCTTACCATATACCTATAAATATACATACATATACATATATATATATATATATATACATACACCAGGGGGCACTGCGGGACTTTTACCATAACCTCATAGGCCTCCAGCTGTACCGCTCGGAGACAACCATCTTTCCCGCAGTGCAACAACAACAGTATTCATCAAAACTTTTGCTGTACATACCGGAGGGGCTATCTACTGACGAGCCCCCCACCCACTTTACAACCTCTATAACTGCTACCGTCACTGACCAATAAACAAACACCGCCACAGCCTGAAAGGGTGAAACCTCAACCTTGATGGCACCTCCACACCCGCAGGGCCGCCTGAATGCCTTCCTGAAGCTCCAAAGACCAAAGGTCAATGCCCACATCCGTGAGGTGAACCCCATCCTTCCTTAAATAAAAACCAACATTGGTCTCCAATTCTCTATGGCAAATCACCATACCCCCTTCCTTCGCCAAAAACCTCCCGACCACCTTATTCACTCTAATCCATGCCTTATTAAAGAGGAAGTAAACCCTGATGGGTTTACTTCCTCTTTGATTCCCTGCAAAGGTAAAGCATAATGCATAGTAGTCCATTATGTGTCACTTACCTGACACAGGAGCCAGCGAAGTCACCGCTGTCCCCTGTAGTCCGGAGCATCCATCTTCTCGGTGGGGTCTCCGTGGGTCTCGCTGCTCCGGCACTGTGATTTGCCAGAGCAGTGATGACGTCACTCCCGCGCATGCGCAGGGGAGCCGACACTCGCAGCATATCGCCGCGATCTGCGGCTTACCCAGTGCGCCTGCGCGCCGCTGTCTACAGCGCATGCTCCATAGACATCGGTGGCTGTCTTCAGGTAAATATCTCCTAAACCGTATAGGTTTAGGAGATATTTCTTGGACCTACAGGTAAGCCACAGGTAAGGTCAAAGTGGTTTGTAAGGGTTTACAACCACTTTAATCCTGTATACTGACCGGGCCATGCGCCAAATCGTCCGCGCTACCATGTCCGACCACAGCAGTAAAGTGTCTGGGAAAGCTGATTGTAGGTAGACCAGGTTGGCCTTGATATCTGCAATCAGATACCTGACTGTCCGGATACCCAGGTCGTTACCCCCTGCATGAATGACCAACACATCCGGCGGTCTGTCTAATAGGGATGAGCTTCGAGTTCGAGTCAAACTCTTTTTCTACTCGAACATTGCCTGTTCGCCTGTTCAGCGAACAGTGAACAATTTGGGCTGTTCGCAGCAAATTCGAAAAGCCGGAACACCCTATACAAGTCTATGGGAGAAATCTAAAGTGCTAATTTTAAAGGGTAATATGCAAGTTACTGTCCTAAAAAGTGTTTGGGGACCTGGGTCCTGCCCCAGGGGACATGGATCAATGCATAAAAAAAAGTTTTAAAAGCGGACGTTTTTTCCGGAGCAGTGATTTTAATAATGATGATATATTTGGATATTTGGTATCCAGGAACATAGAGGAAGGGAAATCGGTTTCATCCATAGAAAAGAAGAAGATGGCGGGTTTGCATTTTGGCATTATGCGCACAATTGGGGTCGGTGTGCTCCTCGCACTTTGAATGGTTGTTATTTTCAGAGGCTTTTTCGCTGCCATTTTTCGGGGCCTTCCGGATAGGGGAATTGGTAAGCCCTTCTAGGGTGGTGGGGGGGCGGCTTGTTGGTGCAAGATGTGGAGGTGTTTGGAGATAAAGTATCGGTGCAGTTGCGGATGTCGAAAACGGACCAACGAGGTGTGGCATGCCCGGCACAGGCGGTTGGGAGTTTTGTAAGTGCGAGACCGGTGGGAGGGTCCTTTCTGGGTTCACGCGGTTGGGTCTTACCTATTGAAATACCAGTTTGTAGCGGTGCTGCCAAAATGCTTGAAGAGGTTGGGCTTGGACGGTTCAGCGTACGATTCACACTCCTTCCGTATTGGGGCAGCCACAGAGGCCGCCAGATGCAGGTTGGATGAAGCGGATGTGCGTAGGATGGGGAGATGGGAATCCAAACGATTCTGCACGTATGTTAGATCTCAGTTGGTTTGTGAATGAAAATTTTTTAAAAAATGTAAAAAAATGTGTGTGTGTGTGGGGGGGTTATGTGCAGTTTGTGTATAAGTGACTATTACGTTGTTTATCGTTTCAGATTGAGGGCTTACATGCCTTGTCTGGATCCTGAGGCATTCGTATGTGTGTTGGGGGGCCAGGAGAGGGGACGCAAGACCAGGTGGGAGACAGCTGGGGATCTCCGGGTGGGAGGCGTCCATTAGGTGGCTGGGTAGGCCGGGAATGATGTGGGGCAGGGTGGTCCCAGAAGTAGAGAGATATGTGTGGTTGGACAGTAGGGATGAGCCGAACACCCCCCTGTTCGGTTCGCACCAGAACCTGCGAACAGACCTGAACTTCGTGTGAACTTTAGAACCCTATTAAAGTCTATGGGACTCGAACGTTCACAATCTAAAGTGCTCATTTTAAAGGGTAATATGCAAGTTACTGTCCTAAAAAGTGTTTGGGGACCTGGGTTCTGCCCCAGGGGACATGGATCAATGCAAAAAAAAGTTTTAAAAACTGCAGTTTTTTCAGGAGCAGTGATTTTAATAATGATTAAAGTGAAAGAATAAAAGTGTAATATTCCTTTAAATTTCGTAGCTGGGGGGTATCTATAGTATGCCTGTGAAGGGGCACATATTTCCCGTGCTTAGAACTGTCCCTGCACAAAGTGTCATTTGTGCAGATAAAAAAGTCTTTTAAAATCACTTGCGGCTAAATTGTCGGGCTTCCAGATTCTGATAAGCCTCCCACCCGCAGACCCTCACAACCACCGGCCAGGGTTGTGAGGATGAGGCCCTTGTCCTCATCAACATGGGGACAAGGTGCTTTGAGGGGTCACAGACCCCCAAAGCATCCTCCCAATGTTGAGGGTATGTGGCCTGGTACGGTTCAGGAGGGAGGGGGGCCGCTCTCTCGTCCCCCCCTCTTTTCCTGCGGCCTGCCAGGTTGCGTGCTCGGATAAAGGGTCTGGTATGGATTTTTAGGGGGACCCCCACGTCAATTTTTTTTAAATTTGATGCGGGGTTCCCCTTAATATCCATATCAGACCTGAAGGGTCTGGTATGGATACTTAGGGGGACCCCCACGTCAATTTTTTTTTTAATTTGACATGGGGTTCCCCTTAATATCCATGTCAGACCTGAAGGGCCTGGTAATTGAATTTAGGGGGAACCCCCATGCTTTTTTTTTTTTTTTTATCAATGAATGAATGAATTGTCGGCTAATACAGAAAACACTCATTGAGTGTTTTCTGTATTACGGGGAGCCGACAATATAGCCGCAAGTGATTTTAAAAGACTTTTTTTCCTGCACAAATGACACTTTGTGCAGACCAGAAACATGTGCCCCTTCACAGGCATACTATAGATACCCCCCAGCTACGAAATTTAAAGGAATATTACACTTTTAGTCTTTCACTTTAATCATTATTAAAATCATTGCTCCTGAAAAAACTGCAGTTTTTAAAACTTTTTTTGCATTGATCATGTCCCCTGAGGCAGAACCCAGGTCCCCAAACACTTTTTAGGACAGTAACTTGCATATTACCCTTTAAAATGAGCACTTTAGATTGTGAACGTTCGAGTCCCATAGACTTTAATAGGGTTCTAAAGTTCACACGAAGTTTAGGTCTATTCGCAGGTTCTGGTGCGAACCGAACAGGGGGGTGTTCGGCTCATCCCTACTGTCCAACCACACATATCTCTCTACCTCTGGGACCACCCTGCCGCACATCATTCTCGGCCTACCCAGCCACCTAATGGATGCCTCCCACCTGGAGATCCCCAGCTGTCTCCCACCTGGTCTTGCGTCCCTTCTCCTGGCCCCCCAACACACATACGAATGCCTCAGGATCCAGACAAGGCGTGTAAGCCCTCAATCTGAAACGATAAACAGAACGTAATAGTCACTTATACACAAACTGCACATAACCCCCCCACACACACACACACACACATTTTTTTAAATTTTTTAAAATTTTTTCATTCACAAACCAACTAAGATCTAACATACGTGCAGAATCGTTTGGATTCCCATCTCCCCATCCTACGCACATCCGCTTCATCCAACCTGCATCTGGCGGCCTCTGTGGCTGCCCCAATACGGAAGGAGTGTGAATCGTACGCTGAACCGTCCAAGCCCAACCTCTTCAAGCATTTTGACAGCACCTCCACAAACTGGTATTTCGATAAGTAAGACCCAACCGCGTGAACCAAGAAAGGACCCTCCCACCGGTCTCGCACTTACAAAACTCCCAACCGCCTGTGCCGGGCATGCCACACCACGTTGGTCCGTTTTCGACCTCCGCAACTGCACCGATACTTTATCTCCGAACACCTCCACATCTTGCACCAACAAGCCGCCCCCCACCACCCTAGAAGGGCTTACCAATTCCCCTATCCGGAAGGCCCCGAAAATGGCAGCGAAAAAGCCTCTGAAAATAACAACCATTCAAAGTGCGAGGAGCACACCGACCCCAATTGTGCGCATAATGCCAAAATGCAAACCCCGCCATCTTCTTTTCTATGGATGAAACCGATTTCCCTTCCTCTATGTTCCTGGATACCAAATACAACACCAAAAGCCTCCGCGCTCGCTTGTCTCTCCCAACCTCCACCTCCTGAATTAAAGCTAACCATTCCTTCCATAACTTGTTATAAGCCGACCATGTGGCCTCACTTACGGACCGCCGTATCCATCCTGCGGCGATTCCAGCGCCAACTCCCAAATCCAGCAAGGGCAAGGGACTCCCTTCTTCTTAGCCTCCGGCGCCAGAGTCCTGAACTTGTCCCACTGGAAGCGAGACAAAGAATCAGCCAGAGCATTGTCAACTCCCGGAATATGCACAGTGTATAGAAAGATGTTTAACTGCAAGCAGCGCAACACTGTCTGTCGCATCAGCCGTATGACGAGTTGCGAGGACGCCGACATGCTGTTGATCACCTGCACAATACCCATATTTTCGCTATTCAGCCGCAATTTTAGGTTCCGGGCAAGCCTGCCCCCATAATTCCAAGGTCAGTACCACCGGAAAAATTCCAGCAGCACCAAATTCCGAAGGAAACCCGCCTCCACCCACGACTGTGGCCACGGCTCTGCGCTCCAATGTCCTTGCAGAAATGCTCCGTATCCTGTAGATTCTGCGGCGTCGGTAACCAATTCCACGTTGAAGTTGCTCACCAGGCCAGACATCCACACCGACCTGCCATTGTACTCAGTCAGGAATCAATACCACACCAGAAGATCCTCCCTATGCTCCCTACTCAGTCTGATGAAGTGTGTAGGAGCCCTCCCTCCAGCTGTAGCCACCGACAACCTGCAACAAAATATTCTCCCCATGGGAATGATCCTACACGCGAAATCTAGTTTTCCCAACAATGATTGTAACGCATGCAGCTGAACTTTTTTACAATCATGAATCTCCCGAATTTCCCTCTGCAAGTCCCTGAGCCTGCATTCCATCGCCATGGAGTCAATTACTATGCCCAGGAAGCTCAGCTCCATCCATGGACCTTCCGTTTTATCGGCTGCCAAAGGCACCCGAAATCTCTCCGCAATGTGCTGCAACGTTGACAGCAGAATTGCACATACATTAGAAGAAGGTGGGCCCATGCAGAGAAAATCATCCAAATAGTGGATGACGGAGTCAATTCCTGCCACATCCCGAACCACCCACTCCAAAAAGGAGCTAAACACCTCGAACATAGCGCAGGAAATGGAACAGCCCATAGGCAAATACCTATCTACATAAAATTGTTCTTGCCAACAGCAACCCAGCAAACGAAAACTATCTGGGTGAACAGGCAGGAGCCTAAACGCAGATTCCACGTCAGACTTTGTCATCAACGCCCCTTGACCGTATTGCCTTACCCACTGGACCGCCGCATCAAATAATGTATACGATACCATACAGGCCTCTGGGTTGATGAAATCATTCACCGACCCCCCTTTCAGGAACGACAAGTGGTGCATCAACCTAAACTTGTGAGGCTCCTTTTTGGGAACCACACCTAATGGAGATTCCACCAGCTCGGCTAACGGTCTGGTCGCGAAAGGTCTCCCTAAAGTCACCTCCTTAGCCAGCTTCTCCGAGACCACTGCCAGGGTTTGCAAGGCCGACTTCAAATTCTTTGCCAGCGGGGGCACCACCGTCAACGCACACGGGATCCTAAACCCATGTTGAAAACCCGAGCTGAGCAACCCCGCTGCTGCCCTATCCGGGTACCTATTTAGGAAAGGTAGCATCCTTTCCCACATCACCGGCGTTGTCCCTTTTGTGAGAAGGCTCTCCGGCATGCTACCGAGTGAGTGCGTGTCCTCCCCCACAGCCCGAACACTCGTGTTTGAACTTGCAGGCACCAACAAACTTGCAGGAGCCCTCGTTGAACTGCCAGCACACTCCACAGTCCTGAGGAGTGGCTACTCCCAGCCCCCCCTTGAAATGGCTGTGTTGGGGTCCTCGCCAACACCATTAGCCTCATCCAGAGGCTAATGTCCTTATGGTTCCAGCGCAAGGCAGGGCGCACCACCCTGCACTGACGGAACTGCTCGTCCTAGCATAGCCACGCCATGCCGCCATAAACCCGATAGGCCTCCCCAACAGCATCCATGTAGCAAAATAACGCCGAACAGTGTTCGGGGTTCTTTTCCCCAATGACGCTTGCTAAAATGGCAAATCCTTGCAGACAGTTAGCAAACGTACGCAGGATTAAACGGTACCAACATTTTTCTTCATCCTCCTTCGTATCCTCTGGCTTAACCCCATCCAGGTTGAATTTCTCAAGTGGCAATAGGCAGAAAATCTCCACATACTCCCCTTTCCAGATTTTTTCCCTCACCTCTTGTTTCATGTAGGCACCTAACGGTCCCTTGAAGCAGACATATACCTCACACCGAGCCACATCTGTGATCCTCACGATGTCTGACCTCGCCATCGTCTCCACACCCTTTGGTTCCACCGTACTCACCTTTTCCGTAGTTCCCGTCTCCAGACTGACGTGTACCGCCACGTTCCCCGAGCCTGTCTCACCCCCAGTAACCACTGTAGCCGCTCCACCGACTGTGCCCACGCTGCTGACCCCGCGCCCATCCACTGGATCCTGGACTTGTCCTCCCTCAAAATGGCCTACTAGAACCCGTAAACCCTCCAATAGCTCGTGGATCCGTCCCCAAGCCCCCATGCCTGTGGCCCCACCCCGCGTCTGGTCAGAGGCAGCCAGCGGTGGTGCGGGAGGCCCCCCCACCGACACAACACCCAACAAACTTTGTAAATCATTAGTAAAAGCAATATTGTCGTTCGACTTACCGGGCTGACCGGGCGCTCTCCCCACAGCCGCTGTGCTGACCTCCCTGGACACGATCGGACGACTGGGCACGTCCCCCTCCTCCGACAGCTCCCCTTTGGACCTGCTCCCTCCGTCCAAGTCATCTCCAAACGGCAACCCCCTGGCGAGGGGCTCCTGGATGCCGGGCTTCTCCGTGCCCCGCTCCGTCTGTCGACCGCCCCTCCGTTGTCCAGCGGGACCCGCTGTCGCTCGACTCCACTGCAGGTGGGCCAACCCGGGCACCGCTCCTGCTCCGTGACACCCTGCTGTTGTCTCCCGGTGGTGTCCGCCCACCCGCTGCACCGTCCTCGCCCGCCCCGGCCTGCAGCGGCTGGCACGGCGCTCCCCCTTCTGTCCACCCCCTCAGCCCGTGCAGGGCTGCTGGGGGGGACCGTCACCGCCAGACCCCTGGCCCGAGAAAGCTCCCTTCCTGGCTGTGCCATGAGGAGTCCGCCTGCCTGCCCCCCTCATTTCCTGTAGGGCTGCTGGTGGGGTTGGTCTCTGAACATCCCTTGCAGCTGTGCTTCCCCTCTTGCCAGTGGTGCGGGGAGTCCTGCTGTCCGCCCCCCCCACTTCGTGTAGAGCAGCCGGGGGAGACACCACTGCAGAAGCCCCCCTGCTGATGGCCACCGTCTCTGCATCTGCAGGGCGCCTGAAGTGTCTCCCAGATGCACCCTGCAGCCCGTGCAGAGCTGCGGTGGCCAGTTCAATGGGGATCCTCCTCTGCCATGGCTCGGTGAAGCTCCACCATGAAAACCCATGGCCCCGCTCCCTCCCGCATGTCTGCGGCGTGCAGGCCGCCCTGACCCCCCTGGGAATGGCGGCTGGCTTCTCTTAGCTGGGGGAATGGAGTGCTCCCCCCGCGGACTCCTAGACAGTCTGGCAGGCCCCTCCACAGCTCCTGGTGAGTACATTGTCGGCGGCCTGGAGATCCGCCCACGTGCCGCTGGTCTGCCGCCTCCCGACCATCCTCATCCCTCCGCCAGCTCCACAGACCTGTCCAGTCCCGCCGTCACCTGGATCTGTAGCCAGTCGGGCCCCCGCGATAACGACGCCGCCCTCAGCCGCTCCAGAAGAGCTTCAACCGTGGCCATCTTCCAAATGAATGAGGAGCAGTGAAAAAACTGCCTCCTCGTGTCTTCCTCCTTTCCGACTGCCCGTTCCTGCTCCGCCCCCTTATTTTAAAAAGCCGCTCCCCCTCATTCCGTTAACGCCCCTACTTTCCGAACCCCACCCCTTATTGTGTCACTAGACACACGGTCATGTCCGGCCCTCCTCTATCCCTCCCTGTTAGCCCGGTCCCGCTCCGACCCTCTCTTTATCAAACCAGGTCAGCTCAGCTGAGGAAGTTCATTGCTTTAAAGATGGAATATTTATTATTATGCATATGTGACACACTCCCGTAAGAGTTGCTGGTGACTTTTGTCCTATTTCCTCCTTTAGAACCTCCACAGCCAGGTACAGTACACAGCATTTTCCACACTCTTCCACTGGCTCCAATGGCCTTCTATTTTTTGTTTTTTATTGGGGAATGGAGAACTTGGATAGGGGGCATGGAATACACGGACAACTGTAAAAATGTACAACCGGAGGACTCTAATTTCTGTTGCACTGCACAAAAAACATTCATGTCTCACAGGATCTCTATGCTGACCGGTATTCTTTCCAGAGTTAAAAGCTACACACAATCACTACTCTTCAGCACTGGGGTTATTTCCTGTCATAGCCACAGGATCATCGTTTGCCTCCTGCTGAGATCCATCTCTTCCTAGTGAGGGAAGACATAGGACAGCTGGACTCTTTCCCACCAACTTCCTCCTGGCTCTCTGTAGTGAGCTTCTCTAGCCCGGTTAGATCCCCCGCACTCAAGCTTGCTAACAGGTCCCCTAAGTAAGCTTTAAACATGGGCTGAACCCCACCTGCCCCCCTCTCCCCGATTCGGTTCTCACAGAACTTTTGAGCACAGCAAAAGTTTGGAACTGAATAAAAAACCCCATTTACTGATGCTTAAAGTGAAACCATAAAAATTAGAAATAACAATAAAAATGCCTTTAACTATAGTGCCTGGGGGTCCCCTCTGTCGGCCTGTAAAGTGGCACATCTGTACTGAAATTTTCCCTGCAAGCTTATTTTGGAAACAATGGCTTGTATGATGAGGCCACAATGTAGTATGTAGTGCACTCAGAGTTTTATAGAGATTTTTTAGATAAATTCTGGTGTCTCTTTCGCAGACTTTGGATAGCAGTAACATGTGCAGAAAAAATTGGGCTTTGGGTGTTGGTGGTACCTTCACACCATAACCCTCTAGAGCAGGGATATACAATTAGCAGACCTGCAGCTGTTGCAGAACTACAAGTCCCATGAGGCAAAGCAAGACTCTGACAGCCACAAGCATGATACCCAGAGGCAGAGGCATGATGGAACTTGTAGTTTTGCAAGAGCTGGAGGTCCGCTAAATTGCATATCCCTGCTCTAGAGGTACTCTTGATGAATCAAGTAATGCCTGTGCATCGTCAAGAGGCAAGTGGCTGACGCTCTGTTCAAATAACTCCAATGACTCCTCCATTCCTGATGCTGGGGCTATGGCAGGAATAACTGTGGACAAAGAGGCAGAATAAGTCACTCTGGCAGCTTCAGTGGACTGCACACTAGTCCTGTTTGGGTGATAAAGGATGAGGAGAATGAGGAGGAAGATGAGGAAGGTTTAGTAAGCCAGCCCACCACCTCATCTGCATGCTGTGGCTGGATGGCATGGGCAACATCACTAAACAGAGGAAAATGATGCCCTGGCTGAGGACTGACCATGTCCACCTTTGCCTGTCACTGATGGCCCCCTCACAGTGCCATGGGAACGTCTGTCTTTCCTTGTTTGCCTCCCAGACATGATGGGGGGGCTTATTACCAAACTGTAACAGAGATGGGAAATGTGTACATGGATGCACTTCAGTCAATACAGTCAATGGAAAGTTGTGTTTGGTGCACTTGTACTTGAGTACTCACTACACAGACACACTAGAATATACTGCAGTAAACATGCACCAATGCACTGCAATATAATGCATTAAACATGCAGTAACACACTAAAATATACTGCAGAAAAGAAAGACAAAATAAACTGACACTAATGTAAAGATGAATGGTGGTCACTACTAGGGATGAGCCGAACACCCCCCAGTTCGGTTCACACCAGAATTTTAAAACGGATCAAAAATTTGTGCGAACTTTAGAACCCCATTGAAATCTATGGGACTTGAACGTTCAAAATAAAAAGTGCTCATTTTATTTGGCTAATATGTAAGATATTGTCCTAAAAAGGGTTTGGGGACCAGGCTCCTTCCCCAGGGGACATGGTTCAATGCCTAAAATGTTTTTAAAAACGGACGTTTTTCAGGAGCACTGATTTTAATTAATTAATTAAAGTGAAAAAAAAAAAGTGAAATATTCCTTTAAATATCGTGCCTGGGGGGTGTCTATAGTATGCCTGTGAAGTGCCACTTGTTCCCGTGTTTAGAACAGTCCCTGCACAAAATTACATTTAACGGAAAAAAGTCATTTAAAAGTGCTTGCGGTTTTAATGTAATATCTGGTTCCGGCAATATGGATGAAAATCATTGAGAAAAATGTCATGGGTAGCCCCTCCTGCCCATTACCAGCCCCTTTGGGTCTTGTACGGATATTAAGGGGAACCCCGTACCCAAATAAAAAAAAAAGGAAAGACGTGGAGCCCCCAGGCCATATATACTCAGAACAGCAGTATACAGGCAGTGCAAACAAGACAGGGACTGAGTAGGTTTGTTGTGTTAAGTAGAATATGTTTGTAATTTTGAACTGGTACATTTTTAAAGTGTAGCTCCAGTCAAAAAAATCGATTTTTAAGCTTTTTGGAAAGCATAGGGAAGGGTTATCACCCCTGTATAATTTTTTTGGCCGTCCATCTTTTTTCATCTCACTTCCTGTTGTCTCCTTCCATTTGCAAGTAGGAGACGTTTGTAAGTTGGATGTTTGAAAGTAGGGGCCTGCCCTATATGCTCTGCAGAAATGGGGGCCTAAGGTGTTAGTGTTGTCACAACACTGTAAGCCCTCAAAGTGACTCTTGGTGGGCGCTGGCGCACCCTGCTGTGAACGATTATATCAAGAATTGTAATTACATGCCATTGTTGAACAGTGGTAGAAAAATTGGGCCTTTGATGGTTGTGGTGGGGGTGCTGGTGCTGGTGCCACAACACTATAATTCCTCACAGTTACTCTCGGTGGGCGCGGGAACAAGCCCTGCTGCAAAGTATTGCATCAAAAATTGTAATTACATGCCCCTATTAAACAGGGGCTGAAAAATTGGGCTGGTGGCATCACCCAGAACCAAAAATGTTCTTCTAAGATATCAGCGGGATCATTAAGGAGGAAGAGGATAGTCAGTCAACATAACAGGACAGTTACTCAGCATCAGCATAGGCAGTCTTGAAGGGATGTGACATTTCAAAAGAAATTATTCAGTTACATCAGCTTCAGGTGCTTGGTAGTTGGCGGTGATTCAAGACTAATTCATCTTTATGAAGGTCAGTCGATCAACCGAGTCGGTGGACAGGCGCACCCTGTCAGCGGTTACAAAGCCACCAGCAGCACTGAAGGTGTGTTCCGAAAGAACGCTGGATGCAGGACAGGCCAGTAGCTCAATTGCATACTGTGCAAGCTCTGGCCAGTGATCCATTCTCAAGACCCAGTAAGCCAGAGGATTTTCGGTGAGAAAGGTGTCCAAATCTGACCTTGCCCCTAGGTATTCCTGCACCATGTAAATCAGATGCTGGCGATGGTTGCTGGAACCAATCATACCTTGGGGCTGCGGAACTAAAAATTGTCGGAACGCATCGGTCAGACGGCCACCTTCTCCACCGCTCCTTCTGTGACTGACCAAAGTCTCAGCAACACGATGTCCAGGACCAGGAGTTTGTAACCTCCCAGTCTCTGGGAATGCATTGCACAGACCTTTCTGCAAGGCCTCCTAGTGATGTCTCATTGTCTGCTTCCTCTGGGAAGGCAAGATAAGGTCAGCAACCTTACCCTTGTAATGTGGATCAAGGAGAGTGGCCAGCCAGTAATGGTCCCTCTCCTTGATCCGAAGAATACGAGGATCCTTCCGCAGGCTTTGCAGGAACAGGGAGGCCATGCAGCATAGGTTAGCTGAGGCATTCGGTCCGGAGTCCTCTGGGTCACTAAGGACAACATGATCTGCTGCTGCTGATGCTGAGTGCCAAGCTCCACCTCCATGCTGACACAAGCCTCCTCCTCCTCATCCTCTTCCTGCGTGATGGGTGGGACAGCAGGAACACTGTCTGGATAAAGGGTGCCTTGAGAGGCAAGGAAGTCCTCCTCTTTCTGCCTCTGTTCTGCCTCAAGTGCCCTGTCCATTATTCCAGGCAGCGTATGCTCCAAAAGGTGGACAAGAGGTACAGTGTCACTGATGCATGCACTGCCACTGCTCACCAACCTCGTGGCCTCCTCAAATGGTGGCAGTGCATGCATCCCTGATCATGCCCACTGGTGTGGTGAGAAAAAAGCAAGCTCCCCTGACCCTGTCCTGGTGCCGTAGTCGCACAGGTACTCATTGATGGCCCTCTGCTGCGTGTGCAGCCGCTGAAGCATGGCCAACATTGAGTTCCACCTGGTGGGCATGTTACATATAAGGCGGTTCTTGGGCAGGTTAAACTCCTTTTGAACTGCTCAGCCAGCCGAGCACTGGCATTAAATGATTGGCGGAAATGCACACAGACTTTCCTGGCCTGCCTCAGGACATCCTGTAAGCCCGGGTACCTGTCCAAGAACCGCTGCACCACCAGGTTAAGGACGTGAGTCACACAGGGCACATGGGTCAGTTGTCCCTGTCGGAGGGCAGAGAGGAGGTTGATGCCATTGTCGCAAACCACCATTCCTGGCTTAAGCTGGCGTGGCATCAACCACCTCTCAGCCTGCTCCTGCAGAGCTGACAAAATAACTGCCCCAGTGTGGCTCCTGTCCCCCAAGCAAACCAACGCAAGCACGGCATGGCATCTTTTTGCCTGTGTACTTGCGTAGCCCCTTGAACGCCTACAGAGCACCGCTGGTTCCGAGGACAGAGCACTGGAAGAGCCCATGGAGGAAGAAGAAGAGAAGGGGTGGAGGAGAGAGGTGTGTCACAACCAGTAGTAGCATTTTGGAGGCGTGGTGGCGGAACAATCTCCAACACAACTGCACCTTGCCCTGAATCCTTCGCAGCTGCCAGAAGAGTGACCCAATGGGCCGTGAAAGATAGGTAACATCCCTGTCCATGCCTGCTGGACCATGAGTCAGCGGTAATATGCACCTTACCACTGACAACCCTGTCCAGCGAGGCAAGGACATTGCCTTCCACATGCCGGTAGAGAGCCAGAATCACCTTCCGTGAGAAAAAGTGGCGTTTGGCGACCTGCCACTGAGGAACCGCACACTGCACAAACTTGGAGATCCCAGCTGATGAGGAGCAAGGAGAGGTCCGCTTTGTTCTTTGGTGTGGGTCTTTAAGGTACGCTTGTCAATGAGCTGCATGGCAGGTCAACATATGACTGGTCAAGCATGTGGTGCCCAAGCTGCTGATGTTTTGGCCATGCGAGATACGCTTGAGACATATGTTGCAAATAGCAGCTGTGCGATCTGATGCACTCGTCTCAAAAAAGGCCCACACCAAGGAGGAGATGTGCCTCCTCCTCCTCCTCCTCTCTCCTATCAGGCACCAACGTGGAGTCAGTGACCTCATCATCCCCTCCCTCTTCATCACTGGAGCAATTCTGGCAGTATGCTGCAGCTTGTGGAACATGACTGCCAGATTGCTGTCCTTCTTGAGCATCCCCTCTCTCTGCGCTCATGCTACTGCCTTCCTCTAGCTGGGTATCATCATCAGAGCCTTCAAAACGCTGGGCATCCTCCTGGAGCATGTACCCAACACTGTGCTGAAACTGTTTGGGGGACTTCTCAGGAGGACATGGTGGGTCTAGGGAAGGAGTAACTGATGATGACATTGAGACGAGGGAAGAGGATGCGTTGGCAGCTGCTTTGCTAGTACCCTGAGCCTGGGTGAGAGAGGATGAGGAGGATGAAGAGGGCTTGGTCATCTACTCTACCAAGTCTTCGGCATGATGCGGCTCAACACCTCCAGCTGCCAAAAATAAGGACAAGTGTGTCCCATGGCCATGTGCTGATGACGATGCACCGTGTCCACGACCAGCTCTGTTGTCTCTAGACACAGAGCCTGCTTGCCATCTTTTATTGGCTTGTGACTGTCTGCCTCTCCTTGTTGGCCTTCCAGACATGGTAATGGCCTGCAGAGAGATGGAAAATCAGCAGTTGGGTAGTGTCAATTGTGCTAGAGGCACACAACACCCACTAACTCCTGCAGATGCCTGTATGAGAGAACGCCAGCAATAAAGGGTAGCTACAGGCAGGGGAGGGCTGGCAGCCTTAGGCCTGGGGTGCAAGTCCAGTCAAGTGGCCCATTGAACCACTGAATCAGCTCACCACCCATCTACACCACATTCCCTGTACGGAGAGAGAGGGAGACTGCTCCACATTGCCCCAAAGAGAGAGAGACTGCTTGACACTGCCTGCACAGAGAGAGACTGCTTCACACTGCCTCCACAGAGAGAGACCCCGCTTCACACTGCCTCCACAGAGAGAGACCCCGCTTCACACTGCCTGCACAGAGAGAGACCCCGCTTCACACTGCCTGCACAGAGAGAGACCCCGCTTCACACTGCCTGCACAGAGAGAGACCCCGCTTCACACTGCCTGCACAGAGAGAGACCCCGCTTCACACTGCCTGCACAGAGAGAGACCCCGCTTCACACTGCCTGCACAGAGAGAGACCCCGCTTCACACTGCCTGCACAGACCTTGCTTCACACTGCCTGCACAGAGAGAGCAGTCACTTTCTGTGCAGGCACTGTGAAGCAGTCAGTCTCTGTACAGGCAGTGTAAAGTAAAGCAGTCTCTCAGAAAGAGACTGCATGATTGCACCCAGAGAGACTGAGAAAAAGAGCTTGCCCCTTCCCCACACCCAGTACACAGACCAATGAGACTGCAGGAAGATGAAGACTAAAGACTGTACTGTCACTGCCACCACACTAAGCACTACCTGTGGAGTCCGGAGCTTCTCTGGTGAGTGAGCACCACACCACTGGGTAAGCCAAGCAAGCAGAGTAGCTGAGAGTCACAGTGAGCGCAGCAGGCTAAACACGCAAGTCCTGCTGTCTCCCCGGCATGAACACCAGATTCACCAGGGTGCAGGTTCCTCCTGTCTCAATTGTGGATAGTAAGAAATGCACATGTAGGCGCATGCCGGAGCACAGGCCAGATTAAGACCCCTTTCACACTGAGGCGTTTTTCATGCGTTTTTCAGGTGCTTTAGCGTTAAAAAAAGCGCCTGTAAAGTGCTTGAAAGAAGCCTCATCTGCAGTCCCAATGTGAAAGCCCAAGTGATTTAAGAGCCCTTTCACAATGTCAGCGCCCGAAAAACGCTCGTAAAGCGCGGCTTAAACTAGCATCGCTTTACCAGCGTTTTTCGAGCGTTATTGGGGCGTTTTTAACCCCTGCTAGTGGCCAATAAAGGGTTAAAAGCGCCCACAAAACGCTGCTGCCAATAGCGTTTTTCAGGCGTTTTACAGGCACTTCCCATTGATTTCAATGGGAAGGGGCGCTTTAGGAGCGTTGTATTCACCGCTCCGAAAGCGCTGCAAAGAAGCTGCTTGCAGGACTTTTTTTGATGCCCTGCCAGCGCAGCGCCTCGGTGTGAAAACACTCGGGCTTTTACATTGGGATTGCAGCTGCAGCTTATTTCAGGTGCTTTTTTTTAAAGCCAAAGCGCCTGAAAAATGCTCCAGTGTGAAAGGAATCTTGGTGTGAAAGCACTCAGGCTTTTACATTGGGATTGCAGTTGCAGCTTCTTTCAAGTGCTTTACAGGCGCTTTTTTTAATGCTAAAGCACCCGAAAAACACCCTAAAAACGCTCCAGTGTGAAAGGGGTCTAAGGGCATTGTGGGCCTGGTGCTGCAGTGGAGCAGGTTTAGGAGTGGCAGGGATATGAGGTAAGTAATGTCATATCCCAGCTCTTGCCCAGACTTGGTCACAGCCCCACAGGGCTGTAATGTTAGGGAAGCCCAGAACTTGAATTACCAAGCTTCCGTAAGAGCCGTGTGTCGGTGTGTGCTCTGAGGTGAAAGTTTCTAAGCCATCAGAATACAGTGATCACTGCTGGCAGCTATAGCAGCCAGCACTGATCGCTAAAAAACATAAAGACACGCTGGTTGTACTGTCAGTTGATGGAGTAAAATTCTGTACAACCAGTCTGCACAGAGAGAGATTGAAATGTCTGCTGAACCGGCAGAATTTCAATCTGTCTATTGTGGCCTAAGTCCACCAGTCTCTAAGTTTAATAATATCCTCAAATCTTCTGAAAGGGGGGGCTCCACTTAGGTGTAGAAATTCACTTTGAACTCCACCTTATTTCCAGAACTCTCTTTAGGGTCCTTTAACACTGAAGGCGCTGTACAGGCGTTTTAGTGCTAAAAAATAGCACCTGTAAAGCGCTTCTTATGCCACCCCAGGTTTCCCACTGGGGCGGTGCGCTTGAATGACATTCTGAAAAGTCCAGAAACCAGCATTATTGGGGCGGTTTGGGAGAGGTGCACAGCCCATTGAAATGAATGCAACACGGCCCTTTTTAACACTTTCTTTGGCCACTAGTGGGGGTTAAAAGTGCCCCGCTAGCGCCACTTAAACAATGATAAAGCGCCACTAAAACGAGCAGCACTGTACCACTACCGCCCACATTGCCCCAGTGTGAAAGTACCCTTTGGTATTAGATGTGCAAACAAAAAGGTGAGACCACATCTAATACCTACAGAGAGTAATGGAAATAAGGTGTCATTACCTGCAGGGACTGGCATTTAGGGGGGTTAAAGCAGGCAGGGATAAAAATGTGATATCAACTATTCACCAGTGGCGGCTGGTGCTCCATTTTTTTAAGGGGGCGCAAAAAACCCACAACCAACCCCCCCCCCAACGTCACTTGCCGTGATGGGGCCTATAGACAGAAAGACAGAGGGATAGATTGGATAGGACAGACAGATAGACAAATAGACAGATATACATAAGATAGACATACAGACAGGTAGATATGCAGTTAAACAGATAAATAGATATACATAGATAGATATACAGACAGACGGACGGATGGACAGATAGATATACATAGAGATAGATAGATATACAGATAGATAGGTAGATAGATATACATACAGATAGACAGATAGATATACATACAGATAGATAGACATACAGATATACAGATAGACAGATATACATATAGATAGACAGACAGACAGATAGATATACAGATAGATAGATAGATAGACAGATAGACAGATAGATATACAGATAGATAGATAGATAGACAGATAGACAGATAGATATACATATAGATAGACAGACAGATAGATATACATATAGATAGACAGACAGACAGACAGATAGATAGATAGATAGATAGATAGATAGATAGATAGATAGATAGATAGATAGATAGATATACAGATAGATAGATAGATAGATATACATATAGATATACAGACAGATAGACAGATAGATATACAGACAGACAGATAGACAGATAGATATACAGACAGACAGACAGATAGATATAAAGACAGACAGACAGATAGATATACAGACAGACAGACAGATAGATATACAGATAGATAGATACATAGATAGATAAACAGATAGACAGATAGATATACAGATAGATAGATAGATAGACAGATAGACAGATAGATATACATATAGATAGACAGACAGACAGATATACATATAGATATACAGACAGACAGACAGACAGACAGATAGATAGATAGATAGAT
The DNA here is from genome assembly GCF_037356315.1 of Lithobates pipiens. Classification (NCBI taxonomy): domain Eukaryota; kingdom Metazoa; phylum Chordata; class Amphibia; order Anura; family Ranidae; genus Lithobates; species Lithobates pipiens. Next base: position 670,396,611 of record NW_027507903.1, read on the forward strand.
AGATATACAGACAGACAGATAGACAGATAGATATACAGACAGACAGACAGATAGATATACAGACAGACAGACAGATATACAGACAGACAGACAGACAGACAGACAGACAGACAGATAGATAGATAGATAGATAGATAGATAGATAGATAGATAGATAGATAGATAGATAGATAATTAGACAGACAGACAGATAGATATACATATATATAGATAGATAGACAGACAGATAGATAAATATACAGATAGATAGATAGACAGACAGATATACATATAGATAGCTAGATAGATATACATACAGATAGATAGAGAGAGAGTGTGAGAGGGAGAGAGAGAGAGAACACTGACACTTCCACCTAAACCGTCCCCCTCCACCCCCCTTCTCCATGGGAGCACAGCACTTACCTTGATGACTGTGTGCTCTTCTCCGGTGTTCTCCGCTCCTCTCCTGCGGTGTGCTCTACTCCTCTTACTTCTTGTTTCCTCTCTCGGGTGCAATGGGAGAGAGAAGACAGGAAGTGACATCTGAGTCAGATGTCAATCAAACTGCCCGGCCGTAGTAATACATACTACAGCGCCGGGCAGAAACTACTCAGCGCTTCAGAAAGCGCCCACAAATGAAGCGCCACATCTGCAATCTCATGATTGCATTGACGTGGCGGTTCCCATAGTGCACTGTGTCCGGCGCTCGAACACAGTGCACTTCCTTAAAGAACTTTTTTTTTTTTAAAGGAGCAGTTTTAAACTTTTTTTTTTTTTACATTTGGTCCGTTCGCGTCAAAATTCGCATGGCGCTCACGGCCCACAATGCACTGCGATGGCGCAGTGCATTGCTGTCTCATGATTGGCCAAGCATGCACTGTGACAACGCATGCTTGGCCAATCGCAGCGCCAGCAGCGAGGAGAGCCATGATTGGCCACAGGCAGGATGCCTGTGGCCAATCATAGCTCAGGCTGTGTAGTGCACGCCCCACACTATATAAGGCCGCCATTGAGGCGGCCTCGTGTAGTGTGTTAGCATCTGAAGCAGTGGGTGTTCTGTGTACCTTCAACACAGTTACACACCGATCGTTTTTGGCTGATTTCCTATCTTGCTGTTGTGTAGTGGTTATTGTCTGTGCCCTGACCGCAGTATACACCACTATATTCACTATTCACTTCACTATATTTATATATCTTTAATAATAGAGCTTGCAGTCAGTAGTGTTAGGAGATAGTGCGTGCTGTCTGCGTGCTCTGTACCCAGTACATACCGCTATAATCCACCTACATAGCTGTTCTCTATTTGAGCCCACTTGCCATCTGCAGGAGTTATTGGAAGTTGTGTGTGCCTCCAGCACAGCACAGTATACATCTGTATATACCCCTTTATCTCTGCTGTTTTCTGGTTATTGTCTGCGTGCCCTGACCGCAGTATACACCGCGATATTCACCTCACCTATATAGCTAGTGATCTATCTTTAATAATAGAGCTTGCAGTCAGTAGTGTTAGGAGATAGTGCGTGCTGTCTGCATGCTCTGTACCCAGTACATACCGCTGTATCCACCTACATAGCTGTTCTCTATTTGAGCCCACTTGCCATCTGCAGGAGTTATTGGACAGGGGCGTTTAAGTACAATTTTTGATGCAATGCTTTGCAGCAGGGCTAATTCCTGCAATAAAACTAGAGTATATGGCAGAGGTTGCAGTGTGGTGGCACCAGCACCAGTGCCTAAGGCCCAATTTTTCTGCCCCTGTTTAACAGGGGCGTTTAAGTAAAATTTTTGATGCAATGCTTTGCAGCAGGGCTAATTCCAGCAAAAAAACTAGAGTATATGGGAGAGGTTGCAGTGTGGTGGCACCAGCAGCAGTGCCTAAGGCCAAATTTTTCTGCCCCTGTTTAACAGGGACATGTAATTACAATTCTTGATATAATATTTCACAGGAGGGCCCGTTCCTGTGCCCACCCAGAGTAACGGTGAGGACTTATAGTGTTGTGGCACCAGCACCACAACCACCAAAGGTAAATTTTTCTACCACTGTTCAACAATGGCATGTAATTACAATTCTTGATATAATCGTTCACAGCAGGGCGCTCCAGCGCCCACCAAGAGTCACTTTCAGGGCTTACATTGTTGTGGCAAAACCAACACCTTGTTCCGCCATTTCTGCAGAGCATATAGGGCAGGCCCCTACTTTCAAACATCCAACTTACAAACATCTCCTACTTGCAAACGGAAGGAGACAACAGCAAGTGAGATGAAAAAAGATGGACGACAAAACAAATTATACAGGGGTGATAACCCTTCCCTATGTTTTCCAAAAAGCTTAAAAATATTTTTTTTGACTGGAGCTACACTTTAAAAATGTACCAGTTGAAAATTACAAACAGATTCAACTTAACACAACAAACCTACACAGTCCCTGTCTTGTTTGCACCGCCTGTATACTGCTGTTCTGAGTATATAGGGCCTGGGGGCCACACGCATTTCTTTTTTTTAATATGGGTACAGGGTTCCCCTTAATATGCGTACAAGACCCAAATAGGCTGGTAATGGGCAGGGAGGGCTACCCATGCCATTTTTCTGAATGATTTTCAACCATATTGCAGGAACCAGATATAACATTAAAACCGCAAGCAGTTTTAAATGGTGTTATTTCCGTTTAATGTCATTTTGTGCAGGGACTGTTCTAAACACGGGAAACACGTGGCACTTCACAGGCATACTACAGACACCCCCCAGGCACCATATTTAAAGGAATATTTCACTTTTTTTTTTTTCACTTTAATCATCAGTAAAATCAGTGCTCCCGCCAAAACGGCCATTTTTAAAAACATTTTAGGCATTGACCCATGTCCCCTGGGGCAGGAGCCAGGTCCCCAAACCCTTTTTAGGACAGTATCTTGCATATTAGCCGTTAAAACTAGCACTTTCCATTTCGAACGTTCGAGTCCCATAGACTTCAATGCGGTTCTAACGTTCGTAACGAACGTGGGGTCCGTTCGAAAGTTCTGGTGCGAACCGAACCGGGGGGTGTTCGGCTCATCCCTACCCAGGGGCAACATGCAGGATGACTGGCAGTACACCAGCACTGCAGCATGTCAGTGAGAGCCCTCATCATACCACCTAGCCCTAGGAGGGCAAGGTACTGGCACAGGCTGCTAGAAAAAAAACTCTTTGGCTGCAGAGAGGAGCAGCTCACTTACTTGGATGGTCCCAGCCTCCCAGGAGCCTCACTGGATTCCAGCCAACTGCTCAGATTGAGCAGAGAGCAGGTCCAGCCTCTGCCAGCCAATGGTGTGGAGTAGGGAAGGGCTGGGCGGGGCTGTGCTGTGTAACACAGACTGTCAGCCCTGACATGAAGACATCGCTGGCTCACAGTACTGGACTCGGCCAGCTCAAGAACTGTGCATGTTGCGGTTTTGAGCTGACGACACAGCAGCCTTTGCCACCGCATATCAGAGCAGCCCAAGGGGCAATTGCATCCCTGTCCCCTGGCCCAGCCCTCCCCTGGCTACAGGTGTATACTGTGCTGGAGGCACACAACACCCACTAACTCCTGCAGATGCCTGTATGAGAGAACACCAGCAATAAAGGGTAGACATAGGTGTATACTGTGCTGTGCTGTAGGCACACAACATCTACTAACTCCTGCAGATGCCTGTATGAGAGAACACCGGCAAAAAAGGGTAGATACAGGTGTATACTGTGCTGTGCTGTTGGCACACAACACCCACTAACTTCTGCAGATGCCTGTATGAGAGAACACCAGCAATAAAGGGTAGATACAGGTGTATACTGTGCTGTGCTGGAGGCACACAACACCCACTAACTCCTGCAGATGCCTGTATGATAGAACACCAGCAATAAAGGGTTGATACAGGTGTATACTGCACTGGAGGTACACAACACCCACTAACTCCTGCAGATGCCTGAGAAAAGAACACACTGTCTCTGTCTATCTTGCTCTTTCCCTGTACGCTGGAACACACTACACAAGGCCGCCGCTCTGGCAGCCTTATATAGTGTGGGGCGTGTACTAAACCCCCCTGAGCTATAATTGCCTGTGGCCAATTATTGCTCTCTTCGCTGCCGGCGCTGTGATTGGCCAAACATGTGGAGTCACAGTGCATGCTTGGCCAATCATAAGCCAGCAATGCACTGCGATGACGCAGTGCATTGTGGGCCATGAGCGCCACACGAATTTTGGCGCAAATGGTCCATAACATTCGGTATTCGCCGAACGTGCAAACAGCCGATGTTCGAGTCGAATATACGTTCGACTCGAACACCAAGCTAATGGGCACTGATTAGGCTGCATTGCTGGGCACCGATGAGGCTGCACTGATGGGCACTGGTGAGGTTGAATTGATGTGCACTGATGACGCTGCATAGATGGGCACTGATGAGGCTGCACTGATGGGCACTGGCAGGCTGCATTTGGTGGACACATGTAGGCTGCAATTGGTGGGCACTGATGAGGCTGAATTTGATGCATTGATCTATTATATTATTTCCGCAGTCTCTGACCATCTCTTATATCATGTCTGCAGTTTCTGACCATCTCCTGTAGTATGTATGCATTCTCTGACCATTTCTTGTATCATGTCTGCAGTCTCTGACTATTTGTTGTATCATGTCAGCAGTCTCTGACCATCTCTTGTATCATGTCTGCAGTCTCTGACCATCTCTTGTATCATGTCTACAGTCTCTGACCATCTCATGTATTATGTCTGCAGTCTCTGACCATCTCATGTATCATGTCTGCAGTCTCTGGCCATCTTATGTATCATATCTGCAGTCTCTGACCATCTCTTGTATCATGTCTGCAGTCTCTGACCATCTCCTTTTGTTTATTGTTAAGAGATCGTGGGAGGATCCCAGGGTAATAAAGACTCCTTCTCCCCATCTCTGTGTTTGAGTTGTTGCCATAGAAACATTTGTAAAGGGAATGAGTTAGTAAGATGACCACACACACATGGGGGCGTCCAAAATATTTATGCACCCAGGCGTCTGTGACCCTGCTGAGCCACCTGCCGATCTAGGCATCTGGGTGGATCCCGACTTTAAAGTTGTGATCTTTCCCCAGCCTGGACTGGCTGAGTGACAGATAAAGCCCGCTGTCGGCCAAAACCGGGTCACAGGAGTGCAGAACGAACTAGGATCCACAGGAGAAGTAGAGTCAAACAAGCTTTGCCTCTACTTCTCTAGTAAGCAACTCTTCTCCAAGGAGAATACGTTTAATGTTTGTAGTCGTTCCTCATAACTGAGATTCTCAAGCTCCCTTATTAGCTTTGTTGCCCTTCTCTGGCTTCTCTCCAGTTCCAGCACATCCTTTCTGCTTCCTATTTTTTATGTAAAAATTGGGGGTCTATTACACCCTGATGCCTCCTCTGCACCGGGTCCCTAGCAGATCCTGGACAAGGAATCGGCAATTTGTTCCTTTCCCCCCACTTCTGTCCAGGGCTTGACACACAGATAGCAAGCAATTGTGCAGCAAGTTTGAAAATGACTTGCTAAGCTATTGCTAGACTTGCCTGGCTTCTTAAGTTTGTTGCACAATTGCAGCAGGGTCCGCATTGCATGATTCCACATCAACTTTCTTTGTAAACATTCTGCAAGTCTGCTGCAAGTTCTGGTTCAGTTATGTCATGCAAAAGTCATCCCACCACAGGGGGTCACTGTGGCTGAATTTTAATGCTGTACCCTTGCTGAGCTCTTGCTGTAGAATCACCACTGCAACATGTTCTTGCTAGAGACTCGCCAAGCAAATTTGCTACAAATTGGAAAAGTGTCAACTAGAACTTGTGCTTCAGCTTGCCAGTGATAATGTGCAGCAAGTTAACAAGACTTACAGTTCAACACTGCCACAAATTTGTGGCAAGTTATCCTTGCTATCTGGGCAGGTGTAAACCCAGAAGTGCTCAGAGCTGAACGCTTCCAGGATCACTGCACACAGTAGAGATCAGAGGACATTTGTTTCCCCTGATTACCACCCGCTCATCATCCTGGAGAAATTTTCATTAGTCCTGGAGCCCCCAGGAGATAAGACCAGGGAGTGTGGTGGGAGGGCAACCATGAACTTGTTTAACCCATTGATTACCATGATACCTAGACATGTCCTTAGTAGTAAAATGGGGCATTGTGCCAAACCCATCAAGCATCAATTTGACCCGAATCTCAACACTAGTAGGAAGAAAGAAATGGATCAAACCAAACGTCATCATCTGTGTGTTTATTTAGATGTAGCGTAGGGTGACCACCTTACATCTCATCATTATGATGCCCATGCAGACGAGACTGAACTCCTCTTGACCATGATATGTTATGTAGGTGTGGTCAATGCCTGACTGCGTGGATCATCTCGGAATCTGCTATCCAAAGGATCGATAATGTAATATTGTCATTAAAAACTGACACAGTCCAATTTTCTGCATGGTAGCGTTTTTTATTAACAGAGCACAAAAGATAGAAATTGGCATAAACAAAATGGTACAGTCCAATTTTCAGTATAGTAGCATTTCTATAAAAAAGCAGAATATATAAAAAGTTGTGGCCAACTATTCCCAAGTGCAGACTTTGTCACCACAGGATCACCTGTAAGCAAAGCCCAACATATAAAAGAAGATCATCTGTAGTTAACTTTCCAGTGACCTGTGTCTTCAAAGCCCCCGTACACACAGTCCGAGATTTCGACAACCAAATCCGTCGGATTCTGTCCGTCGGATCTTGTCCGAAAATGTTGCATACACACGGTCGGACTAAGTTGTCGAAAAATCCGATCATTCAGAACGTGATGACGTAATTTCGTTACGATGGGACTACATTCAGGCTAGTAGCCAATAGTTTTGATGTAGGAATTTGATCTGAGCATGCGTGGCACTTGGTCCGATCAAAATTCTCTACACATGATCGGAGTATGTCCGATCGAACCAGTTGGTCGGGAAATATTTCCAACATGTTGGTAAATTGGGTCCAACGGATATTCCGACGGAATCAGTCCGATGCATACCACACACAGTCGGATTATCCGACAACACGGTCCGATAGGACACATTCCGATGGATTCTCCGACCGCGTGTACAAGGGCTAAGTCCACCATGGTGCTGCTCTCAATAAGAGCCAAACACCTGCAGAAGCTGGAGAGGGGCAAAGAGGTATATGTTGATGACTGGGACTGCCAGACACCTAAGCATTGTATGGATTATATTCTTACATGGGTTGGGTTTTGTTTACATGTGGCCCTGTGGTGACAGGGTCACTTAAAAAGAAAATATCATAACAGGAATATTCAACATGCAGAATGCCTGACTCTAATTCTAATCATCTGATATCTGAATCAAACAGCAAAAATGCCATTAATTTTCCTTTTTCAGGCTAAGAATTTTTTCAACAAGTATGGAAAACACATGTTGATCCTGCCAGAAATGCAGTGTCCTTTTCACTTTCTGTGAGCTGACATGGAAGCCTAAAACAATGCTATCAAATCTCTATAAACTACTAATCCCATCATCCCCTATATCACATGTGTCAAACACAAGGCCCAGGTGACAAATCTGTCCAACCAGGCCATTTCATGTGGCCCTTGCACCTCTCCCCCCCCCCCCCCCCCTTCTCCACTCCCCCAGCATCATCCTGTGGAGTGTACTGATTCTCTAACACCGCAATCCCTTGCTACTCGCCACTGTAGCAGCGGGCATCTCTACAGCCAGAACTTGCTACGTACTACGCATGTGCAGTACACATGACGAGCAGATTAAGAAAATATCTAAAAATGATAGGTGGACATTTTTGGACAGAATCAATATAAACCCTGCCTGGCTTGTCAGCAAAAAAGTAAGTGTGTGTGTGTGTGTATATATATATATATATATACAGATGCACATGTGTTTGAGCTTTGCTTTGAGGTGCACAACCTAATGTAATAGGCTGCGCACGCCTATGGTGGTAACAAACAATCACAAAAAAGTGTACAATGATCTTGTATTATAAAACACTCATACAATACAGTCAAATCAAGAAGTCAATATTGAATTTATATTAGTATGGATGAAATAGGCCTTGAGGTCCCCATACACCACCACAGACCAGAAACAGAATGGCTCCAAAATACTTCACCAAAAACTGATAAGAGGTGCAGCAGCTCAGGGTGCAGAGGAATAGAGCTTGGTCTGATTATCTGACTCTCCTTAGCACCCAGGGATGTTCTACATGGGAACAAGGTGTGGTGTAATAGAGCTTGGCCTGGTCATCTGACTCTTTAGCACCCAGGGAACAAGGTTCCCTGTTCCTACATTGGAACAAGGTGCGGTGGACGAGAGCTTGATCTGACTCTCCTTAGCACCCAGGAATGTTCTACATTGGAACAAGTAGTGGAGGACGAGAGATTGGTCTAATCATCTAACTATCCTTAACACCCAGGGATGTTCTGCAGTGGAATCAAGCTTGGTTTGATCATTTGAATCTCCTTAGTGCTCAGAAATGTTCTACAGTGGAGCAGGGAAACAAAACCATGCACACCCCTTTCCTACTGTTACTTCAGATACCTATAGGTGGGGCTTGCACACCACACACAGACTTGAGAAAGGGACCCAGAAATTGACAGCACCACACTCCTAGTGGGGTAACTGCTCAGCAATGAGGACACCGTCATTCAGCAACCAAGAACAGGTCCTCAGTTGTAAGTACCCAGAGGCTGTGTCTTCCATGGCACGCAACTCCAACACTTGCCATGACAGGAAATATTGATGACCTCATCCTGGGATGTCTACCATGAACCACTCAGTGGATGGTTGTAAGTGCATTTCATGCTTTTTAATATTAAAGAATTTTCACCAAGGCCGTGGTGGAGTGCACGCACGAGCAGAGAGCGCGGCGCAGCCAGATGACGTCAGCGGAACTGACGTCAGCGTCGGAGGAAGTGACACTGAGGAGTACCAAGATGGCGTCCGGAATTAGAAAACAAATAGCAGGGGACAGTGCAAGCGGCCTGGGGTGTCACCGGGAGTGGAACAGAGGCCTGGGGGAGGCACAGCGGAGGGCGACTGTGAAGAGGGGGAGCTGATGGAGGAAGATGACGTGGACACATCGGGGACGGTACCAACGGCTGGTGGGCCAAGTCACCGGCAGCAGCCAGGTAGGACATTGGGGGATACTGAGCTTGTGGGGGTTATGGGAGCTGATGGGGGGTGGGGGAAGTGGGGATCAGGTGCCAATGGGGGGGTATTACAAGGGGAACCTGGGGAAAAGGGGGGAATATTAGAGACGCTAAAGGAGTTGTTGCGCCGTTTGGAGGGCGGGACGGGACAATTCCCTGCCCCAGGGAGTCCATGGGTGACAGGGTGCCTGGGGCACGGAGGTCACCCAGAGGCAGGTTCCAGGGGTGGTTGCGGAGATGCAAATGGAGGCACCTAAGGACGTGGAGGGCACGACAGCTGGTGCAAAGGATAAGGACAAGGAAGCTGAGCGGATTAGGTTGGTGGCGGACGCGGCTCGTGCGAGGTATATGTATGTTTTGAGGGTCCGTTGGGGGCGCACCTTAAGAAGGAGGTACGTGAGAACATCTGGAAGGATGAGTTTGTGGAGATTTTTTCTCTTCTTTCATTGGAGAAGTTCAATCTCGACAGCGTTAAGCCAGATGAGAGTAAGAAGGAGGAAGAGGAGAAGAGGCAGTACCGCCTCATCCCTCGCACGTTTACCAATTGGTTGCAGGCTTTTGCGATCTTGGCAAGTGTGATTGGGGAAAGAGTGCCTGAGCATTGTTTAGCGCAGTTTTGTTATTTGGAAGCCATTAGCGAGGCACATAGGGTGTAGGGGGGTTGGCGTGGCTGTGTTATGATGAGCAATTTCGTCAGAGAAAGGCGGTTCATCCCTCTATTAGATGGGACCATAAAGACATCAGCCTATGGATGAAGATGATGACTTCAGCACAGGCTATGCAGTTTTTTCCGGGGGGGGGGGGGGCGGCACTACCCCAGCAGGATCGCCGGCCCCAAAGTAAAAAGGTGTTTGCTGGCAGTTTAACGAAGGAACATGTAGGTTTGGTAACTCCTGTCGTAACAAACACGAATGTTCTGGATGTGGCACCGCCCACCCCTTCTCCCAATGTTTTAGGCAGGGGAAGAGCCGCACAGGGGACTTCGCTGGAAAGAGGGATGACGGCGGTGAATCTGGTAAGGATGATGTCTTTCCTAAATAGGTATCCCGATCGGGCGGCGGCTGGGCTGCTCGAGGTGGGGTTTAGGGAAGGGTTTAGGATCCCTAATATGTTTGAGCGAGGTTCTGCCAGTGGCCGATAATCTAAAATCAGCGAGGCTACACTGGGAGGTGGTGTATGCCAAAGTGGCAAAAGAGGTGGCTCTGGGCCGGATGGCCGGTCCATTTCGATGCCCGCCGGTGGCCGATTTTGGGGTTTCTCCCTTAGAAGTGGTTCCTAAGAAGGAACCGGGCCAATATCGGATGATCCACCACTTGTCTTACCCCAAGGGTTGCTCGGTGAACGATGTTATCGACTCGCAGGTTTGAGAGGTTACCTATACATCGTTTGACGCAGTCATTGCATGGGTAAGAAAGTATGGGAAAGGGGCTCTTATGGCAAAAATGGATGTGGAAGCGGCATTCCGGTTGTTGCCAGTACATCCTCAGAGTATGCATTTGTTGGGTTGCGTTTGGGAAGGTTCTTACTATGTAGACCATTGCCTGCCTATGGGGTTTGAAGCGTTCAATAAATTTTTTGAATGGGCAGTTAGGGACGTGGCTATGGTAAATTCTGTCATCCATTACCTGGATGATTTCCTATGTGTGGGCCCCCCGGGATCTCATGGCTGCGGGGTGTTGTTGGGGATGTTGAGGCACTGAGTGTGTGTGTGTTTGTTTTCCTGGAGGAGTTCAACGGTAGGTCGCTTCTGATGGAGGGGCCGGTCAGCAATGCCGACCTGGAGCTATTCACAGATGCAGCGGGTTGGGCAGGGTACGGCGCCTACTGCCAAGGAAACTGGAGTGCGGAACCGTGGCCAGAGTTCTGGAGGGAGGCGGGGTTCGTGCGGAATTTAGCGCTGCTGGAACTATTTCCCATTGTGCTGGCGGTGGAATTGTGGGGCGACAGGTTTAAGGATAAGAAGGTGAGGTTCCATTGCGACAACATGGGGGTGGTGGTGGCCATCAATAATATCTCTGCCTCCTCCCCGCCGGTGGTGAGATTGTTGAGACACTTGGTGCTCAGTTGTTTACGGCTAAATGCGTTTGTATATGCAGTGCATATCCTTTGAATTGAGAATAAGTTAGCTGATGCTCTGTCTCATTTCCAGTGAGAAGACTTCCGCAGATGGGTGCCGGACGCACGACAGGAAGGGGAGCCTTGCCCACCGGAGATGTGGAAGATTGCACTGCAGTCGCCGCTGGACTGATACAGCAGTCTCTGAGCAAGAGTATGTGGAGGGCATATCGGAAGGTGTGGTAGGAATGGTCGGAGTGGTTGGTAGAGATAGGAGGGTCGGATGACCCGGAGGGGCTACTGATGTGGGTTTTGTGATTTATTTGTGCCAACTATTCCGCTGGGGTGTCGGGTCCGGCAATAGCTAAGAAGGTGTCGGCCCTGGTGTTTCTATTCCAATACAAAAGCTTGATGGATGTTACAAAACATTTTATGGTACGGAAGGATTTAAGGGGGTACAGGAGGGGCTCGAGGAGAAGGGATTCTAGACGCCCAATCTCCTTTTCTGTGTTGAGGTTGGTATTGGAGAGGGTGGATAAGGTGTGCTCTACCGTTTTTGAGAAAAAACTCTTCCGAGCAGCCTTTCTGGTGGTGTTTTTTGGAGCTATGAGGATAGGGGAAATGGTGTCACCATCAATGCAGGTGCAGGGTGGTTTGGGACTTGGGGATTTAAGGTGGGCCCAGTCATCCGTGGTCCTCTGGATTAGACGGTCGAAGACTAACCCGCTGGGCAGAAGGGTACGTGTGGAATTATTTCAAGGGGAGGATGAGGAGTTGTGCCCGGTGTCAAATCTATCTAAGTTCCAGTTCACGGCAGTATTACGGAGGTATTTGAAGGAGGGGGGTTTACCCCCCGGGTGAGTATGCTGCGCATTCTTTTCGGATCGGGGAAGCCACAGAAGTGTCTAGATGGGGGCTTCCGGTGGAAATAATAAAGAGAATAGGGAGATGAGAATCAGCAAGATATAAACTATATATTCGCCCGCATCTATTGTGATTAGGGGGGTGGGGTATGGTATTCAGAAGTTTTTGTTATGTGGTTGTATGTATGTTTCCTGGATTTCATGTTATGTCTTTTCAGAGCCAGGATGTCTCATTTGGATCATGGGACATTCCAATGTTTTTTGGGGTGCTAGGAGGGCAGACGTTCGGCCGGACGGCAGGCACCTCAGAATGTCCATGGATGAAGGCAGCATTCACTGGATTGGGGTGCCGGGAATGATGTGGCATAGAGTGTTGCCAGAAGTTCAACGCTATGCAGGATTGGACCGGCCTCCAGACGTTCTAGTCCTACATGTTGGGGGAAATTACTTCGCCTGATACGACAGATAATTAGGACATTCAATGGGACTTCCTTAGGCTTAGGACCTCCTTCCCGGGCATGACAATTGTGTGGTCGGATATAGTGGCCCACATGTCTTGGAGGGGGGCTCGCTCCTGGGAAAAAATAAATAAAACAAGAATAAAAATAAACAAAGAAGTGGGGAGGTTTGTGGCCAGGAACGGAGGTATAGTAGTGAGGCACTGGGAGCTTGAAGTGGATACCTGAAGGTATCTCAGAGGGGACAGTGTCCACCTTAACCTGGTTGGGATCGAGTTAGAACCCATCACAAGTATGGAGTCCTCCCGGTTAGTCTGGTGTTTGGGGGTCTGGGGTCAGTTGGCAAGTGTCAGAAACCATGAATCAGACTGAGACAGAAGTACAATCAAATCACACTTGTTTATTAATAAAAATAACAAGTGGACCATTAGCTGGAAAGGTTCAAAAAGACCCTCCTGAATATGTTGGGGATGTTAACTGCAGAGCAGAGACCCCACTGGAGTAGACAAATCACTGCATTGGTCCATGCCTACAATAGCACAAAGAGCGACGCCACTGGGTATTCACCCTACCGATTAATGTTTGGCCATGAAGCCCGATTACCAGTGGATCTGGCTTTTGGAATCTCCTTGGATCACACATCAGAGACCTCCCATAGAGGGTATGTGGATAGGCTGAGGAGGAACTTGAAAATTGCTTACGAGCAGGCCAAATTCACATTGAGCTCCAGGGAAAACAGGAACAAGAGGAACTTTGACCTGAAAGTAAGAGTCCAAGATCTTCAGCCAGGTGACCAGGTTTTGCTAAGGAATCTAGGCATCCCAGGCAAGCATAAGCTGGCTGATCCCTTGAGATCGCAGCCTTATGTTGTGTGTAGGAAACTTCCAGGGCTCCCAGTGTATGAAATTAAACCAGAAGGAAACACTGGACCAGTGAAGACCTGGCACCGGAATCACCTCTTGCCTCTTACTGAGGCAGTTAGGATAAGTACAGAGGAGGAACTCTTATCCTCATCCGCCGATGTGGGTAGGCCAACAACCAGATCTCAGCTTGCGCCCTCTGCAGATGAAGATGAGGAAATAGAGATGAGTTGGCTGTGGCCTACAAAAACTTTAGAAGCAGATGTTGATAACTTTTTGGAAGTGGAGGAAGATAATACTGGGATTCTCAGAGCAGAGGTGTCAGAAACCATGAAACAGGCTGAGACAGAAGTACAATCAAATCACACTTGTTTATTAATAAAAATAAAAAGGTAAATAGAAAAAGCGTAGTCAAGCATAGCCAGAGTCCAGTAACCAGATTGGGTAGTCAGCCAGGCCAGTAGTCACGGATCCAAGTAGAGCAACAGCAAGCAAGATAAGGAGCCAGAAGAGATGTCAGCAAGCCAGTCTTTAAACAAATCGCAGGAGATGGTTTCTAGTGATGTGACCAAGGCGAAGGCAGAGCTGAAGTGAGCTGGAAGGCTTTAAGTAGGCAAGTCAGACGGGCATCATCAGGAACAGCTGGTAACTGTGGAGAGAGATGAGAGCTGGCAATTAGCTGACAGCTCAGCAGTCAGCCCAGAGAAGGATGGGCTAAGCAAGCCCTGACAGAAAGTCCCCGAGGCGAGTTGGCGGCTGGGGACGAATGCCAACAGGAAATGGGACTTTAGGCTCAAAATAAAAGGGGTCACCAGGGATCTGCAACTAATAAGCTGGATAGTTGGATTGATTAGATACATAATAAATGGTTATGTGTAATAAAGGTTAAAATCTTGAATAAAAGTTGAGAATTTTGTTATTGTTAATAAAGGCCGGACAGGTGTCGGTGTCTTTTTTATATATAATATTAAGTAATGTAAGTGTTAAGCATGTATGGTCTTGGATAGTAAGGTAACTGGCTACCCTAGTCATGGAAAAGTAGATTTTCTTGCCCAATCCTCCAATCCTTTGGTAGACTGATCTCTGCAGCATCTTCTCCCCCATGCTCCACCAGTCTATGGCCCTCTGGCCTAATCAAAACCAGTGCAGAGTCCATAGCCCTGCACTGAATGCGATGATGCAGAAGGACGGTCCCATTGTCTGCTGGCAGGAGCAGGTAAGTAAAAGTGCTTCTCCCCTCCCCTAGAATAAAAGAGCACTTAACCCGAGTTCCCAGAGTTGGGCTTTAAAGCAACACTTTATCCCTCCTATTGTGAGTTCAATACTGACTTGTTAATTCAAATCTATTTTTGTTTTATAATACATGAGGTCATTGTGCCCTTTTTGTGTGGACAAAGGAAAAAGTGTGTGAAGACCAGTCTGGGTGGCAACTATGTCCTTCTATAGATACAGTTGAGGAGTAAACATAGCCACCCAGGGACAATAAGTGTGTTATTTGATGGATCACCAGGTGAAAATAAGGGATAAAAAGCCCGATGGAAACTAATGCAGCCACCACATCTGAGGACCCATAAGCTGCAATATATTACATTCTTGGTTCTGGATTTTGTTACACTTAAAAACTTTTTTGCAGTTCTGAATTCATTATAATTTCACAGGCTGCATGATTCTGAGTGCTGAATCAGAAACTCTAATGCCACGTACACACGGTCGGACTTCCCGGCAGAAAAAGTCAGACGGAGTTTTTTCATCGTATATTCCGATCGTGTGTATGCCTCATCAGACTTTTTTTTTTTTACATTTCTGACAGACCCAGAAATAGAACATGTTTTAAATATTTCCGACAGAACCAATTTCTATTGGGAAAACCACTCGTCTGTAGGCTGTTCCGACAGACCAAAAACGGTGCATGCTCTGAAGCAAGTATGAGACGGAAGTTTTTGGCTACTGGCTATTGAACTTCCTTTTTCTAGTCCCGTCGTACCTGTTGTACGTCACCGCGTTCTAGACGGTCAGACTTTGGCGTGATTGTGTGCATGCAAGACAGTTTCAGCGGAACTCTGTTGGAAAAACCTTCGGAGTTTATTCCGACCGGAAAACTGGTCATGTGTACGCAGCATTAGGGGACTGTTTAAATAGCCATGCATTCAGCAAATCTACATGTAAGTTTGTTCTGTGTTGATTGGACAAGAACAAATGTCCTTTAGGCTATTTTCTGTTCTGAATAAATTGGTATGGACAGTAGAAAGATGCAGCTTTGTGGACACTAGATGGAGCTGAGGAGAATAGGAAATACATACTCTTCATAACAAGAGATACAATGTAACTTTTCTAGAGAACTCTAGGGAATAATGTAACTATTGGTTACTAATTTCTTTTAGTGTTTTCTAGAATTGTTACATTGCATTTGGACATTTTCACTTAGGGGTGTACTTACTTTTGTTGCCAGCGGTTTAGACATTAATGGTTGTGTGTTGAGTTATTTTGATGGGACAGCAAATTTACACTGTTATACAAGCTGTACACTCACTACTTTACATTGTAGACAAGTGTCATTTCTTCAGTGTTGTCACATGAAAAGAAAAAATAAAATATTGACAAAAATGTGAGGGGTGTACTCACTTTTGTCAGATACTGTATGTATTTCCTATACTCCCCAGCTCTATATAGCGTCCATAGTGCTGTATTTTACTACTGCCCATAATAATAAAAAAAAAACATTAATTTAGAAGAGAACATAAATATGCCTAGAAAAATAGCGCTTGCACCTAAATAGAAACAAAAAAGAAATAACAAATGTACAATAAAAAGTCTTATAAATCAAATGTGTTTTTTTTTTTGTATTCTTCAGACCAGTGGTTCTTAACTACACATGTGCATTTCGCTTCATTCCGAATTGAAATTTGGGCGAATTTTCATTATTCAGACATTCCAATGCAGCCGAATTGCAATGCTAACGAATTCAAACGAAATTCGAATCAAATTAGAAAAATTAAATTTTGCGACCCGACTTTGGGGCCATGTATCTCGGGACCACTTATAGCTAGGAACCCCATATTTGGTATGCAAACACAGTAGAACTAGCACTACAACATATCCCAAGTTTCTAGCACCAAGTGACCCCGAGTTACGGGGCCCCAAAGTCAGGTCGCAAAATGTCATTCTCTGCTGCAGAAAAGTGCTTGACATTTTGCGACCCGACTTTGGGGCGCCATCACGCGGGGTCACTTGGAGCTATGATATGTTGTAGTGCTAGTTCTACTGTGTTTGCATACCAAATTTGGGGTTCCTAGCTATAAGTGGCCCCAAAGTCGGGTCGCAAAATGTCATTCTCTTCTGCAGAAAAGTAATATAAATGAAATAAGATGTGTGTGTTTTTTTGCACTGTACACTGCAAGTATGAGAAGTTGATGTGACAGATATATATAAGTAACTAACCATCTTCCAAAATTTCTAATTCAAATAGAAAAGATTAGAAAAAAATATAATTTAATAGAATAAAATAGAAAGAATATACAACCATCTTCTGAAATTCAAATTTCAAATAGAATAAATTTGAATTTTCGAATAGTATGAATTCAAAATTTTTAATTAATTAATTTTAAATTTGGATAGAAAAGATTATAATAAAATAGAAAATAGGTGAACAAAGTGAGCTGCGCTAAAAACAAAAAATTATATACCTAAACCTAATCCAAAACTATATCAATAAACATGAGAAAAACAGTATTTCGTGACAAAAATGCAATTAATAAATTTGTATATATGAATACTATCGTATCATCATATAAGTGAGTAAAGTGTATACTGAATCTGAACTGATAATGAAGTTACCATAAATAGTATAGAAAAACCCCCACAGAAATTTATGTATATTAAAACAAAAATTGTATGTGCTAAGTCTAAACCAATAATAAAATTAGCATAAATAATATTCAAAAGCAACAAAGAATTCATATATATTAAAGAAAAAATTGTCCAAAAGATATTGTTGATTCTTCCAAAGTGATATTAAGGTGCAAACACCCACAAATTCGTGTATAAAAAATAATCAAAACAATCCTCCACCGGTGAGAAGAGGGGCCGCTTACCAGAGTTATAGATCCCAGTGTTAGTGAGATCAGTAAAGCCACAGCACAGAAGTTCTGGATGAACCGTAACAGGCACCACACCGTTTGCATCTCCAATACGAAGCCTCCAGTCAGGAAACAAAGGTATCGTAGATCACAGGCACCACGCTGCTTCTATCTCCAATACGAAGCCTCCAGTCAGGAAACGAGGGTATCGTGGATCATGTATAAAAAATCAAAGGCACTCGCATAGCGTAAAACCACTTAGTTTAATGGAATAGAATATAAAAAGTTACACTCACATGTGTATAAAGGAAAACGATCACGTAAAAAACGAGCCGGCCGGACTCGTGTGCCGCCCGCACTTCCTAGTTGGGCGTAGAACGCGGAGACGTCAGAACGCCTATCTCCCTACGCGCGTTTCGTCACGAACGGACGTGTTCACGGGATGCGGGACGGCGTTCTGACGCACCGCCTATATACCAAATCATAAACAAACAGCCTCGGTCTGAGCTCCATGTTGTCTCTCAATCCTCCATATTAGGTGAGGGAAAACGGACAGGAATGCCCATACTGTCACCCAGTCCACCATTTTGCATAAGGGAAAAAGGGTAAAAATTTGCCCTACTACTACGCAGAGGCAAACCCATACCCATAACCATCCGGATTCTCTGAGAACCATGGATTAAAAACACAAAAATATCATAAGGATACATTAAGAAAAAGTAAAAAGGGGAAGGGTAAAAAGGGAAAAGGGAATAACAAAACCGAAAAAAAGAAGGGGGGAAAAGGAGGGGAAAAAAGGGTTTGGAAAACCATCCCCAAAAAATAATATAAAAAAATATTTTTTATAAAAAAAACATTTTTTTTAAATACCAATTAGAAAATATGTTTATTAAAAAATATTTAATAAAATAATAAAATAATATTAAATATAAACAAAACAGTCCAAATAAATGGACAAAAGGGCTTCTATAGCAAAGATACATAATATTTTGTATGTCCAAATATTGATACATTGTTAGTTAAAAAATACCGGCGAAAATAAAAAATATATAGTGGGACCACAAATACAAAAACGATAAAGGTAAAAATCCCTTATCGAAGACTCATGGAACTCACACCGAGTTTACAATTCAAAAAAACAACAAGAAGCCTAAGCTATATAAGCTATTCCAACCAATTATATATTGTTCAAGAATTGTCAATAAACGCATTCACGTCTACTTCAATATTAAGGCCATGAGGGATGTAGCTTTTTAATTTGTGTATCCACATCATTTCAAGCTTAGAAATGCTTCTTACCAAATGGGTTCCCCTCCAATGGGGATTGAACTTGTCAATTCCCATAAAGATTGTGTTGGTAGGGTCTCTATTGTGTGCCAACAGGTAGTGTTTGGAGACCGAATGTTGGGTATATCCTCTAAGGATATTCCCAATATGTTCATTCAAACGCACATGTAAAGCACGTTTGGTCCGCCCTACATACTGGAGGCCACAAGGGCACTCCAGCATGTAGACCACTGCCTCTGAACAACAAGTGATAAAAGGCTCTATGGTGTAAGACTTAGAAGTAACCGTGGATCTAAAGGTGGTACTTCTCCTAGACCGACAGCCATTTATGCTACATACCGTGCACTTCCTGCATTGATAGTACCCAGTAAGGTTCGAGAAGAAATGCGGACGATTAGTGGGTGGGTCCAAAGCATTAGGAGCCACCCTGTCCCTCAAAGATGTTACGCCTCTATATACTACTTGGGGTCTATCAGGCAAAATGGTTCCCAATACCGAGTCGTTCCTAAGTACATGCCAATGTTTTTTAAGTATATGTTTGATCCTAGTGTGTTGGCAAGAATAATTAGTGATGAAGGGGTAGCGAAAATTGTTTTGGCGACCCCCTTCTCGTTCCTTTAGTAACTCAGATCTTTCGACATGACTAATCTCATCTATCAAACGTGTCAAGGGTTCAGATGGATAACCTTTATCAATGAACCTCTGAGTGAGGACACGGGCCTGTTGTATAAAAACATCCTGTTCTGTGCAGTTGCGTCTCAACCTCAAAAGCTGGCTTCTAGGTACTGACTTAAGCCAAGATGGATGATGGCAGCTAGTGGTAGGTAAAAAGGAGTTCCTATCGGTGGTTTTAAAGAAAGTTGATGTGATAAAACGTTCTCCTTTAATAGTGATAGTAAGATCTAAAAAATTGATTTTAGTAAGACTAGCTTCATAGGTGAGGTGTATACCCCTGGTGTTGGCGTTAAGCTCACTTATAAATAGGGAAAGATCTGATTCACTACCATCCCATAGGAGGAGGATGTCATCTATGTACCTGGCCCAAAAGGTCAGCTGCGGCCTGACCCGGGCATAGACAACATCCTCCTCCCATTTCGCCATAAAAATATTTGCCAAACTAGGGGCATATTTCGCCCCCATGGCGACCCCCTTAATCTGGCGAAAATAGTCCCCTCCAAACCAGAAAAAGTTATGCGTAGCCGCATAGTCTAATGATATTTTTAATCCATGGTTCTCAGAGAATCCGGATGGTTATGGGTATGGGTTTGCCTCTGCGTAGTAGTAGGGCAAATTTTTACCCTTTTTCCCTTATGCAAAATGGTGGACTGGGTGACAGTATGGGCATTCCTGTCCTTTTTCCCTCACCTAATATGGAGGATTGAGAGACAACATGGAGCTCAGACCGAGGCTGTTTGTTTATGATTTGGTATATAGGCGGTGCGTCAGAACGCCGTCCCGTATCCCGTGAACACGTCCGTTCGTGACGAAACGTGCGTAGGGAGATAGGCGTTCTGACGTCTCCGCGTTCTACGCCCAACTAGGAAGTGCGGGCGGCACACGAGTCCGGCCGGCTCATTTTTTACGTGATCGTTTTCCTTTATACACATGTGAGTGTAACTTTTTATATTCTATTCCATTAAACTAAGTGGTTTTACGCTATGCGAGTGCCTTTGATTTTTTATACATGATCCACGATACCCTCGTTTCCTGACTGGAGGCTTCGTATTGGAGATAGAAGCAGCGTGGTGCCTGTGATCTGCGATACCTTTGTTTCCTGACTGGAGGCTTCGTATTGGAGATGCAAACGGTGTGGTGCCTGTTACGGTTCATCCAGAACTTCTGTGCTGTGGCTTTACTGATCTCACTAACACTGGGATCTATAACTCTGGTAAGCGGCCCCTCTTCTCACCGGTGGAGGATTGTTTTGATTATTTTTTATACACGAATTTGTGGGTGTTTGCACCTTAATATCACTTTGGAAGAATCAACAATATCTTTTGGACAATTTTTTCTTTAATATATATGAATTCTTTGTTGCTTTTGAATATTATTTATGCTAATTTTATTATTGGTTTAGACTTAGCACACACAATTTTTGTTTTAATATACATAAATTTCTGTGGGGGTTTTTCTATACTATTTATGGTAACTTCATTATCAGTTCAGATTCAGTATACACTTTACTCACTTATATGATGATACGATAGTATTCATATATACAAATTTATTAATTGCATTTTTGTCACGAAATACTGTTTTTCTCATGTTTATTGATATAGTTTTGGATTAGGTCCAGGTATATAATTTTTTGTTTTTAGCGCAGCTCACTTTGTTCACCTATTTAGTTTGATATCGGAGTATTACGATTAGGGTTGCTGCTTATAGGTTGTTTATTTTAAAATAGAAAATAGACTAGAAAAATGATAGAACAGAACAGAATAGAATATATTATATTTTATTCTGTTCTGTTCTATTGTTTTTTTAGTCTATTCTTTTATATTCTATTAAAATCTTTTCTATTAAAATCGAAATCATTATATACTAAATTCGAATTTCTGAAGATGGTGGTTTTATAATATAGATATATATATATTTATTTCCAACATTCGAATTTTGTATAGAATGAATTCGAATTTGAATAGAAAAGATTTGAATAGAAATAGAGAATAGACTAGAAAAACAATAGAACAGAATAGAATATAGATACTATCTATTTCATTTTTAATTTCTTTTGCAGATTACTATTTGTTTCCATAAGATCTCCTGCAGACTATTAGCATCTATTTAAATTTTTTGCAGATCTCCTGCAGACCATTAGCAGCTTTTTTTAGCAGATATCCTGTAGACTATTAACAACCATTTCACTTTTTTTTTGCAGATCTCCTGCAGACTGTTAGAATCAATTTCATTTTTTTTGGAGATTACTATTTATTTCCATCAGATTTCCTGCAGTATAATAACATATATTTCATTGTTTGCAGATCTCCTGCAGACTATTAGCATCTATATCTAAAGGAAATGGCTGTTCTAATGCAAAAAAATAAAAGTAAAAATGAAATAAATGCTAATAGTCTGCAGGAAATCTGCAAAAAAATGAAATAGATGTTAATATACTGCAGGAGATCTGATGGAAATAAATAGTAATCTGCAAAAAAAAAGAAAAATGAAATTGATTCTAACAGTCTGCAGGAGATCTGCAAAAAAAGAAGTGAAATGGCTGTTAATAGTCTACATGAGATCTGCTAAAAATAAATAGATGCTAATAGTCTGTAGGAGATCTGCAAAAAAAATGAAATAGATGCTAATAGTCTGCAGGAGATCTGGTGAAAAAACGAAATAGATACTAATAGTATGCAGGAGATCTGCAAAAAATGAAATAGATGCTAATAGTCTGCAGGAGATCTTATTAAAACAAATGGTAATCTGCAAATTTTTTTTAAATGAAATAGATGGTATCTATAGTCTATTCTGTTCTATTGTTCTAGTCTATTCTCTATTTCTATTCTAATCTTTTCTATTCAAATTCAAATTCATTCTATACGAAATTCAAATATCGGAAATATATATATATATATATATATATATATATATATATATATATATATATATATATATATATATATATAAAACCATCTTCCGAAATTCGAATTTAGTATATAATGATTTTGATTTTAATAGAATATAAAAGAATAGATTAGAAAAACAATTGAACAGAACAGAATAAAATATAATATATTCTGTTCTGTTCTGTTCTATCGTTTTTCTAGCCTATTTTATATTTTATTATAATCTTTTCTATCCAAATTTAAAATTAATTCATTTAAAAATTTGAATTCATACTATTCGAAATTCAAATTTATTCTATTCAAATTTGAATTTCAGAAGGTGGTTGTATATTCTTTCTATTTTATTCTATTAAATTATTTTTTTTTCTATTCTGTTCTAATCTTTTTTGATTTGAATTAGAAATTTTGGAAGATGGTTTGTTACTTATACTTACTTATATATATCTGTCACATCAACTTTTCATACTTGCAGTGTACCAGTGAAAAACACACACGCATCTTATTTCATTTATATTTATGGTATTAATGAAGTTGTCAGCATGCCTGATTGAAGAAGTCACAGATGTCAATCGCAAGGCAAGTGCATATGCTGTATGTCATTGTCCACTTGCCAAAAGTTGTGTATTGTATTTGTCCACTTGCCACGTCACCTGCCACAAGTTGTGTATTGTCCACTTGCCACGTCACCTGCCACAAGTTGTGTATTGTCCACTTGCCACAAAACCTGCCACGAGTGCCACGTGGCCTGCCACGAGTGCCACGTGGCCTGCCACGAGTGCCACGTGACCCGGCCACGAGTGCCACATGACCTGACATGAGTGCCACGTGACCTCCCATGAGTCCCACGTGACCTGACACGAGTGCTATGTGGCCTGCCACGAGTGCCACGTGACCTGACACGAGTGCCACATGACTTGAAATGAGTGCCATGTGACCGGCCATGAGTGCCATGTGACCAAGTTGTGGATTGTCCACTTGCCACGTCACCTGCCACCAAGCGACCCCAGATATGGGCAATATGAAAGTACTTTTCTGCAGCAGAGAATGACATTTTGCGACCCGAATTTGGGGCCACATATAGCTAGAAACAACAAATTTGGTATGCAAAAAAAAAATTGAACTAGCACTACAACATATACAAATTTGGGGTTTCTAGCATCAAGTATCCCCGAGATACATGGCCCCAAAGTCGGGTCACAAAATGTCAAGCACTTTTGTGCAGCAGAGAATTACATTTTGCGACCTGAATTTGGGGCCACATATCTCGGGGTCACTTGTAGCTAGAAACACCAAATGTGGTATGCAAACACGATAGAACTAGCACTACAACATATCCAAATTTTGGGTTTTTAGCACCAAGTGACCCCGAGATACATGGCCCTACAGTTGGGTCGCAAACTATTTTTGAATCCGGTTGAAATAGTTTCCAATGCGGTTGAAATAATTTCGAATCATGTTGAAATCATTTCGAATTCGGTAGAAATATTTTAAAATTTGGTTGAAATATTTTCGAATGCGACCGATTTTTCAAATTCGGCAGAAAAGTAAACGAAATACGAAAACGAATTTAACTAATATAACTAAACAAAATTAATTAATTAACTAATTAAAACGAAATGAAACTAAACAATTTTTTTCCTTTTGCACATGTCTATTCTTAACACTGTCCTTAAATACCCCCAACAGGTGCAGGTTTTCCTTTATCTTGCACAGGTGCTTTAAATCAGAGTCAATGGCTTGGTATTTTGGACAGCTATTTTATTGTAAGCCCCATACACACTATCAGTTTTTCTGCTGAGTTTTTCCTTCAGATTTACCAAAATCATATAATATGAGGTCAAACCTTAAGAGTTTCAATGTGTATGCAATCAGGCAGGCCCTTGTACTACATGGTTTTGGTAAATCTGAAGGAAAAACTCAGCAGAAAAATTGATAGTGTGTATGGGGCCTAAGGCCGCGTACACACGGGCGGATTGTCTGCCCAACTAAATTCGTCAGGCAATCTGACAGACAGTCCGTCCAACTTTTGAATGAACAGACTTGACCACACACGATGAACAGACAGTCCGCTGAAAGCTTGCGCGATGACGTGGACAGCACGTACGACGGGACTAGAAATACGACGTCCAATACACTGCAATGCAACCTTCAGCGTGTAAATCCTTTCTGAGCATGCGCCATACTTAGTCCGTCCAACTTGCCTACACACGAGTGGACTGTCCGCTGAAACCAAGTTTGGACGGACAAAATTACAGAAATTCCGAAAGACTTAGTTTGCCAGACTGTCCGCTGAAAAAGTCCGCTGAAGCCCACACACGAGCGGATTGTCCGCTGAAACACGTTTCGGCGGACTAAGTTGGATGGACAATCCTCTCGTGTGTGCGCGGCCTAAGAGAAATTCCCAAAACATGGTCTGTTGGGAGTACTTGAGGACTGAGATTGAGAACCACTGATTTAGACAACCCATGTGCTCCAACAACAAATATAATAAATTTACGCACCCTGGCAGAATTTATGATTTCTTGGCCACTTTTCACAGAGTATGAATGATAACACATAAACATTTCTTTCACTCATGGTTAGTGTTTGGCTGAAGCCATTTATTATCAGTCAACTGTGTTTACTCTTTTTAAAATCATAATAACAACAGAAACTACCCAAATGACCCTGATCAAAAGTTGACATACCCCGGTGATTTTGGCCTGATAACATACACACAAGTTGACACAAAGGGGTTTGAATGGCTATTAAAGATAACCACACTCACCTGTGATCCGTTTTACTTGTAATTAGTGTGTGTATAAAAGGTCAATGAGTTTCTGGACTCCTGACAGACCCTTGCATCTTTCATCCAGTGCTGCACTGACATTTCTGGATTCTTAGTCATGGGGAAAGCAAAAGAATTGTCAAAGGATCTGCAGGAAAAGGTAGTTGAACTGTATAAAACAGGAAAGGGATATAACAAGATATCCAAGGAATTGAGAATGCCAATCAGCAGTGTTCAAACTCTAATCAAGCAGTGGAAAATAAGGAGTTCTGTTGAAACCAAACCACGGTCAGGTAGACCAACTAAAGTTTCAGCCACAAGTGCCAGGAAAATTGTTCAGGATGCAAAGAAAAACCCCACAAATAACTTCAGGTGAAAAACAGGACTCTCTGAAAACATGTGGTGTGGCTGTTTCAAGATGCACAATAAGATGGGCTACATGGTCGAGTCACCAGGAAAAAGCCATTACTATGCAAATGCCACAAATTATCTCGCTTACAATATGCCAAACAGCACAGAGACAAGCCTCAAATCTTCTGGCACAAAGTCATTTGGGGTGATGAGACCAAAATTGAGCTTTTGGACACAACCATAAACACTACATTTGGAGAGGAGTCAACAAGGCCTATGATGAAAGGTACACCATTCCTACTGTGAAACACGGAGTTTGATCATGTTTTGGGATTGTGTGGGCTACAAAGGCACAGAAAATGTTATCAAAATTGATGGCAAGATGAATGCAGTATGTCATTAGCCAGGAAGCTGCGCATGGGACGTACTTGGACACTCCAATATGACAATGACCCAAAACACAAGGCCAAGTCTTAGTATTACTATTAAGTATTAAGTATAATATATATATATATATATATATATATATATATATATATATATATATATATATATATATATATATATATATATATATATTCAGTATATATATACAGTCTGGCTGATGAATGCAAATTTTCCTCCAGTATTTTTTGATAACATACTGCATTCATCTTGCCAACAATTTTGATAAAATTTCCTGTGCCTTTGTAGCTCACACATCCCCAAAACATCAATGATCCACCTCCGTGTTTCACAGTAGGAATCATCATCATAAGCCTTGTTGACTCCTCTCCAAATGTAGTGTTTATGGTTGTGGCCAAAAAGCTCAATTTTGGTCTCATCACTCCAAATGACTTTGAGCCAGAAGGTTTGAGGCTTGTCTCTGCTGTTTGGCGTATTGTAAGCAGGATACTTTGTGGCGTTTGCATAGTAATGGCTTTCTTCGAGCGACTCGACCATGCAGCCCATCTTTCTTCAAGTGCCTCCTTATTGTGCATCTTGCCACACCACATGTTTTCAGAGAGTTCTGTTTTTCACCTGACATTATTTGTGGGGTTTTTCTTTGCATCCTGAACAATTTTCGTGGCAGTTGTGGCTGAAATTTTAGTTGGTCTACCTGACCGTGGTTTGGTTTCAACAGAACTCCTCATTTTCTACTTCTTGATTAGAGTTTGAACACTGCTGATTGGCATTCTCAATTCCTTGGATATATTTTTATATCCCTTTCCTGTTTTATACAGTTCAACTACCTTTTCCCGCAGATCCTTTGACAAATCTTTTGCTTTCCCCATGACTCAGAATCCAGAAACATCGGTGTAGCACTGGATGAAAGATGTAAGGGTCTGTCAGGAGTCTAGAAACGCATTGACCTTTTGTGACAGACCTAACCGGGACATAGGCTTTTTGAGAGGACTGAATGCGAGCCTCTTGCCGACTGATTATGGGCCCTGGATTTTAAGGGACACCGGGTGAATGAGAAGCCCACTATAATCTGTACTAGTCAGATTCAATGCTGTATATATGTATATATGATGTGTGTTGTCTCATGCTGTTGGGACACACACTGTCAGATACTAATGTCATGAACTCCAGCCACCAGTCTGTTGTCTTGTATAATGTAAATGAGTCTAGTCTGGCTTGTAAGAGTATTCCACACATTGTTGTTTGTGCTACGTAACCCTGTGTTGATGTTTATGGTAATGTGTATTGAATTGTTAGTGAGCTAGGAGCCGAAAAGTCTTATCTCTCAGTCAACTAGTCTGAGTGTTGATTTAGATAATTAGCTCATGTTAATTCTGTTTCTGGCTACAGTTGTATTGTTAGAATAAATGATCAAGATGGGGGACCTCCCCTTCTACTGTATTATAAATACTTGTCATTTTGGTTCTAATAAATCAGTCCATGTTGAGCAGCTAAGCAAGTGTTGTCTTGTTTTGTGCGTGTGAGCGGTTGGAATATCTGATATCTATATTCAGGCTGGGAGGAAGTGGTATATGACTAAAGCACTCAATCGGAGTGTGGGATTGGATTCTTCACACCTTTTATATACACACACTAATTACAAGCAAACAGATCACAGGTGAGGATGGTTACCTTTAATAACCATTCAAACCCCTTTGTGTCAACTTTGTGTGCATGTTATCAGGCCAAAATCACTGGGGTATGTAAACTTTTGATCAGGGTCATTTGGGTAGTTTCTGTTGTGATTATGATTTAAAAAGAGTAAACACAGTTGAATGATAATAAATGGCTTCAGACAAATATTAACCATGAGGGAAAAGAGTTTTTGTGTTCATCATTCATATTCTATGAAAAATGGCCAAGAAATCATAAATTCTGCCAGGGTATGTAAACTTATGAGCACAACTGTTTATATGTTCCACTCCACCGTGTCCAAAGGAAAACCCTCCACACTCACCAGACTAATCTCTCCTCTTATACAACCAAGAAAGTCAAATTGCTCTTGTTGATGTAACATACAGCATAAGAGGAAGTTCCGCCCTAAGCGTTTCATCATTCACGTGTGACATCATCAGGACATTTTTTTTGGAACACACGCTGAGGAGCCGGCATTATTTCCAGTTACTATATCTCAGTAAATACCAGGCTTTATATTCCTGGTGCAAGTGTAATTTAAGTGACCTTTGAAGGAAATACATTTTTTTTACACTATGGAAGACTTCTCCTTTTCTTCTTATATAGCAGTTTTACTGCTACAGGGTGTCTACTGTGTGCTGGATCGTATATATATATATATACCTAATCCTAATCCTGCTCTTCCGGATAGCAGGCATGAATGTGCACCACCGGTGGCTTGCTCCCGCTGTGATTTTGCAGCGCAAGAGCTGATCAGTGGGTGCCGCAGACTCAATGTCAGCCGGCACCCGCTGATCTTTCGGTACACAAGCAGAATAACAATCTATGTAAACAAGGCAGATTGTCGTTCCGTCAGTAGGGAAGGCACTACCTTCACTTTATATATTCTCTGGGTTCTGATATTTTCTTCAGTGTTGCAGCATATTGTTAAAAAACACATTCATTTGGTAGCACGGGAATATCATTGTATTATATATAAGGCATGGATCCTGTGTTCCTGCAAAGCAGGGACAAGAATATATGTCTTCCCCTACTAAAAGCCCCTCCCCCACACTGTACAAAAACACTGGTTAGGCACACATTTAACCCTTTGATCGCCCCTGATGTTAACCCTTTCCCTGCCAGTGTCATTAGTACAGTGACAGTGCATATTTTTAGCACTGATCACTGTATTAGTGTCACTGGGTCCCAAAAAAGTGTCAGATTTGTTCATGGCAATGTCGCAGCCCCGCTATAAGTCACTGATCGCCGCCATTACTAGTAAGAAAATAAAGATTCCAGTATATACTGTATATCCCATAGTTTGTAAATGCTATAAATTTTGCGCAAATCAATCAATATACGCTTGTGACAGACCTAGCCGGGACACAGGCTTTTTGAGAGGACTGAATGCGAGCCTCTTGCCGACAGATTATGGGTCCTGGATTTTAGGGGGCACAGGGTGAATGAGAACCCCACTATAATCTGTGCTAGTCAGATTCAATGCTGTATATATATACACACACAAGTGCCTTGCGAAAGTATTCGGCCCCCTTGAACTTTTCAACCTTTTGCCACATTTCAGGCTTTAAACATAAAGATATCAAATTTTTATTTTTTGTGAAGAATCACCAACAAGTGGGACACAATTGTGAAGTGGAACGAAATCTTTTGGATTTTTAAAACTTTTTTA
This sequence comes from Lithobates pipiens, assembly GCF_037356315.1. Classification (NCBI taxonomy): domain Eukaryota; kingdom Metazoa; phylum Chordata; class Amphibia; order Anura; family Ranidae; genus Lithobates; species Lithobates pipiens. The sequence goes on from NW_027507903.1 coordinate 670,425,781, forward strand.
ACTAATAAAAAAATGAAAAGTGGGGCGTGCAAAATTATTCGGCCCCCTTGCGTTAATACTTTGTAGAGCCACCTTTTGCTGCGATTACAGCTGCAAGTCGCTTGGGGTATGTCTCTATCAGTTTTGCACATCGAGAGACTGAAATTCTTGCCCATTCTTCCTTGCAAAACAGCTCGAGCTCAGTGAGGTTGGATGGAGAGCATTTGTGAACAGCAGTTTTCAGCTCTTTCCACAGATTCTCGATTGGATTCAGGTCTGGACTTTGACTTGGCCATTCTAAGACCTGGATACGTTTATTTGTGAACCATTCCTTTGTAGGTTTTGCTGTATGTTTGGGATCATTGTCTTGTTGGAAGATAAATCTCCGTCCCAGTTTCAGGTCTTTTGCAGACTCCAACAGGTTTTCATCCAGAATGGTCCTGTATTTGGCTGCATCCATCTTCCCCTCAATTTTAACCATCTTCCCTGTCCCTGCTGAAGAAAAGCAGGCCCAAACCATGATGCTGCCACCACCATGTTTGCCAGTGGGGATGGTGTGTTGAGGGTGATGAGCTGTGTTACTTTTGCGCCAAACATATCGTTTTGCATTGTGGGCAAAAAGTTTGATTTTGGTTTCATCTGACCAGAGCACCTTCTTCCACATGTTTGGTGTGTCTCCCAGGTGGCTTGTGGCAAACTTTAGACGAGACTTTTTATGGATATCTTTGAGAAATGGCTTTCTTCTTGCCACTCTTCCATAAAGGCCAGATTTGTGCAGTGTACGACTGATTGTTGTCCTATGGACAGACTCTCCCACCTCAGCTGTAGTTCTCTGCAGTTCATCCAGAGTGATCATGGGCCTCTTGGCTGCATCTCTGATCAGTCTTCTCCTTGTCTGAGCTGAAAGTTTAGAGGGATGGCCAGGTCTTGGTAGATTTGCAGTGGTCTGATACTCCTTCCATTTCAAAATGATCGCTTGCACAGTGCTCCTTGGGATGTTTAAAGCTTGGGAAATCTTTTTGTATCCAAATCCGGCTTTAAACTTCTCCACAACAGTATTACGGACCTGCCTGGTGTGTTCCTTGGTCTTCATGATGCTCTCTGCGCTTTCAACAGAACCCTGAGACTATCACAGAGCAGGTGCATTTATACAGAGACTTGATTACACACAGGTGGATTCTATTTATCACCATCAGTCATTTAGGACAACATTGGATCATTCAGAGATCCTCGCTGAACTTCTGGAGTGAGTTTGCTGCACTGAAAGTAAAGGGGCCGAATAATTTTGCACTCACCACTTTTCAGTTTTTTATTTGCTAAAAAAGTTTAAAATATCCAATAGATTTTGTTCCACTTCACAATTGTGTCCCACTTGTTGGTGATTCTTCACAAAAAAATTAAAATTTTATATCTTTATGTTTGAAGCCTGAAATGTGGCAAAAGGTTGGGAAGTTCAAGGGGGCCAATACTTTCGCAAGGCACTGTATAATGTGTGTTGCATCATGCTGTTGGGACACACACTGTCAGATGCTAATGTCATGAACTCCAGCCACCTGTATGTTGTGTAAATAAGTCTAGTCTGAGTATTGAGTATTCACACATTGTTGTTTGTGCTAATTAACCCTGTGTTTATGTTTATGGTAATGTTTATTGAATTGTTAGTGAGCTAGGAGCCGAAAAGTCTTATCTCTCAGTCAACTATGAGTGTTGATTTAGATCATTAGCTCATGCTAATTAGGTTAGGCTTTAGTATTCTACTGTATTATAAATAAAAAAAAAAAGAAATCTCTATTTGTGGGGGAAAAAGGACATACATTTTGTTTGTGTACAACGTTGCACGACCGCACAATTGTCAGTTAAAGTAATGCAGTGCCATATCACAAAAAGGCCTGGCCATGAAAGGGGGGGGTGTTAAATCTTCCAGGGCTGAAGTGTTTAATGTCCCTCCTATGAGTGCTTCGTGGCTTCGAGATGACCTAAAGGGGCAAGGTGGGATCAGATGGAGTGACATTGAAAACAACATTTCCAGGCAACCCCTTTGGCTGTACGGTGCTCCTGGTTTCCATTCCTGGTCCAGATTTGTATGTTACATCAACAAGAGCAATTTGACTTACTTGGTTGTACAAGAGGACAGATTAGTCTGGTGAGTACGGAGGGTTTTGCTTGAGTGGAGAGATGCAAATATTCATTTGTTGTTGGAGCACATGGGGTGCCAAAAGAATAAAGAATCACATTTGATTTCTAGAACTTTTTTGCATTCAAATATTTTATTGGATTGAATAACACAAAGACCATCACATGTAAAATAAAACATATAATTAGTAAAGAATGACCCCACACAGATAGAGGAAAATGATCAAGTACCTTTAACATGTTGGAGCAAATAACATCCCAACACAAAAGGTCGAGCGACATATGAATCCAACAAATGATGTTATTTAGCAACATAATAGACAGTATAAAGGTATAATGAATGCCGCGTACACACAGTCAGAATTTCCAACAACAACTGTTCGATGTGAGCTTGTTGGCAAAAAATACAACCATGTGTAGACTCCATCAGACATTTGCTGTCGGAATTTCCGACAACAAATGTTTGAGAGCTGGTTCTCAAATTTTCCGACAAATTTTGTTGTTGGAAATTCCAAGTGTGTGTAGACAATTCTAATGCACAAAATTCCACGCATGCTCGGAATCAAGCAGAAGAGCCGCACTGGCTATTGAACTTAATTTTTCTCGGCTCATCATTCGCGTTGTACGTCACCGCATTCTTGACATTCAGGAATTTCCGACAACATTTGTGTGAACATGTGTATGCAAGACAAGTTTGAGCCAACATCCGTCAGAAATAAATCCACAGTTTTGTTGTCGGAACGTCCGATTGTCTGTACGCGGCATTAGAAGGTAGAGAGCCAACAGTTGGATGGCCCACCTCAGTCATTGCCCGGGGAGAGCTTGGACCAAGCAAAGTCAGTGAAAGGGATAGTTGAACTGGCCACAGTCCCAAGAGCACAACTAACTGACAAAGATAATGGGTCAGCTAATGAGAGAGGCATCAACATCAGGAGGTAAATATCTACCCAAGGTTGCCAAATTTTAACGTATCGTCTCACCTTGTCCTGGAGCGTTGCCTTGTTCTTGGCATGTATCGTCACCTGGGTGACTCGATTTTTAGTAGCGACCACACAAAGTACCAGCGTCTTCCAGGCTTTGGCTATTGTTTGCTTCACAATTTCTAGGACTTTTTATGGGACATTTGTTTTTATTTATATTTTTGTTTCTATATAAGCAAGCGCTGCTTTTCTTGCAGTTTTTCGTTTCTGGACAGTTTGGTGTCTATATCAGCAGCGGTATATTTTATATATAATTTACTTACATCCCATTGTTTGCACGAGCGTGGGTGCTAATATTCATTTTAGAGGAGAACATAGCCTACAAAACATTTGTTTTAGCCCAATTTCAACAGAATGATTGTGCATGCAGATATCCTGGATGATTGACTATGCACTTTCTTTTTTTTATAAATGGACCACTTAAAGTATTGATTTTAGAGATTTACAACAGCAGCCAGATGTCTATCGATTTTCAGAGACAGTCATTGATAGTCTACATATTTCCCTTTAGTACATTTGATATTAGTAGTAAGAAGCGGGAGAAGAGATGATCAGATGGAGACAGGAGGTGGTTTCTAATGTTTAGCAGTTTAGAGGAACAATTTAGGGTAATTCCTTCTCACAGATGTACTTGTTCCATGATTTACACGGAACATCATTCAAGCCATAATCAGCATCCAAGTTATCTGCGTTTCTCATTTCACCACAACTTATACTATTTCTTCCTTCATTATAATCAGGCTGATTCTTCTGCCAGAACCTGTAAGAGATAAGTGTCATTAGTGACCGGAAGTGAAGATGATACTTATGCCGCGTACACACGACCGGACTTTTTGACAGCAAAGGTCCGACGGAACGAGTCCGTCTGACAATTCGATCGTGTGTGGGCTCCATCGGACCTTTGCTTGCCAAAAATCTGACGGACTTTAGAAATAGAACATGTTTTAAATTTTTACACCGGAACTCCGCCGGACTGAGAAATCCGTTTGTCTGTATGCTAGTCCGATGGACAAAAACGGACGCTAGGGCAGCTATTGGCTACTGGCTATGAACTTCCGTATTCTAGTCCGGTCGTACATCATGACGTTCAAATCCGTCAGACTTTGGTGTGATTGTGTGTGGCCAAGTCCGTTCATTTGGAAAGTCCGTCGGAACTCTGCCCAAAGTCCGTTGGAAAGACCGTCGGACCTAGTCCCTCGAAAAGTCCGGTCGTGTGTATGCGGCATAAGGCCTCATGAAAACTGCTGCTAGTAGACAGACGTTTAGGAGCAGTTGGGCATTTTTTTTCAGCTACTCCTTAACTCTCCTCTATGTTATCTTATCAGTACATGTACACAGGGTCCTTTATAGTTGTTTCTAGGTAGTTGTGTTTAGAGGCCTTTTTTGAAAAGCAAAAAAATTATTTCAGACGCTGAGTTTAGAGGCATTTCAAGCACCAAATGCTTCTAAACGTTGCTAAACACGGTAACTTGCTTTTAGCCGTGTTTCGTTTACAGTCGTTATTCATTTTTGCCTATTTTGAAAAAAATGCTTCTAAGCTCAAAAAACGCAGCAAACACAGCTAAACACGGCATGTAAATGCAGCAAAACAGATGTTTTAAACATGGGTTACTATCTGCCAAGTTAAATCTTTCAGGAGATGTAAAAATGTCCCGTGTACATGAAGCCTTAAGCCTCATACAAACGGTTTGATTGTTGGCAGGGGATTGTCTGTTGACAGACTGTTGTCCTAAAATCTGACCATAAAGCCTCATACACACCATCGGATTTTCCACAGACTTTTGTCCGAAGGCGTGAGCCTGGATTTTGTCTTGCATACAAATGGCAAGGAACTGTTGGCCAACAAACACGAACGTAGTGACGTACTATGTGGTTTTTCAGCTCTTTAGCGCCTCCCTTTGGGCTCCTTCTGCTAATTTTGTGTTACTAGAAGTTTGGTGAGTGTTAATTCGCGCTTTTTATTTCACAATTTTCAGTTTGCGAGCGGCCGCTCGTCAACCAGACATGTTGCGCTATCGGAGGAGATAACGTGTTATTTATTATTGGCCTTAGAGTTATTGCTTTGACCCAAGTCCAGTCCAGGAACAGGAGGAAGTGGAGGAGTTCTTGGAATAAAAATTGGTTGCTTTATTAATCCTGACCAATTATGTCATATGCCTTTGCTCCGGGAGCTCCAGAATGATTTTTGGAATTATCTCTGGATGACGGACCCCTGCTTTCACCAACTCTTGGCATTAGTGACCCCTATATTAAGAGGCAGGACACACGCATGAGGCTTTTATTTTATTTTTTGGTTGAATAATATTTTGATTTGTTATATTTTCTCTATTTTTGGATGCATAGAATGCACTTTTTAGTTAACCACTTCAATGCAGGGCACTTAAACACCTTCCTGCCCAGACCAATTTTGAGCTTTCAGCGCTGTTGCACTTTGAATGACAATTGCGCGGTCATGCTACACTGTACCCAAATTAAATTTTTACCATTTTTTTCCCAAAAATAGAGCTTGCTTTTGGTGGTATTTGATCACCTCTATGGTTTTTATTTTTTGCGCTACAAATAAAAAAATACAGATTTTTTTTTTTTTTTTAAATATGTTTTTTTTTGTTTCAGTTTCAAAACTTTGTAAATAAGTACGTTTTCTCCTTCACTGATGGGCACTGATGGGGCTACACTGATGGGCACTGATAAGGCAGCACTGATGGGCACCAATGATGTGGCACCAATGAAGTGGCACTGATGAGGTGGCATTGATGGACACTGATATGTGGCACTGATAGGTGGCACTGATGGGCACTGATAGGCGGCACTGATGGGTGGCACTGATGGGCGACACGGATGGGCACTGATAGGTGGCACAAATTGGCACTGATAGCTGACACGGATTGGCATGGATGGGAGGCACAGATGGGCATGGATAGGCGGCACAGATGGGCATGGATAGGCGGCACAGATGGGCATGGGTGGGCACTGATAGGTGGCACAGATGGGCACTGATAGGCGGCAAAAGTGGGCACTGATAGGTTGCACAGGTGGGCACTGATAGGCGGCACAGGTGGGCACTCATAGGCGGCATTGTATTATGTTATACTGTACTAATGGATGCCAATCAGTGCCAAACAATAATGCATGCCAATCAGTGATGCCCATTGTGGGCACTGATTGGCATCCATTATGGGCACTGATTGGCATCCATTGTGGCACTGACTGGCATCCCTGGTGGTCTAGGGAGGATTACCTTTTGCTGGGCATCTCTGGTGGTCTGGTGGCGTCCCTGGTGGTCCAGTGTGGGCATCCTCGGGGGGGCTGTGCTGATAATCGATCAGCACAGACCCCCCGTCAGAGGAGCAGCCGATCGGCTCTCCTCTACTCGCATCTGACAGACGCGAGTGAGAAAAAGCCGATCACCGGCTCTTCCTATTTACACTGTGATCAGCCGTGATTGGACACGGCTGATCGCGTGGTAAAGAGTCTCTGTCGAAGACTCTTTACCGAGATCGTAGTTGTCAGGTGTCAGACTGACACCCCGCAACAACGATCGCCGCGATGCGCGCCCCCGGGGGCGCGCAGCGGCTCATAGTCCTGATCACGTCAAGTGGTTAAGTTCTATTGGCAGATAGCATGTCTATTGTTATTTGTTTTCTTTTTTTAATGCACAATAAAAAAATTGTGTAGAATAATACTTGACTATGTGTTTTACTTCAAATGACAGTTTGGGAGTAGGGAGTTACATTTAAAAAATACAATGTAAAATTAACAAGGGACACCAACATAGTTGTATCTTTGATCTTAAAAACTACAGGAAATTGGTGTTGTGGTAACTTGCCCAAATAAAAAAATAAATAAATAAAAAAACATAATAATATTATTCTGGATATCAGAAAAAAAAAAAGACTTTGAAAATTAATTTGCAATAACTCCATCAGTATCACCAGCAAAGCAGCTTCATTATTATCCCAACAACCATTTAAGGACCACTTAAGGACCGCCTCACAGCGATATACGTTGGCAGAATGGCACGGCTGGGCACAGGCATGTACAGGTATGTTGCCCTTTAAGAGCCCAGCCGTGGGTCCCGGTCCTGAGCTCCGTGACCGTCGTCGCCAGTGTCCCGCGATCGGGTCACAGACCTGAAGAACGAGGAGAGGTCTGTGTAAACAAACCTCTCCCCGTGCTTCCTAGTGAGGCTGTCACCGATCGTCTCTTCCCTTTTATAGGGAAAGACGATCAGTGATGTCACATGCCAAGCCACACCCCCTACAGTAAAAAAAACACTCACTCACACTTAACCCCTACACTGCCCCCTAGTGGTTAACCCCTTCACTGCCAGTGGCATTTTTACAGTAATCAGTGCATTTTTAATCGCACTGATCGCTGTATTAATGCCAATGGTCACAAAAATGTGTCAAAATTGTCCGATGTGTCTTCCATAATGTCGCAGTCACAATAAAAATCACTGATCGCCGCCATTACTAGTAAAAAAAAAAAAAATGTATAAAAATTAATTAAAATGCCATAAAACTATCCCCTATATTGTAGACACTATAACTTTTGCACAAACCAATCAATAAATGCTTATTGCGATTTGTTTTACCAAAAAATATGTAGAAGAATACGTATCGGCCTAAACTGGGGAGAACATTTGTTTTTTTATATATATTTTTGGGGAATATTTATTATAGCAAAATGTAAAAAAAATTCTCTCAAAATTGACGCTCTTTTTTTGTTTATAGCGCAAAAAATAAAAACCGCAGGGATGATCAAATACCACCAAAAGAAAGCTCTATTTGTGGGGAAAAAGGATATCAATTTTGTTTGGGAGCCACGTCGCACGACCGTGCAATTGTCAGTTAAAGATACGCAGTGCCAAATATCAAAAAGGGGCTTGGTCCTTTAGCTGGAAAATGGTCCGGGGCTTAAGTGGTTAAAGAAGAAGAGAATTGTGCGCTGCATTTCCAAATTTCATAATTTTCCGCGTCACAAATGTTAATTCTCCATTACAAACGCTAGTTTACAAGACCGACCGCTTCCAGCTCATCCTTGCTTCTGAGCAAGAGTGTTTTTTCCTTTTGTCCGACGGACTTGTGTACACACGCTCGTAAAATCCAACAACAGACATTTGCCTGCGGAAAATTTTAAAGCCTGCCATCCAACATTTGTCCACGGGAAATCCGACAACACTTGTCTGATGGAGCGTACAGACAGTCGGGTTTTCTGCCAACAGCCTGTCATCATACAATTCCCGTCGGAAAATCTGATCGTGTGTACGAGGCTTTAGTACGCTCCTTTTGACAATTGTCCAATTTTATGCCAACAGGCTGGATGACAGGCTAGTAAATTTTCAGCGGACAATGGTCTGTTGTCAGATTTTCCTATCATCTGTACACAAATCCGTCACACAAAAGTCCAAAGTACAAACACCCATGGTCAGAATCAAAGCTCACCAAACACGAAATTATCAGAAGGGGCCCAAAGGGTGGTACTCAAGAGCTGAAATTCCTCGTAGTACTTCACTACGTATGTTTGTTGGCCGATAATTGTGTACTGTAAGTATGCAAGACAAGATCCTGGCACATGCCTTTTTGACAAAAATCAGGCGCTTGGTTGGCCAATTGTGTGTACCAGGCTTAAGAAGAAGGACAGAAACAGATGAATCCTCATCTAAAATCTCCTTGAGTCTCAGAACATTTTTTTTGCTTTTAGCAATGTCTTGGTCCTGCACATCTTTTAGGTTTTGTAGTCTACCCTCAGCCTTGTTTACACTTGCTTCAAAATGTGCCATTGGACATTTTTTTAATGCGCTCTCAATGCCAATCAAAGCTCCTGTCACTAAATAAAATTTACAGAAATAAGGAATAGTAGTGGCAAAAAAAAACACTTGTGGGTTTTTCCAATTATTTTCTTTTGTACAAGTCTTCTTTAAGGGGGAGTGGCAGAGGGTGTGTCCTATGCCTACATACTTTTTCTTAATAGGTGTCCCTCATTGCCATCTCAGAAAGTTGGGAGGTATGGCACTAAATCACAGTAGGGTTGCACCGATACCATGTTTTTAAGACTGAGTACAAGTACTGATACTTTTTTTCAAGTACTCGTTTTTTTTTTTTATGTCACGTGACAGTAGCACTAATATGCAGCACTGATGATGCGTGGACTGTGTCAGCAGTTATTTTTTTTTTTTCACAATTTGTTTTTACAATGCATTTTTTTTGGGGGGGGGGGGGGGGTTAATGGACAGGGTCAGTGTGTTTTGAATTTTAAAATTATTGTTACAATTTAACCTATACAATTCTTTATTTTTCTTTATTTTTTTATCAGCCCTGTTGGGGGGATTTGGTGAGATATCAGGGGTCTTAACAGACCCTTGACATCTCTCTTTTGAGACACAGAAAGGGACTGAGGACACAGATTCCCCAGTCCCTTTCTCAGCAGCCTCAGCTGCACTGGAGATGAATGGACAGGAGACAGAGGCTCCTCTCCCTTTATAAACTGAAGTATCATAAACACAGTTTACGATGCTCAGTTATGAATGGACTGAGTCAGTTATCACTGACTCTGTTCATTTGGAATAGGAAGGAGCCGACAGATTTACTGGATCCTTCCTCCGCTCCCCATCCTGAAATATTGACACAGGGGGGAAAGGAGCAGAGAACACTGAGGGGGGACCGGAGTGGGGGACCAGAGTGGAGGACACGGAGGGGGGACCGGAGTGGAGAACTGGATTGGAGTATACGGAGGGGGACAGGAGCGAAGGACCAGAGTGGAGGACACGAAGGGGGGAACGGAGCGGGGGGGGGGGGAGTGGAGGACATGGAGGGGGGACTGGAGCGGAGTACACTGAGGGGAGACCAGAGCGGAGTATATGGAGGGGGACCACAGTGGAGGACACGGAGGGGGGACTGAAGCTGAGGACATGGAAGGGGGACCAGAGCGGAGGACACGGAGGGGGGACTGGAACAGAGCACACGGAGGGGGGACTGGAGCGGAGGACATGGAGGGGGGGCTGGAGTGGGAGATCTGAGCAGAAGACTGGAGCGGAGTATACGGAGGGGGACAGGAACGGAGGACACAGAGGAGGGACCAGAGCGGGGTATATGGAGGGAGACCACAGTGGAGGACACGGAGGGGGGACCGGAGTGGAGGACACGGAGGGGGCCCGAATCGGAGGACACGGAGGGGGGACCAGAGCGGAAAACTGGAGCGGAATATACGGAAGGGGACAGGAGCGGAGGACACAGAGTGGGGACCAGAGTGGGGGACCAGAGTGGAGGACACAGAGGGGGGACCGAAGCTGGGTACCAGAGTGGAGGACATGGAGGGGGGACCGGAGTGGAGTATATGGAGGGGGACCAGAGTGGAGAACACAGAGGAGGGGGGACCGGAGTGGGGGACACGGAGGGGGTGCCAGAGCGGGGGACCAGAGTGGAGAACACAGAGGGGGGACCGGAGATGGGGACCAGAGTGGATGATATGGAGGGGGGAACGGAGCAGAGTATATGGAGGGGGACCAAAGTGGAGGACACGGAGGAGGGGGGACCGGAGTGGGGGACCGGAGTGGAGGACACGGACGGGGGACCGGTGCGGGGGACCAGAGTGGAGGACACGGAGGGGAGACCGGAGTGGAATATAAGGAGGGGGGCCAGAGCGGAGGACACGGAGGAGGAACCGTAGCAGAGGACATGGAGGGAGGACGGGAGCAGAGGAAACGGAGGGAGGACCGGAACGGAGAACACGGAGGGGGGACCGGAGTGGAGGACATGGAGGGGGGACCGGAGCGGGAGACCGGAGAGGAGGCCCGGAGCGGGAGACCGCGGAGGAGGACCGGAGCGGGAGACCGGAGAGGAGGACCAAAGCGGGAGACTGGAGAGGAGGACCGGAGAAGAGTATACGAAGGGGGACCGGAGCGGAGGACACGGAGGGTGGACTGGAGTGGGAGACCGGAGAGGAGGATCAGAGCGGAGTATATGGAGGGGGACTGGAGCGAGAGACCAGAGTGGAGGACACGGAGGGGGGACCGGAGATGGGGACCAGAGTGGATAATATGGAGGGGGGAACGGAGCGGAGTAAATGGAGGGGGACCAAAGTGGAGGACACGGAGGAGGGGGGACCGGAGTGGAGGACACGGATGGGGGACCGGAGCGGGGGACCAGAGTGGAGGACACGGAGGGGAGACCGGAGTGGAGTATATGGAGGGGGGCCAGAGTGGAGGACACGGAGGAGGAACCGGAGCAGAGGACACGGAGGGGGAACGGAGCGGGGGACCGGAGTGGAGGACATGGAGGGTGGACTGGAGCGGAGGACACAGAGGGGAGACCAGAGCGGAGTATATGGAGGGGGACCACAGTGGAGGACACAGTGGGGGAACTGGATCAGAGGACACGAAGGGGGGACTGGAGCTGAGGACACGGAAGGGGGACCGGAGCGGAGGACACGGAGGGGGGACTGGAACAGAGCACACGGAGGGGGGACCGGAGCGGAGGACATGGAGCTGGGACTGGAGTGGGAGACCTGAGCAGAAGACTGGAGCGAAGTATACGGAGGGGGACAGGAACGGAGGACACAGAGGAGGGACCAGAGCGTGGTATATGGAGGGAGACCACAGTGGAGGACACGGAGGGGGGACCGGAGTGGAGGACACAGAGGGGGGACCGGAGCGGAGGACATGGAAGGGGGACCGGAGTGGGAGACCAGAGCGGAAAACTGGAGCGGAATATACGGCGGGGGACAGGAGCGGAGGACACAGAGGGGGGACCAGAGTGGGGGACCAGAGTGGAGGACACGGAGGGGGACCGAAGCTGGGTACCAGAGTGGAGGACATGGAGGGGGGACCGGAGTGGAGTATATGGAGGGGGACCAGAGTGGAGAACACAGAGGAGGGAGGACCGGAGTGGGGGACACAGAGGAGGGACCAGAGTGGGGGACCAGAGTGGAGGACACGGAGGGGGGACCGAAGCTGGGTACCAGAGTGGAGGACATGGAGGGGGGACCGGAGTGGAGTATATGGAGGGGGACCAGAGTGGAGAACACAGAGGAGGGAGGACCGGAGTGGGGGACACAGAGGAGGGACCAGAGCAGGGGACCAGAGTGGAGGACACAGAGGGGGGACCGGAGATGGGGACCAGAGTGGATGATATGGAGGGGGAAAGAGAGCAGAGTATATGGAGTGGGACCAAAGTGGAGGACATGGAGGAGGGGGGACCGGAATGGGGGGCCAGAGTGGAGGACACGGAGGAGGAACCGGAGCAGAGGACACGGAGGGGGAACGGAGCGGGGGACCGGAGTGGAGGACATGGAGGGTGGACTGGAGCGGAGGACACAGAGGGGAGACCAGAGCGGAGTATATGGAGGGGGACCACAGTGGAGGACACAGTGGGGGAACTGGATCAGAGGACACGAAGGGGGGACTGGAGCTGAGGACACGGAAGGGGGACCGGAGCGGAGGACACGGAGGGGGGACTGGAACAGAGCACACGGAGGGGGGACCGGAGCGGAGGACATGGAGCTGGGACTGGAGTGGGAGACCTGAGCAGAAGACTGGAGCGGAGTATACGGAGGGGGACAGGAACGGAGGACACAGAGGAGGGACCAGAGCGTGGTATATGGAGGGAGACCACAGTGGAGGACACGGAGGGGGGACCGGAGTGGAGGACACAGAGGGGGGACCGGAGCGGAGGACATGGAAGGGGGACCGGAGTGGGAGACCAGAGCGGAAAACTGGAGCGGAATATACGGCGGGGGACAGGAGCGGAGGACACAGAGGGGGGACCAGAGTGGGGGACCAGAGTGGAGGACACGGAGGGGGACCGAAGCTGGGTACCAGAGTGGAGGACATGGAGGGGGGACCGGAGTGGAGTATATGGAGGGGGACCAGAGTGGAGAACACAGAGGAGGGAGGACCGGAGTGGGGGACACAGAGGAGGGACCAGAGTGGGGGACCAGAGTGGAGGACACGGAGGGGGGACCGAAGCTGGGTACCAGAGTGGAGGACATGGAGGGGGGACCGGAGTGGAGTATATGGAGGGGGACCAGAGTGGAGAACACAGAGGAGGGAGGACCGGAGTGGGGGACACAGAGGAGGGACCAGAGCAGGGGACCAGAGTGGAGGACACAGAGGGGGGACCGGAGATGGGGACCAGAGTGGATGATATGGAGGGGGAAAGAGAGCAGAGTATATGGAGTGGGACCAAAGTGGAGGACATGGAGGAGGGGGGACCGGAATGGGGGACCAGAGTGGAGGACACGGACGGGGGACCCGAGCGGGGGACCAGAGTGGAGGACACGGAGGGGAGACCGGAGTGGAACATATGGAGGGGGGCCAGAGTGGAGGACACGGAGGAGAAACCGTAGCAGACACGGAGGGAGGACGGGAGTGGAGGAAACGGAGGGAGGACCGGAACGGAGAACACAGAGGGGGGACCGGAGCGGAGGACATGGAGGGGGGACTGGAGCAGGAGACCAGAGAGGAGGCCCAGAGCGGGAGACCGAAGAGGAGGACCGGAGCAGGAGACCGGAGAGGAGGACCGGAGCGGGAGACTGGAGAGGAGGACCGGAGAAGAGTATACAGAGGGGGACCGGAGCGGACACAGAGGGGGACTGGAGCGGAGGACACGGAGGTGGGACCGGAGCAGAGGACACGGAGGGGGGACCGAAGCAGAGGACACGGAGGGAGGACCGGAGTGGGGGACACAGAGGAGGGACCAGAGCAGGGGACCAGAGTGGAGGACACAGAGGGGGGACCGGAGATGGGGACCAGAGTGGATGATATGGAGGGGGGAACAGAGCAGAGTATATGGAGGGAGACCAAAGTGGAGGACACGGAGGAGGGGGGACCGGAATGGGGGACCAGAGTGGAGGACACGGACGGGGGACCCGAGCGGGGGACCAGAGTGGAGGACACGGAGGGGAGACCGGAGCGGAGTATATGGAGGGGGACCACAGTGGAGGACACAGTGGGGGGACTGGATCAGAGGACACGAAGGGGGGACTGGAGCTGAGGACACGGAAGGGGGACCGGAGCGGAGGACACGGAGGGGGGACTGGAACAGAGCACACGGAGGGGGGACCGGAGCGGAGGACATGGAGGTGGGACTGGAGTGGGAGACCTGAGCAGAAGACTGGAGCGGAGTATACGGAGGGGGACAGGAACGGAGGACACAGAGAAGGGACCAGAGCGGGGTATATGGAGGGAGAACACAGTGGAGGACACGGAGGGGGGACCGGAGTGGAGGACACGGAGGGGGGACCGGAGCGGAGGACGTGGAAGGGGGACCGGAGTGGGAGACCAGAGCGGAAAACTGGAGCGGAATATACGGAGGGGGACAGGAGCGGAGGACACAGAGGGGGACTGGAGCGGAGGACACGGAGGGGGGACCGGAGCAGAGGACACGGAGGGGGGACCGAAGCAGAGGACACGGAGGGGGGACCGGAGTAGAGGACACAGAGGGAGGACAGGAGTGGAGGACACGGTGGGGGGACCAGAGCGGAGGACACGGAGGGGGGACCAGAGCAGGAGACCGGAGAGGAGGACCGGAGCGGACTATATGGAGGGGGACCGGAGCGAGAGACCAGAGTGGAGGACATGGAGGGGGGACCGGAATGGGGAACCAGAGTGGAGGACACGGACGGGGGACCCGAGTGGGGGACCAGAGTGGAGGACACGGAGGGGAGACCAGAGTGGAATATATGGAGGGGGGCCAGAGTGGAGGACACGGAGGAGAAACCGTAGCAGAGGACACGGAGGGAGGACGGGAGTGGAGGAAACGGAGGGAGGACCGGAACGGAGAACACAGAGGGGGGACCGGAGGACATGGAGGGGGGACCGGAGCGGGAGACCAGAGAGGAGGCCCAGAGTGGGAGACCGAAGAGGAGGACTGGAGCGGGAGACCGGAGAGGAGGACCGAAGCAGGAGACTGGAGAGGAGGACCGGAGAAGAGTATACGGAGGGGGACCGGAGCGGACACAGAGGGGGACTGGAGCGGAGGACACGGAGGGGGGACCGGAGCAGAGGACACGGAGGGGGGACCGAAGAAGAGGACACGGAGGGAGGACCGGAGTGGGGGACACAGAGGAGGGACCAGAGCAGGGGACCAGAGTGGAGGACACAGAGGGGGGACCGGAGATGGGGACCAGAGTGGATGATATGGAGGGGGAAACAGAGCAGAGTATATGGAGGGGGACCAAAGTGGAGGACACGGAGGAGGGGGGACCGGAATGGGGGACCAGAATGGAGGACACGGACGGGGGACCCGAGCGGGGGACCAGAGTGGAGGACACGGAGGGGAGACCGGAGTGAAATATATGGAGGGGGCCAGAGTGGAGGACACGGAGGAGGAACCGTAGCAGAGGCCACGGAGGGAGGACGGGAGTGGAGGAAACGGAGGGAGGACCGGAACGGAGAACACAGAGGGGGGACCGGAGTGGAGGACATGGAGGGGGGACCGGAGCGGGAGACCAGAGAGGAGCCCCGGAGCGGGAGACCGAAGAGGAGGACCGGAGCGGGAGACTGGAGAGGAGGACCGGAGCGGGAGACTGGAGAGGAGGACCGGAGAAGAGTATACGGAGGGGGACCAGAGCGGACACAGAGGGGGACTGGAGCGGAGGACACGGAGGAGGGACCGGAGCAGAGGACACGGAGGGGGGACCGAAGCAGAGGACACGGAGGGGGGACCGGAGTAGAGGACACAGAGGGAGGACAGGAATGGAGGACACGGTGGGGGGACCAGAGCGGAGGACACGGAGGGGGGACCAGAGCAGGAGACCGGAGAGGAGGACCGGAGCGGACTATATGGAGGGGGACCAGAGCGAGAGACCAGAGTGGAGGACACGGAGGGGGGACCGGAGATGGGGACCAGAGTGGATAATATGGAGGGGGGAACGGAACGGAGTATATGGAGGGGGACCAAAGTGGAGGACACGGAGGAGGGGGGACCGGAGTGGAGGACACGGACGGGGGACCAGAGCGGGGGACCAGAGTGGAGGACATAGAGGGGAGACCGGAGTGGAGTATATGGAGGGGGGCCAGAGTGGAGGACACGGAGGAGGAACCGGAGCAGAGGACATGGAGGGAGGACAGGAGCGGAGGAAACAGAGGGGGGACCAGAAAGGAGAACATGGAGGAGGGACCGGAGCAGAGGACATGGAGGAGGGACCGGAGCGGGAGACCGGAGAGGAGGACTGGAGAGGGAGACCGGAGAGGAGGACCGGAGCGGGAGACCGGAGAGGAGGACCGGAGTGGGAGACTGGAGAGGAGGACCGCAGAAGAGTATCCGGAGGGGGACCGGAGCGGACACAGAGGGGGACCGGAGAGGAGGACACAGTGGGGGGGACCGGAGCAGAGGACACAGAGGGGGGACCAGAGCGGGAGACCGGAGAGGAGGACCGGAGCGGAGTATATGGAGGGGGACCGGAGCGGGGGACTAGAGTGGAGGACACGGAGGAGGAACCGGAGCAGAGGACATGGAGGGAGGACGGGAGCGGAGGAAACGGAGGGGGGGGACCGGAACGGAGAACACGGAGGGGGGACCGGAGCGGAGGCCATGGAAGGGGGACCAGAGTGGGAGGCCAGAGCGGAAGACTGGAGCAGAGTATACGGAAGGGGACAGGAGCGGAGGACATAGAGGGGGGACCGGAGCAGGGGACCAGAGCGGAGGACACGGAGAGGGGACCGGAGATGGGGACCAGAGTGGATGATATGGAGGGGGGAACAGAGCAGAGTATATGGAGGGGGACCAAAGTGGAGGACACGGAGGAGGGGGGACCGGAATGGGGGACCAGAGTGGAGGACACGGACGGGGGACCCGAGCGGGGGACCAGAGTGGAGGACACGGAGGGGAGACCGGAGTGGAATATATGGAGGGGGGGCCAGAGTGGAGGACACGGAGGAGGTACTGTAGCAGAGGACACAGAGGGAGGACGGGAGTGGAGGAAACAGAGGGAGGACCGGAATGGAGAACACAGAGGGGGGACCGGAGCGGAGGACATGGAGGGGGGACCGGAGCGGGAGACCAGAGAGGAGGCCCAGAGCGGGACACCGAAGAGGAGGACCGGAACGGGAGACCGGAGAGGAGGACCGGAGCGGAAGACTGGAGAGGAGGACCGGAGAAGAGTATACGGTGGGGTACCAAAGTGGAGGACACAGAGGAGGGGGGACCGGAGTGGGGGACCAGAGTGGAGGACACGGAGGGGGGACCGGAACGGAGGACACGGAGGGGGGACCGAAGCAGAGGACACGGAGGGGGAACCAGCACGGTAGACCGGAGAGGAGGACCGGAGCGGAATATACGGAGGGGGACGGGAGCGGAGGACATGGAGGGGAGACCAAAGCAGAGTACATGGAGGGAGGACCAGAGCGGAGGAGATGGAGGGGAAACTGGAGCGAAGTATATGGAGGGGGACCAGAGTGGACAGGAGTTGGGAACACGGATGTTGGACCGGAGCGGAGGACACGGAGGGTGGACCGGAGCGGGAGAGTATACGGAAGGGGACAGGAGCGGAGGACATAGAGGGGGGACCGGAGCGGGGGACCAGAGCGGAGGACACGGAGAGGGGACCGGAGACGGGGACCAGAGTGGAGGACATGGAGGGGGGACCTGAGTGGGAAACCAGAGTGGAGGACACGGAGGGGGGACCGGAACAGAGGACACAGAGGGGGGACCGGAGCAGAGGAGATGGAGGGGGGACCGGAGCGAAGCATATGGAGGGGAGCCAGAGTGGAGGACAAAGAGGAGGGGGGACCGGAGCGGGGGACTGGAGTGGAGGACACGGAGGGGAGACCAGAGCAGAGTATATGAAGGGGGACCAGAGTGGAGGACACAGAGGAGGGGGACCGGAGCAGGGGAATGGAGTGGAGGACACGGGGGGGGACCAGATCGGGGGACCAGAGTGGAGGACACAGAGGGGAGACCAGAGCGGAGTGTATGGAGGGGGACAAGAGTGGAGGACACGGTGGGGGGACCGGAGTGGAGGACACGGAGGGGGGACCGGAGCGGGTCACCGGAGAGGAGGACTGAAGCGGGAGACCAGAGAGGAGGACCGGAGAGGAGTATACGGAGAGGAGTATACAGAGGAGACTGGAGCAGACACTGAGGGGGGACCAGAGCTGAGGACACAGAGGGGGGACCGGAGCAGGAGATCAGAGAGGAGGACCATAGTAGGAGACCGGAGAGGAGGACCGTAGAGGAGTGTACGGAGGGGGGACCGGAGCGGACACAGAGGGGGGACCGGAGCAGGAGACCAGAGCGGAAGACTGGACCAGAGTATACGGAGGGGGACCGGAGCAGAGGACAGGATGGCGGACCGGAGCGCAGGACACGGAGGGGAGGCCGGAGCAGGAGACCGGAGAGGAGAACTGGAGTAGAGTATACGAAGGAGACCAGAGCAGACACGGAGGGGGGACCGGAGCGGAGGACACGGAGGGAGGACTGGAGCTGAGGACACGCAGGGGGGACCGGAGCAGGAGATCAGAGAGGAGGACCGGAGCGGGAGACTGGAGAGGAGGACTGTGGAGGAGTAGAGGAGAAAACTGGAGCGGAGTATACGTAGTGGGACAGGAGCGGAGGACACAGAGGGGGGACCGGAGCTGGGGACCAGAGTGGAGAACACAGAGGGGGGACCGGAGCTGGGTACCAGATTGGAGGACATGGAGGGGGAACCGGAGTGGAGTATATGGAGGGGGACCAGAGTGGAGGACACAGAGGAGGGGGGACCGGAGCGGGGGACCAAAGTGGAGGACACAGAGGGGGGACTGGAGATGGGGAACAGAGTGGAGGATATGGAGGGGGGACCGGAGCGTAGGACACAGAGGGGGGGCCAGAGCGGGAGACCGGAGAGGAGGACCGGAGCGGAGTATACGGAGGGGGACCGGAGTAGGGGACCAGAGTGGAGGATATGGAGGGCAGACTGGAGCGGAGTATATGGAGGGGTCCAGAGTGGAGGACACGGAGGAGGAACCAGAGTGGGAGAGCAAAGAGGAGGACCGGAGGGGAGGACTGTAGAAGAGTATACAGAGGGTGGACCGGAACAGGAGACCGGAGCGGAAGACTGGACCAGAGTATACGGAGGGGGACCGGAGCAGAGGACATGATGGGGGACCGGAGCGTAGGACGCGGAGGGGAAACCAGAGCAGGAGACCGAAGAGGAGGACTGGAGAGGAGTATACGGAGGAGACCAGAGCAGAAACGGAGGGGGAACCGGAGCAGAGGACACAGAGGGAGGACTGGAGGTGAGGACACGGAGGGGGGACCAGAGCAGGAGATCAGAGAGGAGGACCGGAGCGGGAGACCAGAGAGGAGGACCGTAGAGGAGTATACGGAGGGGGAGCGGAGCGGACACGGAGGGGGGACCGGAGCAGAGGACACGGAAGGGAGGACAGGAGTGGAGAACGCAGATGTTGGACTGGAGCGGAGGACACGGAGGGTGGACCGGAGTGGGAGACCAGAGAGGAAGACCGGAGTATACAGAGGGGGACCGGAGGACACCATGGGGGACTGGAGCGTAGGACACGGAGGGGAGACCGGAGCAGAGGACATGGAAGGGGGACCTGAGTGGGAGACCGGAGCGGAAGACTGGAGCGGAGCATATGGAGGGGGACAGGAGCGGAGGACACGGAGGGGGGACCGGAGCGGAGGACACAGAGGGGGGGCCAGAGCGGGAGACCGGAGAGGAGGACCGGAGCGGAGGATATGGAGGGCAGACTGGAGCGGAGTATATGGAGGGTGGGCCAGAGTGGAGGACACGAAGGAGGAACCAGAGCGGGAGACCGGAGAGGAGGACCGGAGCGGAAGAGCGAAGTGGAGGACCGGAGGGGAGGACTGTAGAAGAGTATAAGGAGGGTGGACCGGAGCAGGAGACCGGAGCGGAAGACTGGACAAGAGTATACGGAGGGGGACCGGAGCAGAGGACATGATGGGGGACCAGAGTGGAGAACACAGAGGGGGGACCGGAGCTGGGTACCAGATTGGAGGACATGGAGGGGGAACTGGAGTGGAGTATATGGAGGGGGACCAGAGTGGAGGACACAGAGGAGGGGGGACCAGAGCGGGGGACCAAAGTGGAGGACACAGAGGGGGGACCGGAGATGGGGAACAGAGTGGAGGACATGGAGGGGGGACCGGAGCGGAGTATATGGAGGGGGACCAAAGTGGAGGACACGGAGGAGGGGGGACCGGAGCAGAGGACATGGAGGGGGGACCGGAGCGGGAGACCGGAGAGGAGGACCGGAGCGGGAGACCGGAGTGGAGGACCAGAGAGGAGTATACGGAGGGGGACCGGAGCGGACACAGAGGGAGACCAGAGCGGAGGACACGGAGGGGGGACCGGAGTGGAGGACACAGAGGGGGGGCCAGAGCGGGAGACCGGAGAGGAGGACCGGAGCGGAGTATACGGAGGGGGACCGGAGTAGGGGACCAGAGTGGAGGATATGGAGGGCAGACTGGAGCGGAGTATATGGAGGGGGGCCAGAGTGGAGGACATGGAGGAGGAACCAGAGCGGGAGACCGGAGAGGAGGACCGGAGCGGGAGAGCAAAGAGGAGGACCGGAGGGGAGGACTGTAGAAGAGTATACGGAGGGTGGACCGGAGCGGAAGACTGGACCAGAGTACACGGAGGGGGACCGGAGCAGAGGACATGATGGGGGACCGGAGCGTAGGACGCGGAGGGGAGACCGGAGCAGGAGACCGGAGAGGAGGACTGGAGAGGAGTATACGGAGGAGACCAGAGCAGAAACGGAGGGGGACCGGAGCAGAGGACACGGAGGGAGGACTGGAGCTGAGGACACAGTGGGGGGACCAGAGCAGGAGATCAGAGAGGAGGACCGGAGCGGGAGACCAGAGAGGAGGACCATAGCGGAGTATACGGAGGGGGAGCGGAGCGGACACGGAGGGGGGACCGTAGCAGAGGACACGGAAGGGGGGACAGGAGTGGAGAACGCAGATGTTGGACTGAAGCGGAGGACACGGAGGGGACCGGAGTGGGAGACCAGAGAGGAGGACCGGAGTATACGGAGGGGGACCGGAGGACACCATGGGGGACTGGAGCGTAGGACACGGAGGGGAGACCAGAGCAGAGGACAGGGAAGGGGGACCTGAGTGGGAGACCGGAGCGGAAGACTGGAGCGGAGTATATGGAGGGGGACAGGAGCGAAGGACACGGAGGAGGGACCGGAGCGGGAGACCTGAGAGGAGGAGCAGAGCGGAGTATACAGAGGGGGACCGGAGCGGAGGACACGAAGGGGGACCGGAGCAGAGGACACGGAGGGGGACCGGAGCAGAGGACACGGAGGGGGGACCGGAGCAGAGGACACAGAGGGGGGACCGGAGCAGAGGACATGGAAGGAGGACCAGAGCGGAGGACATGGGGGGAGTACCAGAGCGGAGGACACAGAGGGGGTACCAGACCGGTGGACACGGGGGGACCAGAGCGCAGGACTGGAGGGGGGACCGGAGCGGGGGACCAGAGCGGAGGACACGGAGGGGGGACCGGAGCGGAGGACAGGGAAGGGGGACCTGAGTGGGAGACCGGAGCGGAAGACAGGAGCGGAGTATATGGAGAGGGAAAGGAGTGGAGGACATGGAGGAGCGACCGGAGCGGGATAACGTAGAGGAAAAGTGGGGACAAGAGCGGAGGACAGGGAGGGGGGACCAGAGCGGGGGACCAGAGCGGAGGACACGGAGGGGGGATCGGAGCGGGAGACCAGAGAGGAGGACCAGAGTGGGAGACCAGAGAGGAGGACCAGGGTGGGAGACTGGAGAGGAGGACTGGAGAGGAGTACATGGATGGGGGACCAGAGTGGACACGGAGGGCGGACTGGAGCGGAGGACATGGAGGGAGGACTGGAGGACACGGAGGGGGGACCGGAGCAAAGGACACAGAGGGGGGACAGGAGCGGGAGACCAGAGAGGAGGACCAGAGTGGGAGACCAGAGAGGAGGACCAGGGTGGGAGACTGGAGAGGAGGACTGGAGAGGAGTATATGGAGGGGGACCAGAGTGGACACGGAGGGCGGACTGGAGCGGAGAACACGGAGGGAGGACTGGAGGACACGGAGGGGGGACCGGAGCAGAGGGCACAGAGGGGGGATCGGAGCAGAGGACACAGAGGGGGGATTGGAGCGGGAGACCGGAGAGGAGGACCAGAGTATACGGTGGGGGACAGGAGCGGAGGACACGGCGGGGGGACCGGAACGGAGGACACGGAGGGGGGACCGGAACGGAAGACACGGAGGGGGGACCGGAACGGAGGAGATGGAGGGGGGAACGGAGCGAAGTATATGGAGGGGGACCAGAGTGGAGGACACAGAGGAGGGGGGACCGAAGCGGGGGGCTGGAGTGGAGGACACGGAGGGGGGACCGGATTGGAGTTTACCAGAGTGGAGTATATGGAGGGGGACCAGAGTGGAGGACATGGAGGGGGACCGGAGGAGGAGGACACAGAGGGAGGACAGGAGTAGAGGACACGGAGGGGGGACTGGAGCGGAGAACACGGTGGGGGACCAGAGCGGGAGACTAGAGAGGAGGACCAGAGCGGAGTATACGGATGGGGGACCAGAGTGGAGGACACAGAGGGGAGACCGGAGCGGAGTATATGGAGGGGGGCCAGAGTGGAGGACACGAAGGAGGAATCGGAGCGGGAGACTGGAGAGGAGGAGCGGAGCGGGAGACCGGAGAGGAGGACCGGAGCAGGAGATCGGAGGGGAGGACCATAGAAGAGTATACGGAGGGAGACCGGAGCGGACACGGAGGGGGGACCGGAGCAGAGGACACGGAAGAGAGGCCAGGAGTGGAGAACACGGATGTTGGACCGGAGCAGAGAACACAGAGGGTGGACCGGAGCAGGAGACTGGAGCGGAAGACTGGACTGGAGCAGAGGACAGGATGGGGGACCTGAGTGGGAGACCAGAGCGGAAGACTGGAGCGGAGTATATGGAGGGGGACAGGACCGGAGTTGACACGGAGGGGGGACCGGAGCAGAGGACACGGAAGGGAGGACAGGAGTGGAGAACGTGGATGCTGGACCGGAGCGGAGGACATGGAGGGTGGACCGGAGTGGGAGACCAGAGAGGAGGAAGGGAGTATACGGAGGGGGACCGGAGGAAACAATGGGGGACCGGAGCGTAGGACACGGAGGGGAGACCGGAGCAGAGGACATGGAAGGGGGACCTGAGTGGGAGACCAGAGCGGAAGACTGGAGCGGAGTATATGGAAGGGGACAGGAGCGGAGGACACAGAGGGG
The DNA here is from genome assembly GCF_037356315.1 of Lithobates pipiens. Taxonomy (NCBI): domain Eukaryota; kingdom Metazoa; phylum Chordata; class Amphibia; order Anura; family Ranidae; genus Lithobates; species Lithobates pipiens. Next base: position 670,449,095 of record NW_027507903.1, read on the forward strand.
GAACCAGAACGGAGGACATGGGGGGACCGGAGCAGAGGACTGGAGGGGGGACCGGAGTGGGAGACCGGAGCGGAAGACTAGAGCGGAGTATATGGAGGGGGACAGGAGCGGAGGACACGGAGGAGGGACCGGAGCAGGAGACCTGAGAGGAGGACCGGAGCGGAGTATATGGAGGGGGACCGGAGGACTCGGAGGGGGGACTGGAGGGGAGGACATGGAAGGGGGACCGGAGTGGGAGGCCGGAGCGGAAGACTGGAGGGGAGTATGCCGGAGGGGACAGGAGCGGAGGACACAGAGGGGGGACTGGAGCGGGGGACCAGAGCAGAGGACGCGGAGGTGGGACCGGAGCGAGGGACCAGAGTGGAGGACACGGAGGGGGGACCGGAGGGGAATATATGGAGGTAGGACCAGAGCGGAGGACATGGAGGGGGGACCAGAGCAGAGGACATGGAGGGGGGACTGGAGCGGGAGACCGAAGAGGAGGACCAGAGTATATGGTGGGGGACCAGAACGGAGGACGCGGCGGGGGGACCGGAGCAGAGGACCAGAGAGGAGGACACAGAGGGGGGACCGGAATGGAGGGCACGGAGGGGGGACCGGAGCGGAGGAGATGGAGGGGAAACCGGAGCGAAGTATATGGAGGGGGACCAGAGTGGACAGGAGTGGAGAACACGGATGTTGGACCGGAGCGGAGGACACGGAGGGTGGACCGGAGCGGGAGACCGGAGAGGGTGACTGGAGTGTACAGAGGGTGACCGGAGCGGAGGACACGATGGGGGACCAGAGCATAGGACATGGAGGGGAGACCGGAGCAGAGGACATGGAAGGGAGACCGGAGTGGGAGACCAGAGCGGAGTATATGGAGGGGGACAGGAGCGGAGGACACGGAGGAGGGACCAGAGAGGAGGAACGGAGCCGAGTATATGGAGGGGGCCTGGTGCGGAGGACACGGAGGGGGGACCGGAGCAGTGGACACGACGGGGGGCCGAAGCAGAGGACATGCAGAGAGGACCAGAGCGCAGGACACAGAGGGGGGACCAGAACGGAGGACACAGAGGGGGGACCGGAACGGAGGACACAGAGGGGGGACTGGAGCGGAGGAGCGGAGGGGGGACCGGAGTGGGAGACCAAAGCGGAAGACTGGAGCAGAGTATATGGAGGGGGAAAGGAGCGGAGGACACGGAGGAGGGACCGGAGTGGGAGACCAGAGAGGAGGACCGGAGTGGAGTATACAGAAGGGGACCGGAGGACATGAAGGGAGGACCGGAGTGGGAGGCCGGAGCGGAAGACTGGAGCGGAGTATGCGGAAGGGGACAGGAGCGGAGGACACAGAGGGGGGACTGGAGCCGGGGACCAGAGTGGAGGACACGGAGGGGGGACCGGAGCGGGGGACCAGAGTGGAGGACACGGAGGGGGGACCGGAGCGGGCTACCAGAGTGGAGGACACGGAGGGGGGACCGGAGGGGAGTATATGGAGGGAGGACCGGAGCGGAGGACAAGGAGGGGGGACTGGAGTGGGAGACCAGAGAGGAGGACCAGAGTGGGAGACCAGAGAGGAGGACAGGAGGAGAGGAGTATATGGAGGGGGACCGTTGTGGACACGGAGGGTGGACCAGAGTGGAGGACATGGAGGGAGGACCAGAGCAGAGGACACGGAGGAGGGACCGGAGCAGAGGACACGGAGGGGGGACCGGAGCAGAGGACATGGAGAGAGGACCAGAGCGGAGGACACAGAGGGGGTACCAGAATTGAGGACATGGGGGGACCGGAGCAGAGGACTGGAGGGGGAACCGGAGTGGGAGACCGGAGCGAAAGACAGGAGCGGAGTATATGGAGGGGGAAAGGAGCGGAGGACACGGAGGAGGGACCGGAGTGGGAGACCGGAGAGGAGGACCAGAGCTGAGTATGCGGAGGGGGACCGGAGGACATGGAGGAGGGACCGGAGGGGAGGACATGGAAGGGGGACCGGAGTGGGAGGCCGGAGCGGAAGACTGGAGGGGAGTATGCGGATGGGGACAGGAGCGGAGGACACAGAGGGGGGGCCGAAGCAGGGACCAGAGCGGAGGAAACGGAGGGGGGACCGGAGCGGGGGACCAGAGTGGAGGACACAGAGAGGGGACCGGAAGGGAGTGTATGGAGGTAGGACCGGAGCGGAGGACACGGATGGGGGACCAGAGCAGAGGACATGGAGGGGGTACCGGAGCAGGAGACCGAAGAGGAAGACCAGAGTATATGGTGGAGGACCAGAACAGAGGACACGGCGGGGGAACCGGAGCAGAGGACCAGAGCGGAGGACACAGAGGGGGGACCGGAATGGAGGGCACGGAGGGGGGACCGGAGCGGAGGAGATGGAGGGGAAACCGGAACGAAGTATATGGAGGGGGACCAGAGTGGACAGGAGTGGAGAACATGGATGTTGGACCGGAGCGGAGGACACGGAGGGTGGACCGGAGCGGGAGACCGGAGAGGAGGACCGGAGTGTACAGAGGGTGACCGGAGCAGAGGACACGATGGGGGACCGGAGCATAGGACAAGGAGGGGATACCGGAGCGGAGGACATGGAAGGGAGACCGGAGCAGAGTATATGGAGGGGGACAGGAGCGGAGGACACGGAGGAGGGACCAGAGAGGAGGACTGGAGCGGAGTATATGGAGGGGGCCTGGAGCGGAGTATATGGAGGGGGCCTGGAGCGGAGGACACGGAGGGGGGACCGGAGCAGAGGACACGGAGGGGGGACCGGAACGGAGGACACAGAAGGGGGACTGGAACGGAGGACACAGAAGGGGGGACCGGAGTGGGAGACCAGAGCTGAAGACTGGAGCAGAGTATATGGCGGGGGAAAGGAGCGGAGGACACGGAGGAGGGACCGTAGCGGGAGACCGGAGAGGAGGACCAGAGTGGAGTATACGGAAGGGGACCGGAGGACATGGAGGGGGGACCGGAGTGGGAGGCCGGAGTGGAAGACTGGAGCGGAGCATGTGGAAGGGGACAAGAGCGGAGGACACAGAGGGGGGACCGGAGCGGGGGACCAGAACGGAGGACACGGAGGGGGGACCGGAGCGGGGTACCAGAGTGGAGGACACGGAGGGGGACCGGAGGGGAGTATATGGAGGGAGGACCGGAGCGGAGGACAAGGAGGGGGGACTGGAGCGGGAGACCAGAGAGGAGGACCAGAGCGGGAGACCAGAGAGGAGGCCCGGAGAGGAGTATATGGAGGGGGACAGGAGTGGACACAGAGGGCGGACCGGAGTGGAGGACACGGATGGAGGACCGGAGCAGAGGACACGGAGGGGGGCCCAGAGCAGAGGACACAGCAGGGGGACCGGAGCAGAGGACACGGAGGGGGGACCGGAGCAGAGGACACGGAGGGGGGACCGGAGCAGAGGACATGGAGAGAGGACCAGAGCAGAGGACACGGAGGGGGTACCAGAATGGAGGACATGGGGGGACCGGAGCAGAGGACTGGAGGGGGAACCGGAGTGGGAAACCGGAGCGGAAGACAGGAGCGGAGTATATGGAGGGGGAAAGGAGCGGAGGACACGGAGGAGGGGCCGGAGTGGGAGACCGGAGAGGAGGACCAGAGCTGAGTATACGGAGGGGGACCGGAGGACACGGAGGGGGGACCGGAGGGGAGGACATGGAAGGGGGACCGGAGTGGGAGGCCGGAGCGGAAGACTGGAGGGGAGTATGCGGATGGGGACAGGAGCGGAGGACACAGAGGGGGGGCCGAAGCGGGGACCAGAGCGGAGGAAACGGAGGGGGGACCGGAGCGGGGGACCAGAGTGGAGGACACAGAGAGGGGACCGGAAGGGAGTGTATGGAGGTAGGACCGGAGCGGAGGACACGGATGGGGGACCAGAGCAGAGGACATGGAGGGGGTACCGGAGCAGGAGACCGAAGAGGAAGACCAGAGTATATGGTGGAGGACCAGAACAGAGGACACGGCGGGGGAACCGGAGCAGAGGACCAGAGCGGAGGACACAGAGGGGGGACCGGAATGGAGGGCACGGAGGGGGGACCGGAGCGGAGGAGATGGAGGGGAAACCGGAACGAGGTATATGGAGGGGGACCAGAGTGGACAGGAGTGGAGAACATGGATGTTGGACCGGAGCGGAGGACACGGAGGGTGGACCGAAGCGGGAGACCGGAGAGGAGGACCGGAGTGTACAGAGGGTGACCGGAGCAGAGGACACGATGGGGGACCGGAGCATAGGACAAGGAGGGGATACCGGAGCGGAGGACATGGAAGGGAGACCGGAGCGGAGTATATGGAGGGGGACAGGAGCGGAGGACACGGAGGAGGGACCAGAGAGGAGGACTGGAGCGGAGTATATGGAGGGGGCCTGGAGCGGAGTATATGGAGGGGGCCTGGAGCGGAGGACACGGAGGGGGGACCGGAGCAGAGGACACGGAGGGGGGACCGGAACGGAGGACACAGAAGGGGGACTGGAACGGAGGACACAGAAGGGGGGACCGGAGTGGGAGACCAGAGCTGAAGACTGGAGCAGAGTATATGGAGGGGGAAAGGAGCGGAGGACACGGAGGAGGGACCGTAGCGGGAGACCGGAGAGGAGGACCAGAGTGGAGTATACGGAAGGGGACCGGAGGACATGGAGGGGGGACCGGAGTGGGAGGCCGGAGTGGAAGACTGGAGCGGAGCATGTGGAAGGGGACAGGAGCGGAGGACACAGAGGGGGGACCGGAGCGGGGGACCAGAACGGAGGACACGGAGGGGGGACCGGAGCGGGGTACCAGAGTGGAGGACACGGAGGGGGACCGGAGGGGAGTATATGGAGGGAGGACCGGAGCGGAGGACAAGGAGGGGGGACTGGAGCGGGAGACCAGAGAGGAGGACCAGAGCGGGAGACCAGAGAGGAGGCCCGGAGAGGAGTATATGGAGGGGGACAGGAGTGGACACAGAGGGCGGACCGGAGTGGAGGACACGGATGGAGGACCGGAGCAGAGGACACAGCAGGGGGACCGGAGCAGAGGAAACGGAGGGGGGACCGGAGCAGAGGACACGGAGGGGGGACCGGAGCAGAGGACATGGAGAGAGGACCAGAGCAGAGGACACGGAGGGGGTACCAGAATGGAGGACATGGGGGGACCGGAGCAGAGGACTGGAGGGGGAACCGGAGTGGGAAACCGGAGCGGAAGACAGGAGCGGAGTATATGGAGGGGGAAAGGAGCGGAGGACACGGAGGAGGGACCGGAGTGGGAGACCGGAGAGGAGGACCAGAGCTGAGTATACGGAGGGGGACCGGAGGACACGGAGGGGGGACCGGAGGGGAGGACATGGAAGGGGGACCGGAGTGGGAGGCCGGAGCGGAAGACTGGAGGGGAGTATGCGGATGGGGACAGGAGCGGAGGACACAGAGGGGGGGCCGAAGCGGGGACCAGAGCGGAAGAAACGGAGGGGGGACCGGAGCGGGGGACCAGAGTGGAGGACACAGAGAGGGGACCGGAAGGGAGTGTATGGAGGTAGGACCGGAGCGGAGGACACGGATGGGGGACCAGAGCAGAGGACATGGAGGGGGTACCGGAGCAGGAGACCGAAGAGGAAGACCAGAGTATATGGTGGAGGACCAGAACAGAGGACACGGCGGGGGAACCGGAGCAGAGGACCAGAGCGGAGGACACAGAGGGGGGACCGGAATGGAGGGCACGGAGGGGGGACCGGAGCGGAGGAGATGGAGGGGAAACCGGAACGAGGTATATGGAGGGGGACCAGAGTGGACAGGAGTGGAGAACATGGATGTTGGACCGGAGCGGAGGACACGGAGGGTGGACCGAAGCGGGAGACCGGAGAGGAGGACCGGAGTGTACAGAGGGTGACCGGAGCAGAGGACACGATGGGGGACCGGAGCATAGGACAAGGAGGGGATACCGGAGCGGAGGACATGGAAGGGAGACCGGAGCGGAGTATATGGAGGGGGACAGGAGCGGAGGACACGGAGGAGGGACCAGAGAGGAGGACTGGAGCGGAGTATATGGAGGGGGCCTGGAGCGGAGTATATGGAGGGGGCCTGGAGCGGAGGACACGGAGGGGGGACCGGAGCAGAGGACACGGAGGGGGGACCGGAACGGAGGACACAGAAGGGGGACTGGAACGGAGGACACAGAAGGGGGGACCGGAGTGGGAGACCAGAGCTGAAGACTGGAGCGGAGTATATGGAGGGGGAAAGGAGCGGAGGACACGGAGGAGGGACCGTAGCGGGAGACCGGAGAGGAGGACCAGAGTGGAGTATACGGAAGGGGACCGGAGGACATGGAGGGGGGTCCGGAGTGGGAGGCCGGAGTGGAAGACTGGAGCGGAGCATGTGGAAGGGGACAGGAGCGGAGGACACAGAGGGGGGACCGGAGCGGGGGACCAGAACGGAGGACACGGAGGGGGGACCGGAGCGGGGTACCAGAGTGGAGGACACGGAGGGGGACCGGAGGGGAGTATATGGAGGGAGGACCGGAGCGGAGGACAAGGAGGGGGGACTGGAGCGGGAGACCAGAGAGGAGGACCAGAGTGGGAGACCAGAGAGGAGGACCGGAGAGGAGTATATGGAGGGGGACAGGAGTGGACACAGAGGGCGGACCGGAGTGGAGGACACGGATGGAGGACCGGAGCAGAGGACACGGAGGGGGGCCCAGAGCAGAGGACACAGCAGGGGGACCGGAGCAGAGGACACGGAGGGGGGACCGGAGCAGAGGACACGGAGGGGGGACCGGAGCAGAGGACATGGAGAGAGGACCAGAGCAGAGGACACGGAGGGGGTACCAGAATGGAGGACATGGGGGGACCGGAGCAGAGGACTGGAGGGGGAACCGGAGTGGGAAACCGGAGCGGAAGACAGGAGCGGAGTATATGGAGGGGGAAAGGAGCGGAGGACACGGAGGAGGGGCCGGAGTGGGAGACCGGAGAGGAGGACCAGAGCTGAGTATACGGAGGGGGACCGGAGGACACGGAGGGGGGACCGGAGGGGAGGACATGGAAGGGGGACCGGAGTGGGAGGCCGGAGCGGAAGACTGGAGGGGAGTATGCGGATGGGGACAGGAGCGGAGGACACAGAGGGGGGACCGGAGCGGGGGACCAGAGCGGAGGAAACGGAGGGGGGACCGGAGCGGGGGACCAGAGTGGAGGACACAGAGAGGGGACCGGAGGGGAGTGTATGGAGGTAGGACCGGAGCGGAGGACACGGATGGGGGACCAGAGCAGAGGACATGGAGGGGGTACCGGAGCAGGAGACCGAAGAGGAAGACCAGACTATATGGTGGGGGACCAGAACGGAGGACACAGCGGGGGAACCGGAGCAGAGGACCAGAGCGGAGGACACAGAGGGGGGATCGGAATGGAGGGCACGGAGGGGGGACCGGAGCGGAGGAGATGGAGGGGAAACCGGAACGAAGTATATGGAGGGGGACCAGAGTGGACAGGAGTGGAGAACATGGATGTTGGACCGGAGCGGAGGACACGGAGGGTGGACCGGAGCGGGAGACCGGAGAGGAGGACCGGAGTGTACAGACGGTGACCGGAGCAGAAGACACGATGGGGGACCGGAGCATAGGACAAGGAGGGGATACCGGAGCGGAGGACATGGAAGGGAGACCGGAGCGGAGTATATGGAGGGGGACAGGAGAGGAGGACACAGAGGAGGGACCAGAGAGGAGGACTGGAGCGGAGTATATGGAGGGGGCCTGGAGCGGAGTATATGGAGGGGGCCTGGAGCGGAGGACACAGAGGGGGGACCGGAGCAGAGGACACGGAGGGGGGACCGGAACGGAGGACACAGAAGGGGGACTGGAACGGAGGACACAGAAGGGGGGACCGGAGTGGGAGACCAGAGCTGAAGACTGGAGCAGAGTATATGGAGGGGGAAAGGAGCGGAGGACACAGAGGAGGGACCGTAGCGGGAGACCGGAGAGGAGGACCGGAGTGGAGTATACGGAAGGGGACCGGAGGACATGGAGGGGGGACCGGAGTGGGAGGCCGGAGTGGAAGACTGGAGCGGAGTATGCGGAAGGGGACAGGAGCGGAGGACACAGAGGGGGGACCGGAGCGGGGGACCAGAGCGGAGGACAAGGAGGGGGGACCGGAGCGGGGTACCAGAGTGGAGGACACGGAGGGGGACCGGAGGGCAGTATATGGAGGGAGGACCGGAGCGGAGGACAAGGAGGGGGGACTGGAGCGGGAGACCAGAGAGGAGGACCAGAGTGGGAGACCAGAGAGGAGGACCGGAGAGGAGTATATGGAGGGGGACCGGAGTGGACACAGAGGGCGGACCAGAGTGGAGGACACAGATGGAGGACCGGAGCAGAGGACACGGAGGGGGGCCCGGAGCAGAGGACACAGCAGGGGGACCGGAGCAGAGGACACGGAGGGGGGACCGGAGCAGAGGACACAGAGGGGGGACCGGAGCAGAGGACACAGAGGGGGGACTGGAGCGGGAGACCGAAGAGGAGGACCAGAATATATGGTGGGGGACCGGAGCGGAGGACACGGCGGGGGGATCGGAGCAGAGGACCGGAGCAGAGGACACAGAGGGGGGGCCGGAATGGATGGCACGGAGAGGGGACCGGAGCGGAGGAGATGGAGGGGGAACCGGAGCGAAGTATATGGAGGGGGACCAGAGTGGAGGACACAGAGGAGGGGTGACTGAAGCGGGGACTGGAGTGGAGGACACGGAGGGAGGACCGGAGCAGAGGACACGGAGGGGGGCCCGGAGCAGAGGACACGGCAGGGGGACCGGAGCAGAGGACACGAAGGGGGGACTGGAGCGGGAGACCGAAGAGGAGGACCAGAATATATGGTGGGGGACCGGAGCGGAGGACATGGCAGGGGGATCGGAGCAGAGGACCGGAGCGGAGGACACAGAGGGGGGGCCGGAATGGAGGGCACGGAGAGGGGACCGGAGCGGAGGAGATGGAGGGGGATCAGAGTGGAGGACACAGAGGAGGGGTGACCGAAGCGGGGACTGGAGTGGAGGACACGGAGGGGGGACCGGATCGGGGGACCAGAGTGGAGGACATGGAGGGGAGACCAAAGCGGAGTATATGGAGGGGGATCAAAGTGGAGGACACGGAGGGGGGACCGGAGCGGAGGACATAGAGGGGGGACCAGAGCGGAGGACTGGAGCAGGAGACCGGAGAGGAGGACTGGAGCGGGAGACCGGAGAGGAGGACTGGAGTGGGAGACCAGAGAGGAGGACCGGAGATGAGTATACGGAGGGGGACCAGAGCAGAGGACACGGAGGGAGGACCGGAGGACACGGAGGGTGGACCAGAGCAGGAGATCAGCGAGGAGGACCGGAGCGGGAGACCAGAGAGGAGGACCATAGAGGAGTATACGGAGGGGGACTGGAGCGGACATGGAGGGGGGACCGGAGCAGAGGACACGGAAGGGAGGACAGAATTAGAGAACACGCCTGTTAGACCGGAGCAGAGGACACGGAGGGTGGACCGGAGCGGGAGACCGGAGGCGAGGACTGAATTATGAACTTCCTTATTCTAGTCCGGTCGTACGTCATCACATTTGAATCAGTCGGACTTTGGTGTGGTTGTGTGTGGCCAAGTCTGATTCGTCGGAACTCCGTCGAAAGTCCGTCAAAAAGTCCTCCGGAGTTAAATCTGTCGAACGTCCGGTTATGTGTGTTGCTTTTTTTTTTACACCTATTGGCCTAAATTGATGAAGAAATTTTATTTTTTTAATTATCTTATTTTATTTTATTTTAATGCAGAAAGTAAATTTTTATATATTTTTTTTCCAGAATGGTCACTCTTTTTTTGTTTATAGCGCAAGAAATAAAAACCGCAGAAGTGATCAAATACCACCAAAAGAAGCTCTATTTATGGGAAAAAAAGGACGTCAATTTTATTTGTGTACAGTGTCGCACTATCGCACAATTATCTGATAAATTAATGTAGTGCCGCATCACATAAAATGGCCTGGTCATAAAGATGATATTATGTGATCATCACCAAACATCCTTTCAATTAATGGAATAAGAAAAGTGTCCAAAATCTCAATATAAACTTGCAAATATCCACAATCATTGATGATCTGGGGGTGCTTGTCAAGTAAAGGTACGGGGGAAGATGACAGTCATTAAATCTTCAATAAATTCACAAGTTTATTTTGAGATTTTGGACACTTTCTCTATTCCATCAATTAAAAGGATGTTTGGTGATGATGACATCATTTTTCAGGATGTAATCTGATGAAGATGTTTGTTTTAGAACTGCAATATACGTGGTGATTCCAAAATATTTTCCTCAGAATTCCATATTTTTTTCCTCTGCTTGATCTGCAAAAACAGTTGCAACTAACTACAGTTTTCTTTTTTAAAATTTTTTAACTATTTCTTAAAGCCAGAGGGTTGGAATGTTAAATGCAAATCATTTTTATTTTTTTTACACAATTAAACAATTGAATGAATATTTTCCAAAAGTTGTGAAACGGGGGTTGTATAAATCTCCAAACTCCACACAGAAAATGAGACAGATGACAAGTATATAACTTGCCATTTCTATGTCTAAAAAAAGGAGGGTTGGTATCTTACTTTCTCGATTTATGAGAAGTTCCGTCCACCCATTTCCATATTTTCTTCTCAATTTTTAGGCCGACCCAAGGCCTGTCCTTTGATCCTGAAAACTTCCGTAGGAATTCCTTGAGAAAAACAAAAGATAAAAATTGGTATACCACAGTGATTGTCAAGTTATTTATCAAGTTATTTATTAGAAAAGTGTTTTAAAATTGCTGGCATGTTTTGTAATGCTTACACATACCTCCCAACCATCCAGGATTCCCTGGGAATCAATCACCCCGTCCCTGAGGACCCTCCATTGGCTAGCCGTGAAAGACCGAGTTACATTTAAGATTTTACATTTTTACATTTGCCTCACTCACAAATGTACACAAGGAAAAGCCCCACAATATCTCTGTCAAAATAAAGCACTACACCCCAGGTCGCCCTCTCCGGTCAACTAACCAGAACCTCCTTCACATCCCCAAGACCCGTTATAAATTAAAAGGCGAATGAAGGTTCCCAGTCCAAGGACCACGGCTATGGAGCGCTCTACCCACGGACATCCGCTCGGATGAAAACCATCTGGCCTTCAGGAAGAAGCTCAAGACCCATCTCAGATGACCAGGGGCATCGGGAGGGGGTGGCTGGGGGGGGCTGAAGCCCCAAATGTGACCTAGAAAAGCCCAGAGTCTCAGGAAGGCACCGTCAAATTGTTAGCCCTGAGCACCGCCGGCTGGCCCCGAGCGGGGACCTATCTGATCTGCCGAGTGACATGGTTCCACCTTCTGGAGCTATGAAGGGAGTCACGGAAACGCAGGCAAAGACGGAGGTGCAGGGCTGGCATGACTAATGCTTGGTAAACCCCTGTAGGGTTAACTTTTGAGATAGAGGAAGAGAAGGGGGTGGAGCTGAGAGTCAGGAAGAGAAGGGGGGCGGAGCGCTATATAAACAGGGGGAGGAGTCAAAACATCAAGCGTGGGTCACAAGATTAGTGAAGTTGCCCACCCACCCGCCCTTAAGTTAGCTTGATGTGCTATTTGGATTTCTGGCTGTTGTCAATGTTTCCTTTTTCTTGCAGGTTCGGTGATGAAGGTCGTCATAGCAGTGGAAGGCGGTGTCTTTGGTCTTTGACGGGGTAAAGAAAATGATGTGATGGAAGTGTGTGGGGGGCTCATAGGTGGTATGTGCCCCCTTTTGGTGTATCCCAGCGGAAGGGTAGGCTGGGATACGGGTTTGGTGACACTGCGGGAAAGTGGGTTGTCTCCGGGCTGATAAACGGCCAGAGGCCTGGTATGGTAAAATTTTGGTCCCGCAGTGTATTGGTAAAAAGGTAACGTTAAATGGAGAACCGAGGTACCGTCAAAGACCAAACAACTGGGAGTTGTAATTGCTGTTGCAATATAAGTATTTTCTATTATAGCAATAAAGATATTTATTTTATTTTGGTTGAAGTTTGGTTAACCACTTTCAGACCGGACCATTTTGCTGGTCAATGACCAGAGGTCTTTTTACAATTTGGCACTGCGCTGCTTTAACTGGTAATTGCGCAGTCATGCAATGTTGTACCCAAACAAAATTTGCGTCCTTTTTTTCCCACAAATAGAGCTTTCTTTTAAAGGTATTTGACTGACTCTGCGATTTTTATTTTTTGCGATATAAATGATATTTTCTACTTTTTGTTATTAGAAAAATCCAATAAACTCAATTTTAGTCATACATTTAGGCCAAAATGTATTCAGCCACATGTCTTTGGTAAAAAAAAAAGTCAATAATTGTATATTTATTGGTTTGCGCAAAAGTTGTCACATCTACAAACTAAGGTACGTTTTCTGGAATTTACGCAGCTTTTAGTTTATGACTGCCTATCTCATTTCTTGAGGTGCTAAAATGGCAGGGCAGTACAACCCCCCCCCCAAATGACCCCATTTTGGAAAGTAGACCCCCTAAGGAAATTGATAAGTGGCATGTTGAGCCCATTGAATATTTTATTTTTTTGCCTCAAGCGATTGAATAATGACAAAAAAAAATTTTTTTTTTTTTTTTTACACAAAGTTGTCACTAAATGATATATTGCTCACACATGCTATGGGCATATGTAAAATGACACCTCAAAATAAATTTTGCTGCTTCTCCTGAGTACGAAGATACCACATATGTGGGACTTTTTGTGAGCCTAGCCGCGTACGGGGCCCCGAAAACCAAGCACCGCCTTCAGGCTTTCTAAGGGCGTAAATTTTTGATTTCACTTCTCACTACCTATTACAGTTTTGAAGGCCATAAAATGCCAAGATGGCACAAAACCCCCACAAATGACCCCATTTTAGAAAGTAGACACCCCAAGCTATTTGCTGAGAGGCATGTTGATTCCATGGAATATTTTATATTTTGCCACAAGTTGCGGGAAAATTACAAACTTTTATTATTATTATTTTTTTTTCACAAAGTTGTCACTAAATTATATATTGCTCACACATGCTATGGGCATATGTGAAATGACACCCCAAAATAAATTTTGCTGCTTCTCCTGAGTACGGGGATACCACATATGTGGGACTTTTTGGGAGCCTAGCCGCGTACGGGGCCCCGAAAACCAAGCACCGCCTTCAGGCTTTCTAAGGGCGTAAATTTTTGATTTCACTTCTCACTACCTATTACAGTTTTGAAGGCCATAAAATGCCAAGATGACACAAAACCCCCACAAATGACCCCATTTTAGAAAGTAGACACCCCAAGCTATTTGCTGAGAGGCATGTTGAGTCCATGGAATATTTTATATTTTGCCACAAGTTGCGGGAAAATTACAAACTTTTTTTTTTTCACAAAGTTGTCACTAAATGATATATTGCTCACGCATTCCATGGGCATATGTGAAATGACACCCCCAAATAAATTCTGCTGCTTCTCCTGAGTACGGGGATACCACATATGTGGGACTTTTTGGGAGCCTAGCCGCGTAGCCCCGAAAACCAAGCACCGCCTTCAGGCTTTCTAAGGGCGTTACAGTTTTGAAGGCCACAAAATGCCAAGATGGCACAAACCCCCCCCCCAAATGACCCCATTTTGGAAAGTAGACACCCCTAAATTTAGGGGTACACTAGTGAGACTAGGTAATAAATGGCGGGTGCCCTGAAACTCTAAAAAAATAACTAACCAACCAGCATCACCTGTAACAGTTATATGGTGATCACTGGTGAAAGGGTTAACTAGGGGGCAATCAGGGGGCTTTATGCGGTAGTATATGGGGGTCCCTGGCGCTATAAAAAGCTGCGGCGAACCTAAATACCTACCTGCCTAACTAGCGTCACCTGCGACACTAATACAGCGATCAGAAAAACGATCGCTTATTAGGCTGGGTTCACACTGGAGCGATGCGGGAACGCCACAAATCCGCGGCGGGTTCCCGCATCGCATGCCTCCCGGCGGCAGTTCACACTGCCCTATGCGAACTGCTGGGAGTGTCAGTGAAATGTTAATGACACCCCCAGATCAGTTCGCATATTGCAGTGCGATCTGCAAACTCGGATCGCATGGTGTGAACACCCATGCGATCCGATTCTGCTGCGGACCAAAAAAAGGGTCCCGTGCGAGTTTGCGGCGGGTGCGGCGGGTGCGGCGGGTGCGACGCAAATTCAGCCATACTATCTGTATGGCTGAGCTCGAATCGCACAGAGATCGGATGTGATTTGCACTGCAGTGCGGTGCGAATCACATCCGTTCTCATAAACCGCTGCAATGTGAACCCAGCCTTAGTGACACTGGCGACGGGGGGTGATCACGGGGTTAAACCTTTATTGGGGGGGTTAGGGGGGTACCTTAGAACTAAAGGGGGCTAACTCTAACTGCCCTAACAGTTATTACAGTCACAAATGACACCCGCCGGGTGATCAGGGGGTTAAACCTTTATTAGGTAATAAATGGCGGGTGCCCTGAAACTATAAAAAATTAACTAACCAACCAGCGTCACCTGTAACAGTTATATGGTGATCACTGGTGAAAGGGTTAACTAGGGGGCAATCAGGGGGCTTTATGCGGTAGTATATGGGGGTCCCTGGCGCTATAAAAAGCTGCGGCGAACCTAAATACCTACCTGCCTAACTAGCGTCACCTGTGACACTAATACAGCGATCAGAAAAACGATCGCTTATTAGGCTGGGTTCACACTGGAGCGATGCGGGAACGCCACGAATCCGCGGCGGGTTCCCGCATCGCATGCCTCCCGGCGGCAGTTCACACTGCCCTATGCGAACTGCTGGGAGTGTCAGTGAAATGTTAATGACACCCCCAGATCAGTTCGCATATCGCAGTGCGATCTGCAAACTCGGATCGCATGGTGTGAACACCCATGCGATCCGATTCTGCTGCGGACCAAAAAACGGGTCCCGTGCGAATTTGCGGCGGGTGCGGTGGGTGCGGCGCAAATTCAGCCATACTATCTGTATGGCTGAACTCGAATCGCACAGAGATCGGATGTGTTTTGCACTGCAGTGCGGTGCGAATCACATCTGTTCCCATAAACCGCTGCAATGTGAACCCAGCCTTAGTGACACTGGCGACGGGGGGTGATCACGGGGTTAAACCTTTATTGGGGGGGTTAGGGGGGTACATTAGAACTAAAGGGGGCTAACCCTAACTGCCCTAACAGTTATTACAGTCACAAATGACACCAATGCAAAAAAAAAAAAAAAATGCAATTGGTGTCACTGTGACTGGGGGGCAGGGGTAATTGGGGGGGGGGTGATCGGGGTTGAAGGGGGGGTGTGAGTGTGCCTGGCATGTTCTACTGTGTAGTGTCGTGTTGGTGCAACTCACCGATCCTCTCTCCTCGGTGCCGGAACGAAAAATACCGACACGGAGGAGAGATTACATCACTTCCTCTGCCTGTGTTTACATTACAGGAGAGGAAGTGATGTCACGGAGCATTTCCATTCGTCGGGAGCGATCGCAAGGGGGTGGCCATGAATGAATGGCCACCCCCTCATCCCGAACGAATACCGACCGCTGCAGGCACCAGGGGGGCCCGATCGGGCCCCCCACCCGCGGGAAGGCAGGGACGTATATATACGCCCATATGCCTGCCCGTGCCATTCTGTCGACGTATATCGTCGTGCGGCGGTCGGCAAGTGGTTAAATAAAGGCTGCTATGGCCAATTTTATACTCCAAACTCCGGTGTGGTCTATTTATTGGGGAAGGGGTAAGGTAAATGGGAAAGGTAAAGATATGGGGTAAAGAAATGGAATATTTCCGGGAAGGGGTGTAATTACCAAATGCATAGGTCATGAACGTAACTGTGACAGACCTAGCCGGGACACAGGCTTTTTGAGACTACTGAATGCGAGCCTCTTGCCGATCGATTATGGGCCCTGGATTGTAAGGGGCACAGGGTGAATGAGAACCCCACTATAATCTGTGCTAGTCAGATTCAATGCTGTATATATGTATATATGATGTGTGTTGTCTCATGCAGTTGGGACACACACTGTCAGATACTAATGTCATTAATTCCAGCCACCTGTATGTTGTGTAAATGAGTCTAGTCTGGCTTGTAAGGCTCGGTTCACACAGGAAGCAGCACGACTTGCCGCGCCGTGACCTGCCGCGACCTCAGCGGCGACTTGCAAATGACTTCTGTATACAAGTCAATGCAAGTCGCCCGAGGTCGCCCAAAAGTAGTACAGGAACCTTTTTTCTAAATCGGAGCGACTCGAGTCGCTCCTCTTAGAACGGTTCCGTAGTACAGAACGGGGGCAACTTGTCAGGTCGCGGCGCGGCAAGTTGTGCCGCGTCCTGTGTGAATCGAGCCTAAGGACATTCCAAACGTTGTTGTTTGTGCTAATTAACCCTGTGTTTATGTTTATGGCAATGTTTATTGAATTGTTAGTGAGCTAGGAGCCGAAAAGTCTTATCCTTCAGTCAACTAGTCAGAGTGTTGATTAGATAATTAGCTCATGCTAATTAAGTTAGGTTTTAGTCACCCCGCTGTATATATTTTGTGTGAGATCTCAAATAAAGGTCATTCCTGATGTCCTCCAAGACTGGTGTCGTCTAGTTTTTGGGGGTTCCTATAGCCAGATCCATTGGACTTGTGTTCCAGGACTTAGGAAGCGGTATACTGACGGAAGCACTCAGCTGGAGTGTGGGATCGGTTCCGTCACAGACCCACTGGTCCAATGCCGGGACCGCTGGACGTGTGACATCTATCATAGGTGCTGCAATCTCCAGAAGGCAGGAATTACAATGGCGCCTCACCACATCACTGAGATCCCCGATCCCCGCTTGGAGAGATCTGGGCAGTGGAGGAGCGATTGGGTGAGATCTGCCAGTGACTGCACCGATGATTGTAGAGGAGGAGATGAGGATAACCGGAAGAGGAGCCCGCAGGGGTGTGTTGATGACCTGAGCTGTGCTGGGGGCGGATGGCAGAGTGACTGCTGTGACACATGATGGGCGTGCTGCACACCACACACTGTGGTTGAGGCTGAACTGAACTGCAGGACACCGTCACCTGGAACCATGAAGTCTGTCTCCTGGTCAGGTAGGTGAGGTCAGTGTATGTATGTTAGGTAGATCAGTGTATGTTAGGTAGGTGTATGTATGTTAGGTAGGTGTATGTTTTTCAGGTAGGTCAGTGTATGTTAGGTAGGTTGGTGTATGTTAGGTAGATGTATGTATGTCAGGTAAGTCAGTATATGTTATGTAGGTGTATGTTTGTCAGGTAGGTCAGTGTATGTATGTTAGGTAGGTATATGTATGTCAGGTAGGTCAGTTTATGTTAGGTAGATATATGTATGTCAGGAAGGTCAGTGTATGTTAGGTAGGTGTATGTTTGTCAGGTAGGTCAGTGTATGTTAGGTAGGTATATGTATGTTAGGTAGGTCAGTGTATGTTAAGTCGGTGTTTGTATGTCAGGTAGGTCAGTGTATGTTAGGTAGGCTGGTGTATGTTAGGTAGATGTATGTATGTCAGGTAAGTCAGTATATGTTATGTAGATGTATGTATGTCAGGTAAGTCAGTATATGTTATGTAGGTGTATGTTTGTCAGGTAGGTCAGTGTATGTATGTTAGGTAGGTGTTTGTATGTCAGGTAGGTCAGTGTATGTTAGGTAGGTGTATGTATGTCAGGTAGGTCAGTGTATGTATGTTAGGTAGGTCAGTGTATGTTAGGTAGGTGTATGTATGTCAGGTAAGTCAATGTATGTTCAGGTAGGTGTATGTATGTCAGGTAGGTCAGTGTATGTATGTCAGGTAGGTGAGGTCAGTGAGGTATGTAGGTGAGGTCAGTGTAATGGTCAGTGTGTCAGGTAGCTGAGATTAGTGATCAAAATTGATGGGCACTGGTAAGATCCAGGCAGCAACCAGCAAGTGAGCTTACCCCCCGCCACACAACCCTACCACCCAGCCAAAATGCCCCGTGCCATGACCACCCTGGACCCCCCTGTGCCAGAAGCCCCTGGTCTTTTTGCCACCTAGCAATGCCCCTGCAGATGACCCAGATGGACACTGGCGGCAAAAGCGCCCTGAGGCAATTTAGTTTGCAATTTAGTTTGTATATGTAGCGCTATACAAATTATTCATTCATTCATTCCGTGGGACCATCCTGAGCTGTCAAGCAAGTCTCAGGGTCTCGTGGATTTTAACTGAAGTCCCATAGCCCACTGTCCGTGCAAGTTTCAGCAGTGGGCTCCACTCAGTGGAATATCCTCAATGCACTCACACCTTGTACCCAGTGAGGATTAGGGATGGGCTGTCTGTTCGAGTCGAATATTGGCTGTTCGCCCGTTCGCCGAATAGCGAACAATTTGGGGTGTTTGCGGCAAATTTGAAAGCCGTGGAAAACCCTTTAAAAGTCTATGGGAGAAATCAAAAGTGCTAATTTTAAAGGTTTATATGCATGGTATTATCATAAAAAGTATTTGGGGACCCGGGTCCTGCCCCAGGGGACATGTATCAATGCAAAAAAAAGTTTTAAAAACTGCTGTTTTTTCAGGAGCAGTGATTTTAATAATGCTTAAAGTGAAACAATAAAAGTGAAATATTCTTTTGAATTTGGTACCTGGGGGGTGTATATAGTATGCCTGTAAAGGGGCGCATGTTTCCCGTGTTTAGAAAAGTCCAAGAGCAAAATTACATTTCTAAAGGAAAAAAAAGTCATTCAAAAGTACTCGCGGCTACAATGAATTGTCGGGTCTTGGCAATACAGATGAAAGTCATTGAAAAAAACTGCATGGGGATTCCTCCCAGTCCATTACCAGGTCCTTTGTGTCTGGTATGAATATTAAAGTGGTTGTGACAAACCACTTTGACCTACAGGTACGCTTGGATTAAGGCTTACCTGTAGGTCCAAGAAATATCTCCCAAACCTATACGGTTTAGGAGATATTTGCTCGAAGACAGGCACCGCTGTCTACGGCGCATGCACCGTAGACAGCAGTGCGCAGGCGCACTGAGCGTGGCATCGTCGATGACGAAGATGCCGCGCAATGCCGCACGTCTCGGCTCCCGTGCGCATGCGCAGGAGTGACGTCATCGCGGCTTCGCCGAATGACAGCGGTGGAGCTGCGAGACCCCACAGAGAAGATGGATGCGCCGGACTACAGGGGACAGCGTTGACATCGCTGGCTCCTGTGTCAGGTAAGTGACACATAATGGGCTACTATGCGATGCATAGTAGTCCATTATGCTTTGCCTTTGCAGGGAATGAAAGAGGAAGTAAACTCATCAGGGTTTACTTCCTCTTTAAGGGGAACCCTGAACCGAAATAAAAAAAAAATTGTGTGGGGGTCCCCCCAAATTCCATTACCAGGCCCTTCTGGTCTGGCATGGATATTAAGAGGTACCCCGCACCAAATAAAAAAAAAACGGTGTAGGGGTCCCCCTCAAAATCCATACCAGACCCTACAGGTCTGGTATGGATTTTAAGGGGAACCCCGCGCCAATATTAAAAAAAAATCCATACCAGACCCTTATCCGAGCACGCAACCTGGCAAGCCGCAGGAACATGCCCTCAACATTGGGAGGGTGCTTTGGGGCAGCCCTTCAAAGCACCTTGTGCCCATGTTGATGGGGCAAGGGTAGTGGGGAGAAGGGCCTCATCCCCACTACCCTTGCCTGGTTGTTGTGGGGGTCTGCGGGCGGGGGGCTTATCAAATTCTGGAAGCCCCCTTTAACAAAGGGAACTCCCAGATCCCGTCCCCCGTGTGAAATGGTGATGGGGTAAATTGTACTCCTACCATCTCACCCAAAAAAGAGACAAAAAAGGTAAAAAAAACCACACACACACACAGCTTGGCACAAGTTCTTAATAAAAAAAAAAAAAAAAATTCCGGCGATGTAATCCTACGATCCATAAATGGTACAGCCTCCTCCGTAGGAGCCGCCCGGCAGAATGACGCATGGCTCAGATGACAGTTCTTAAATAAGTGAGGATGGGGCCACCTGTGACGTGTGGACGGGTGACCCTGCCCCTCTCTGACGCAAGGGGGAATCCTGTGGTTACCCAGTGACTAGTACGGGTGACCCCACCCCCTCTGACGCATCATGAGAAACCCCCGTTGCGCCAGAGGGGGCAGGGGTCACCCATACATGTCACGAGAATCCCCCATTGTGTCAGAGGGGCAGGGTCACCCGTACATGTCACAAGAATCCCTCATTGTGTCAGAGGGGCAGGGTCACCCGTACATGTCACGAGAATCCCCCATTGTGTCAGAGGGGCAGGGTCACCCGTACATGTAACTGGGTAATGCCAGCATTCCCCCTTGTGTCAGAGGGGGGTGGGGTCACCTGTCCACATGTCACGGGTGGCCCTGTCCTCAGTTATTTAAGAACTGTCATGCGAGTCGCGCATCATTCTGCCGGGCGGCTCCTATGGAGGAGGCTGTATCGTTCATGGATCGTAGAAGGATTACATCGCTGGAATTTTTTTTGCTTTCTTTTTATTAAAGGACTTGTGCCAAGCTGTGTGTGTGTTTTTTTTTTACCTTTTTTGTCACTTTTTTGGGTGAAATGGTAAGAGTACAATGTACCCCATTACCACACGGGGGGGGGGGGTGGGATCTGGGAGTTCTCTTTATCTTCTTTTGCTGTGGCCTGCCAGGTTGCGTGCTCGGATAAGGGTCTGGTATGGATTTTGAGGGGGGACCCCTTACGCCATTTTTTTAAAATTTGGTTCCCCTTAATATCCATACCAGACCTGAAGGGCCTGGTAATGGAATTTGGGGGGACCCCCACGCAATTTTCTTTTAAATTTTGGTTCGGGGTTCCCCTTAATATTCATATCAGACCCGCAGGGCCTGGTAATGGACTGGGAGGAATCCCTGTGCTGTTTTTTTCAATGACTTTCATCTGTATTGTGGGACCCAACAATTAATAAACGCAATCAGTTTCAAATGACTTTTTTTCCTTTAGAAATGTAATTTTGCTGTCACACTGTTCTAAACACGGGAAACATGCGCCCCTTTACAGGCATACTATAGACACCCCCCAGGTATGAAATGTAAAGGAATTTTAAACTTTTATTGGTTCACTTTAAGCATTATTAAAATCACTGCTCCCGAAAAAACTGACGTTTTTAAAACTTTTTTGTTGCATTGACCCAGGTCCCCAAACACTTTTTATGACAATAACTTGCATATAAGTCTTTAAAATTAGCACTTTTGATTTTTCATGTTTGTGTCCCATAGTCTTTAGAGGTGTTCATGTGTTCGGACAAATTTTTTGCCTGTTCACATGTTCTGGATGTGAACTGAACCGGGGGGTGTTCGGCTCATTCCTAGTGAGGATTCCTACATGCCTGTGCTCTCCAATTCTCCTCCTCTACTTCAATCTTTCTCTCAGTCCCTGGTTGCTAGGACCACCGGTGTCCTAGCAACCGATGATGTGGTTTGTAGGTGTTCACTCTGCCGCCCGACTCTGGCTCCTGCTTAATGCCTCCCAGCCTCTCCCGACACTGCATACATGGATGATAGGTGTCATGCGCTACAGTGTGGGGTCAAGAGTCTCCACATACAATGTCCCCTCTACTGGCCCCGACCCCCCCTTAGCTCAGTGCTTGACTCATCCAGTGAGGCCCGGAACAGAAAAGACAGAAAAGAAAAAGTAGTGCAGGGCCAGGCATGACAGTGTGTTTAGGGGAGACAATGCATGGGTTAATAAGAGATAAGAGGGGAGGGGACAGTGAGTAAAGTCCAAGGGGGAGTGGTAATATATAAGAAAGAGGTGGGACTTGGCTGGGGAACAGAAAGTTGTGGAGAAAGAAAGGAGGAGGCAGTTTTTCCCACCTGCCCTCCCTATATGTTGTCTGTGTTTGTTGGTTTATGTGTTTTCTTTCTTTCAGGAGCATGGCAGATGGTCATCATGGCAGCTGTGGATTGGCGGTGTTTTGTTGGTCTTTGACGGCGGCAGTAAACATATGTGATGGAAAGGGGTGGGGGGGCTCATCAGTAGTATGTGCCCCTCCAGTGTATTGCAGCGAAAGATTAGCTGGAATACTGTAATGGTTGCACTGCGGGAAGGAGGTTGTCTCTGAGCTGATTATCCGTGGGAGGCCTATCATGTGGAAAAAGGTCCCGCAGTGTATTGGTGGAATATCTGTTGGAGTTCCGGGGTGCCGTCAAAGACCAACAGACTGGAGTTAAACAAGTTGTTACGGAGGTGATATTTTGCTATATATTTGATATTGCAGTTATTTATATGGTGTGAATAATAAATAGGCTGTGTGACGGTACCGATCCCACACTCCGATTGAGTGCGTCAGTATACTGCTTCCTAAGTCTGAATATAGATATCAGATATTCCAACCGCTCACAAGCACAAAACAAGACGAGACTTGCTTAGTGCTAACATGGACTCATTTATTAGAACCAAAATGACAAGTATTTATAATACAGTAGAAGACTAAAACCTAACCTAATTAGCATGAGCTAATTATCTAAATCAACACTCAGACTAGTTGACTGAGGGATAAGACTTTTTGGCTCCTAGCTCACTAACAATTCAATTGCAGGTTAATTAGCACAAACAACAAAACAACAATAGGTGAAATACTCTTTAGAATCTGTGTCAAGCCAGACTAGACTCATTTACATTACAGACAGGTGGCTGGAGTTGATGACATTAGCATCTAACAGTTTGTGTCCCAACAGTGTAATTAAGTCTATTGCTAATATGGCAAATACATATCCAGAGTCTGTGTGTCTTGGGGGGGACATGGATCTGAATCCAAGTAACACCACCTCCGGGGTCCCCAGGCATACAGCTCACAAAGAGCACCGTTCCCCCAAATGCGAGGGCCCATAATCACAAGGCAAGAGGCTCGCATTCAGTCCCCTCCAAGAGCCTCTGTCCCAGCTAGGTCTGTCACAGGCTGCTATGGCCATTTATACTCCAAAATAAGGTGTGGTCTCATCATTTTAGAAGGGGTAAGAAATGGGGGTTTCGGTGTACAAGTGGTATAGCAGTAAGAGGCAGGTTGGGTACCTCTGAACTACACTGGTCATGACTACATGCTTCCTCTCCTCGGACTCCTTTGCGGGTGGCTGCCGAGTGACTGCTCTACCTGGTAAGGAGTGTGTCCTGCCATGAGTCAGGCATCCCCTCCCTTCACCTCTGATTACTTTCTTTGGGTATCTACCTTCCTACATTTCCCCCCGCCTCTCCACCCTAAACAAACCCCCGCCTCTGCACCCTACACAATAACCTCCTCCCTCCCTCTCCACCCTAAACAATAACCCCCTCTCTGCCTCTCCACCCTAAACAATAACCCCCTCCCTGCCTCTCCACCCTAAACATTAACCCCCTCCCTGCCTCTCCACCCTAAACAATAACCCCTTCCCCGCCTCTCCACCCTAGACAATAACCCCCTCCCTGCCTCTCCACCCTAAACAATAACTCCTTCCCTGCCTCTCCACCCTAAACAAATATCCCTCCTACATGCCTCTCCACCCTAAACAATACCCCCGCTTCTCCACCCTAAACAAATAACTTCCCTTCCCTGCTTTTCCACACCAAATAAATAACCCCCCTCACTGCCTCTCCCCCTAACAAAACCCCCCTTCCGTGCCTCAGCACCCTAAATAAATAACCCTCCTTCATGCCTCTACACCCTAAACAATACCTCCCTCTCCACACTAAACAGAATAAACTACCTCCCTGCCTCTCCACCCTAAACAATAACCCCCTTGCTTCTCCACCTTAAACAAATAACTCTCCTTCCCTGCCTCTCCACCATAAACAATAACCCCCCTCCACCCTAAACAAATAACCCCACTTCTCTGCCTCTCCACCTTAAACAAGCCCCCTGCCTTTGCACCCTAAACAAATAACCCCCTCCCTGCCTCTCCACCCTAATCAATAACCCCCTACCTGCCCCTACACCCTAAACAAATAGTTAATTGTGCAATAGCGTACATTGATTTCCACAACAGCATAGTGAGCCAGGATTTCCGGAGCCAACATAACTTCTTTCCCAGTGGACCGAGAGGAGGGAGCAGATCCAGGGTCCAGGGCAACAAAACTGACAGCCATTGGTAAGACCAATTTTATTTCAGTTTTTGAAATCTTTCATTGTCCCGAGGCCAGGAGTTTGTTGTCTCTGTCCGCAGTGTCAAGTAGGTTCTGCTTAGTTAAAGAATGGTTTTGTTTTTCCGCTTTTGCATAATGACAGGATTTTAATTGTATGTTATAATTTTACTATTGTAGATAGGTCTATTGATTAGGAAGGCAACCTATACTGAAGTCTTCTATAGGTCCTAATCAATACAACCTAAAGCGCTTGGTATAAGGAACTGTATGATTTGAGTGTGTAATTGGTGTCACTATTTTATGGAGTAATTTTGTGTTTTATGTAACTTTGGCATTTTATGTTGGATATATGGGTTAGTTATGTAGAGCTGACATCCTTGCCTATTAATGTGGTTATGTATACTTTAATGTAAGGTTAATGGACATTATTGTGGTTCCATACCAGAGTCATCTAGTGACCAAATATGGGTAACGCACATGTATATTATTACCTCAGATCAACCCAAAGACTTGTACAGGAAGTGACTGTTGTTTTGAGTGAGAAGGTTGACCTTGTTACCCAGGAGTCTGTGTGACCTACCCATAACACTCTCTTACGCAGTGCATGCTGGATAGGGGATAAAGGGGACCCAAGCGGCCATTTTAGGTCTCTTGGGATCACGTTGCCTGCCTGTGCGGATCTTTGGGGAGGCTTCCCAGAGACAGCGGCCTGCAAGCATCGCGGAACGCCAGCCTGTTCATTTGTAAAGTGACCTGACAGAGCCTGAAATACGGGGACTGGATTGAAAAGGTCCAGAGATACTCAGCGGAGAATCGGAGAACCGGATTCATTCAGCGGAGTGATACAGAGCGTCTGGCCCAGCTGACTGAGAGGCAAGCCACAGTCACCGGACCAAAGTGATCATACGGAACTCCAATCCAGTTGGTGAGCAGGTTACGGCCCACCGTTTGTTAACTTTTGCATGCAGTTAGACTCACATACAAGCCTCCTTGGAATCCGTAGTACCACAGAGGAGTAGCAGAGCAACTGACACTGAGCAGGCTTGAGGCCTATCTACCTTGGCTCCTCAAGCGTTTGTAAATAAGTTACTGGAGTTACACCAGGAGCATTTCAGCTTAATCTTCCATGAACTTTGGATTACAAATACAAAGGATTGACTTTAGCTAGTGAAGAAAGAAGACCCCGGATAAAGTACTAGTACTATATATATATTTCTTGATCATACATCACGGGACACAGGAGCTTCATTACATAGTGCGTTATATAGGCACCTCTGGTGATTGGACACTGGTTAACCCCAATTAAGGAGAATTCCTCCCCTATATAACCCCTCCCATATGGGAGGCACCTCAGTTTTTTCGCCAGTGTCTATGGTGGTTGGTCACGTAAAACTTTAGCTCTGTGCAGGTCCCTGCGGGGGCCTAAGGGCTACCGGATCCATACCCCGGGCCGATATTTGACTCCCAAGATGGTATGGTACCCGGGTCTCGTCAGCCGAAGAAACAAGGTTTGGCCTGTAAGTCCTCTCCTATTGGAAGACTGGGCTCTGGGAAAACCAGACTTGGTGTACTGTTTATACAGAGCGCACGAAAGTTTCTGGCAGAGTCTTTTACATGGTCCAGGTAGGAGGCTCTTCCGCGAAAGAGCCCCAAATAAACCTGAAGGTTGGCTAACACTGCCCGCCGTGATGGGTGAAGGCTGGAATTTGTCTGTTTCAGCAATTCCTGTGGTGAAGACAGGTAAGGGAAGTTAATCCTATATATATAATTATATGATGGATTTCTTCATTTTGAGTAGTTGTATGTCTTACCTGGTTTCCACCACTAGAGGGAGTAAGAGCAGCCTGATGCATACTTACATACCTTTCAGTACACACACTCAGTGAAGCCTGGTTCTCCAGCTGTCTCACATCTCCACTGCAGTCCCTGCCACATCAAGTTAAAACAGGGGTCCCACGTAGTCTGGGGGTCCCACGCAGCTCCGGTGGAGTTCTCCTTTCCCCCCTGGATCCCGCGGTCCTCGTGCACACGCGCCGGGTGCGTTCCCGGCCTAATGGAGGAGGGGGGAGTGTGGTTGTGAGCTGTGCACGTTAGTGTGCACGGCGCTGTACTGCGCAGGCGCCAGGCGGCAGATTTAAAAAGCCCAGAGCGTCAGGGGGCTGTAAGTGAGAGACACAGGAGCTGTGAGCAGTAAGCATCCGAGGGGATTGGATCCAGGCAAAGCTTAGACACCTACTCAGCATCAGGTTGTGCAGTTTAAGCATATATATTTATTGTGAGACTTTAAGCACAACAGTGATTGCACTTGTACTAGTACCTCTGCTTTGTAGCTTATGACTATGTCTCCTCGTAAGAGGGTCTCAGGGGGAGGTAGCAAAGGCACTGGTAAATCACCGCCTAGGTCCAGGGGTTCTAAAAGTGCCTGTAAGTTACCATCCCCCCCTGCAAGACTGGAGCCAGCCTCTCAGGACGAGTCAGTGCCCCTGTCAGGTTTTGCAGCCTCTCCTAATGTCCCAGCCCCGGTTTATGTCACTGAGGACTCCTTTAGGGCTACATTGGAGGGTTTTGAAGGGAGAATAATGAATTTTATTTCTGCTTCCCTGAAAGATAGCAGGAAAAGGGGTAGATCCCCTCCCTCTGCTGAAATTCCTCTCTCAGATGATTCGTCTGAAAATGAGGAGAGATCCCTGTCTTGGGACAGGGATCATGAGCAGTCGGATGAATCAGAGGAAGAGGAGAGAGTCCCATCCTCCCAGGCGCTCAGAAAACAGGTGCAGTATTATACTGAATTGGTGCGTACCACATTCAGAATGTCTGCTGCTGAGATCGCTACGTTCTCTGTTTCTTCCCTGGGAGTCAGGAAAGCCCCACAGACTGCCTATTCCTTTCCAATTCATCCCTTAATGGATGAATTGTTGTATGAGGATTGGGGACATCCCGATAAACTGTTTGCTCCTCCTAAAAGGTTTTCTATGCATTATCCTCTGGAGGAAAGTTTCACCAAGAAGTGGGAGGTCCCATCTGTCGATGCGGCTGTTTCTTGCGTGAATAAAAACCTGACTTGTCCCTTGGATAATGCGCAGGTATTTAAAGATCCAACTGATAAGAAGCTGGAAACCTTATTAAAAGCCTCCTTTTCCATGGCTAGCGCTGTAGTGCAACCTACAGTCGTAGCCGAGGGGTTGTGCCAGTTCCTCAAGGAACAGGTTAAGCAGATGCTTGGGCTCCTTCCCAGCGAGGAAGTAGAGAAGTATGCAGAACCTCCTCATATTCTGTGTTTCATGATTGATGCGATTTTGGATTCTGTCCAACAAGCATCACGTTTGTCCCTCATGTTGGTACACATGCGAAGGGCCCTATGGCTAAAGAATTGGGCAGCTGAGCTGTCATGCAAAAGGCATTTGATTGGGTTCCCGTTTAAAGGGGAACGTTTGTTTGGAGAAGAATTAGATAAATTCTTCCAAAAAATTTTAGGGGGTAAATCTACTCTCCTTTCAGTCAAAAGGAGCAAGCGTCCTTCATTCAGGCGTGCTCTCTCTCCCGGAGCATCAAGCTCTAAGCAGTGGGTACGGCCTTCTCAACCCTCCTCTACAGGAAAGGCTCAGGGCCGGGCCCAGGGGCAGAAAAAGACTTGGGGGCGAAGGCCTGCCAAGCAGAGCCCAAAAGCTTCGGCCGAGTGGGGGGAAGGCCCCTGCAGTTTTCAGGAGCCTGGCGGGAAGAGATCCGGGACAAGTGGGTGATCTCTTCGGTATCTCTGGGCTACAGGCTAGAGTTTCAGGAGATTCCACCTTCTCGATTTCTAAGGTCAAGGATCCCCAGGGATCCAGTAAAGCAGAAACCGCTATTTCTGGCCTTAGATCACTTACTATCCCAGGGGGTGATAGTAGAAGTGGACCCAAAAGAACAGGGTTCAGGATTTTACTCAAATCTCTTCACCGTTCCAAAGCCAAATGGAAGTGTTAGACCTATCCTAGATCTGAAGGATCTGAACCAGTTTTTACACATCCGGTCCTTTCGATTGCAGTCAGTCTGCACTGTGATCTCCTCCCTGCAAGAGGGAGAGTTTATGGCATCAATAGATATCAAGGAAGCATATCTCCATGTGCCAATTTTTCCCGCACACCAGAAATTTCTAAGGTTCGCGGTAGAGCGGCGCCATTTTCAATTTGTGGTCTTGCCGTTCGGGCTTGCTACGGCCCCTCGAGTCTTCACAAAGATTCTGGACCCTCTCTTGGCAAACCTAAGAGCTCAGGGTATAGCCGTCATGGCTTATCTAGACGATTTGCTTCTCGTGGAGAAAACAGTAGCGTTCCTGAACCACAGCGTCACCAGAACGCTAGAACACCTGGAACGCCTAGGTTGGATCATAAACCTAGAAAAGTCGTCCCTACAGTCTGTCACCAGGTTGGAATACCTGGGGATGATCATCCACACCACTCCGAGCAAGGTGTTTCTTCCAAGACCAAAGGCCTTGGCCATTGGGGATCTGGTGCGCCTAATTCTGGGCAGAAGATCTTCCCCCATTCGGTTGTGCATGAGACTGTTAGGGAAAATGGTCGCCCCCTTCGAGGCCGTCCCATTCGCCCAGTTCCACTCAAGGCCTCTGCAAAGATGCATCCTTGCGGCTTGGAACAGGAAGCCCCAATCCTTGGATCTTTCTATGCGTCTATCCCCAGGGACACACAGGAGTCTCATCTGGTGGTTACAAACCAAGAATTTGCTGAAGGGCAAAACTTTTCTTCCTCTTCCATGGAAGATTATCACGACAGATGCCAGCCTGACAGGCTGGGGAGCAGTGTTGGAGGAGACATGCTCGCAGGGGAAATGGTCTACGATCGAGAAGCTATTGCCCATAAATGTCCTGGAGATCCGGGCAATTTATATGGCTCTCATAAAGTGGTCTTACAGACTACAAGGTCTCCCTGTTCGGGTTCAGTCCGACAATGCCACAGCAGTGGCCTATATCAATCACCAGGGCAGTACCAGGAGTCTGGTGGCCCAAAAAGAGGTGAATCGCATACTTGTCTGGGCAGAAAAGCATGTTCCGTGTCTTTCTGCAGTCTTCACTCCAGGAGTGGAAAATTGGCAGGCAGATTTTCTGAGCCGCCAGCAGTTGTGCCCAGGAGAATGGGCTCTGCCCCCTGACGTGTTTCGGAACATATGTCACAGGTGGGGTACTCCAGACGTAGATCTGTTTTCATCCAGGTTCAACAGGAAACTGGACAATCTTGTGTCAAGGACAAGAGATACACTTGCTCAGGGGTCAGATGCTCTGACAGTTCCCTGGGATCAGTACAATCTGATCTATGCCTTCCCCCCGAGCCCGCTTCTGTCGCGGTTCCTGGGAAGAGTAAAGAGGGAGACAAAATCGGTCCTTTTGGTGGCCTCGGCTTGGCCCAGGCGACCGTGGTACGCAGAGATCATGAAGTTGGCAGTAGGCAGGCCATGGATCCTCCCTCTCCGGTCAAATCTGCTCTCACAGGGTCCAATTTACCATCCTGCTTTACGCAGTCTGAATTTGATGGTTTGGCTGCTGAGACCCACATTCTGAGAGACCATGGCCTTTCGGGGCCAGTCCTTTCTACTCTGGTCAATGCCAGAAAGCTGGCCTCCAGGCTTATTTATTACAAAATCTGGAGGGCATATGTTTCCTGGTGTGAACTCAGGAAATAGCATCCTAGAAAGTATGTCATTAGCAGGATCTTGGCCTTTCTCCAGTCAGGCCTAGAAATTAATTTGGCCATAAGCACTATCAAGGTGCAGATTTCGGCCCTGTCAGTATTTTTTCAGAAGCCACTTGCATCGCATTCCCTGGTGCGGGCTTTCATCCAGGGGGCCATGTGGATAAGACCGCCAGTCAAACCTCCGGTATGCCCATGGGATCTGAATTTGGTTCAATCGGCTTTGCAGGGGCAACCATTTGAACCTTTGCATCTGGCTTCATTAGTTCTCCTGACTAAAAAATTGGTCTTCTTGGTAGCCATATCTACGGCTAGAAGAGTATCAGAGCTAGCAGCTCTTTCCAGCAAGGAGCCGTATCTAATTATTCATAAGGACCAGGTGGTCATGCGTCCCAACAGGTCCTTTCTACCTAAGGTGGTTTCGGGATTCCATTTGAATCAAGACGTAATCCTACCATGCTTTTTTCCGGACCCACAGTTTGCAGAAGAAGAATCCTTGCACACTTTGGATGTGGTTAGAGCAATCAGTATATATCTTCAAGCAACTGCTCAGATAAGGAAAACTGATTGCTTGTTTATTTTGCCGGAAGGCCCTAGGAAGGGCCAGGCGGCGTCAAAATCCACTCTCTCAAGGTGGATTAGACAGGTTATTTCTCAGGCCTATAGTATAAAGGGGAAGATTCTTCCTTTTCAAGTGAAAGCGCACTCTACTAGGGCTGTAAGTGCTTCTTGGGCAGTGCATCACCAGGCCTCCCTGGCTCAGATCTGTAAGGCTGCAACTTGGTTATCAGTCCACACATTCACCAGATTCTATCAGGTGGATGTCAGAGGGCAAGAGGATATCGCCTTCGGGCACAGTGTACTGCAGGTTGAAGTTTAGGTCCTCTGGTCCCTGGCGGTCTATAATTATGATCTGTGTCTCCCTCCCCTCAATCTGAGCATTGCTTTGGGACATCCCACTATGTAATGAAGCTCCTGTGTCCCGTGATGTATGATCAAGAAAATGGGATTTTTATATACAGCTTACCTGTAAAATCCTTTTCTTGAGAGTACATCACGGGACACAGGGCTCCCGCCCCTCTTGGGTTTTACGTGGTTTCTTATTGCTTTGCTACAAAACTGAGGTGCCTCTCATATGGGAGGGGTTATATAGGGGAGGAATTCTCCTTAATTGGGGTTAACCAGTGTCCAATCACCAGAGGTGCCTATATAACCCACTTTGTAATGAAGCTCCTGTGTCCCGTGATGTAATCTCAAGAAAAGGATTTTACAGGTAAGCTGTATATAAAAATCCTATTTTTTGTTTGCACTAAATGGGTGTTTTTGCAATAGCAGAATACACCCAGAGTATGTAAACGTGTATCTTAGAGCTGCGAAAATACTATTTAAAAAAATAGTTTTTGCCCTAAAAGTTTTTTTTTGAATAGCACAATAGAATAAAAATATATAAATTGTATAATACACACCTCCACATATGCAGAAAACACTGCAAAGTTGTTGTTTTTTTGCACTAAATGGGTGTTTTTGCAATAGCAGAATACACCCAGAGTATGTAAACATGTATCTTAGAGCTGCAGAAATGGTGAAAATGCTATTCAGAGAAAATGTTTTTGCCCTAAAAAAATTTTTTGGAATAGCACAATAGAAGAAAAATATATAAATTGTGTAACACACACCTCCACATATGCAGAAAACACTGAAAAGTTTTTTGTTTTTTTTTGCACTAAATGGTGTTTTTGCAATAGCAGAATACACCCAGAGTATGTACAGGGTGTATGTCACAGTAACATATGCAGTGCTGGTGCACTGAGCTTGCAGATAAAAGTTATATTTTCTCTGGCACAGGGCTCATGGCAGTGTAAAAAGACTGTGCACTGCAACCCAACCAGGTAAATTTATGTAGATCGCTGAGTTATTAGAATAGATTTCTGAATCTGGACTCCTAGATAATTCTCTCTCTCTCAACAGGAACCTTGTCCTACTCTGTCTATTTTTTCTCTCAGTGCAGTGTAAAATCGCTGACTAATTAGAATAGATTTCAGAATCAGGACTCCTGTGTTATTCTCTCCCTCACAGCAGCAGCCAGGAACCTTTCCCTACACTGTCTAAAGCAGAGTGACATGCTGTGCTGTGTGTCTTTAGCTTAAATAGAGGCTGGGTCACATGCTGCACTGGCCAATCACAGCCATGCCATTAGTAGGCATGCCTGTGATGGCTTCTAAGGGCACACCAGTTAAACGAATGTTGATTGGCTGCTGCAGGGCTTTTTAAAATGCACCATTACATTGCCGAACACCGGACCTGAACACGAACATACAGTCAATTGTTCGGGTTCGGGACCCAAAAAGCCAAAAGTTCGGTACGAACCCGAACTTTACAGTTCGGGTTCACTCAACACTAGTTATCACATATCCCATTCCCCACCAAACAAACACTTGTTTGATTGGTTGGGATATGTTCACTTTGCAAAGACATTATCAGTTTTATATCTATCTGCATTTGCAGAGGGATGTACGCTCATGTCTCTCTCAGTGCCTGATCACCACGTAGAGGGACCATGTGTCAGGGCTGGGCACAGCCCTTCCTTCTCAGAGCTGGCCACTCAGCTGTTGGCTAATTGCCAGTTATTCAGCTGTTGATGATATCTGGCTCATTAGTCCTGCCTACTTAAGCCATCCTGAAAAAAAGGTGGGGGGGATTGAGTGTATCAGTACACCATGTGGTGTGGTGGATACACAATAAGTAACTAAGTGTGCTGCGTACTGAATTGTATTCAAAAAAGAAGAATGGAGAGAGGGCCTATGGACTTTCTAGGCACTAATACAAAGGATTTCATTGTTAAAAATATATAATTTTATTTACAAAAAAAGCATTTACACAAATAAATATTTAAAAAAAAGTCATAAACAGTCAAGGTTCATCAACAAACTATTAATATTGTAGTCATAATATAGTTACTAAGAGACAAAGGGTATTTTCTTCAATAGTAGGTAATCCAAGACTTTGATATACTAGACAAAATAGCGGGACATCAGAGATGACAAAGTGCTGAAGCTGAATTTGTGCCCGACATGTTTTGTGTACCTTAACGCTTCTTCTGGAGCAAATTTATGACTAATTGTTTAAACAGAGAACAACAAGAATTATTTAATATGAAAAAGCAAAAAAAAGATTAAATAGATAAATTGATCAAAGACGGGGTGGTACCACATCCCAGAATATACGTTTTAAAGATAGGGGGGAGGGATAAAAAGGCTGGAGGGTAACCAACCCCTGGGACTTCTTAACGGTACCAATTATGAAGGCAGAACAGTCACATGCCGACAGTAAAATAAATACAGTTTTATTTGAAGTACAAATACATGATAGAAACCATTGATAAAAAGAAATGTGAATACATATATCAAATACTAAAGTACAAAAAATGGTACAGAATCACAGATATCCATACATGTTACCACTTTGTACAAAGAAATGCTGCATTTTTCTCTACATGTTTCGCTCTGTTGAGCTTCCTCAGGATGTTGCAGCATTTAAAATTAAAAACAAGTGGGTCATAGCTCCATGCTTGTTGAAAAAACTCTATCAAGCTGGCTTTTGTAATTAGAGATAATCAACTGAAACTACACCACAGAGGAACATCAGCAATCCCCGGAAGTCCGGAGAGTGACAACAGTATGAATGTGTAGAGCCAATGCAAGCTGAATAGGGCAATATGCCTTTAAAGATCAGATTAAACTTGAAATTGGGTCCTCTGAATAAATGGATAGCCTTTCCAAAAAAAGGAGATCAAAAGAGCTGTAACGATCAGTCCTGGCTGCTGCAGAAAATCATATGGTCTTTCACCGTCAATTGCCGGCAATTGACGGTGAAAGACCATATGATTTTCTGCAGCAGCCAGGACTGATCATTACAGCTCTTTTGATCTCCTTTTTTTCAGACTGCCGGGGATTGCTGATGTTCCTCTGTGGTGTAGTTTCAGTTGATTATCTCTAATTACAAAAGCCAGCTTGATAGAGTTTTTTCAACAAGCATGGAGCTATGACCCACTTGTTTTTAATTTTAAATGCTGCAACATCCTGAGGAAGCTCAACAGAGCGAAACATGTAGAGAAAAATGCAGCATTTCTTTGTACAAAGTGGTAACATGTATTGATATCTGTGATTCTGTACCATTTTTTGTACTTTAGTATTTGATATGTGTATTCACATTTTTTTTATCAATAGTTTCTATCATGCATTTGTACTTCAAATAAAACTGTATTTATTTTACTGTCGGCATGTGACTGTTCTGCCTTCATAATTGGTACTGTTAAAAAGTCCCGGGGGTTGGTTACCCTCCAGCCCCTTTATCCCTCCCCCCTATCTTTAAAACCTATTTTATATGAAACAAAAAATTATTATGTTACAGTATCATATTTTATAGAAAAAGCCATCTGGACAGTCTAGGTTAGAATGATGTAGCGGCACAAAATTTGGAATAGCCTACAGATTGCTTTTTCTATAAAATAGTGGTAACATCGTTTGTTGATGAACTCTTGACTGTTTATGACTTTTTTTAAAATATTTGTGTAAATGCTTTTTTTATAAATAAAATTATATCTTTTTAACAATGAAATCCTTTGTAATAGTGCCTAGAAAGTCCATAGGCCCTCTCTCCATTCTTCTTCTTTGAATACTTAAGCCGTTCAGTCCAGAGGAGCTCTGCCTTCGCCTTGGTCAGCATTACAGAAATGATCTCCTGCGATCCTGTTCAAGGCTTGCTTTGCTGACACCCGTCACAGGTACCCGTCACAGGTACTATGTACCTTATACTCATACATATGATTCCGATATCCGATTCTGCAGATACCCACAACCACAACCCAGGGTTGTGGGGAAGAGGCCTTTGTCCCCATCAACATGGGGACAAGGTGCTATATATGGTGGGGAGGCCCCTCCCTCAAGGCACCCCCCCATATTGAAGGCATTTGACCTGGCATGGTTCAGGAGGGGGGCAATCGCTCGCCCCCCCCTTCCTGGCCTACAAGGCTGCATGCTCAGATAAGGGTCTGGAATGGGTTTGATGGGGGGAGAGCTAATTTTAGCATAGGATTCCCTTCTGTATCCATACCAGAACCAAAGGGCCCCAATGGATTGGGGAGGATCCCCACACTATTGTTTCTTTTGTTTACATTCTGCTCAGTGGGGAATCCCACTGACAGCAAATGAGTCATGGTTGTTAAGGACACAGCTGCCGCCCGCTCCTTAACCGCTTTGCGCCCGCCCTATAGCCGAAAGACGGCTACAGAGCGGACGCTATCTGCCGGGAGGCCATCCCTGGATGTCCTGCTGCGAGCTCTCATCGGGGAAGTTCTGTACTGGCCGTGTCCCTCGGACACAGCCAGTCACAGATCGCTGTAAACGGCCAATCACAGCGGCAGTTTACAGCG
Source organism: Lithobates pipiens (assembly GCF_037356315.1). Taxonomy (NCBI): domain Eukaryota; kingdom Metazoa; phylum Chordata; class Amphibia; order Anura; family Ranidae; genus Lithobates; species Lithobates pipiens. Next base: position 670,484,237 of record NW_027507903.1, read on the forward strand.
CGATCGGCCTATCCAATGAGAGATGATCTCATATGTAAACATATGAGATCATCTCTCAGCGCCGCTCTCCCTTCCCACACAGACAGCGTGTGAGAAGTGACAGATGAATGGCTGCAGCGGCCATAAGTAAAAAAAAAAAAAAGTACCATCCGCCCCAGTGCCATCCTCCCCTAGTGCCATCCATCCGCCCCCAGTGCCATCTGCCCCAGTGCCATCCTCCCCAGTGCCACCTGCCCCCAGTGCCACCTGTTAGTGCTATCTGTCCCCAGTGCCACTTGTTAGTGCTATCTGTCCCCAGTGCCACCTGTTGTGAGTGCCATTTGTCCCCAGTGCCATCTGTCATCAGTGCCACGTGTCATCAGTGCCACATAGTGCCATCTGTCATCAGTGCCACATATTAGTGCCATCTGTCATCAGTGCCACGTATCAGTGCCATTTGTCATCAGTGCCACCTGTCAGTGTCACGTGCCATCTGTCATCAGTGTCACGCGTCATCGGTGCCACGTATTAGTGCCATCTGTCATTGGTGTCACATATTAGTGCCACGTATTAGTGCATCTGTCATCAGTGCCACGTATTAGTGCCACGTATAAGGGCCATCTGTCATCAGTGCCACGTATAAGTGCCATCTGTCATCAGTGCCACATATTAGTGCCATCTGTCATCAGTGCCACGTATAAGTGTCATCTGTCATCAGTGCCACATATTAGTGCCATCTGTCATCAGTGCCACGTATAAGTGCCATCTGTCATCAGTGCCACATATTAGTGCCATCTGTCATCAGTGCCACGTATAAGTTTCATCAGTGCCACGTATCAGTGCCATCTGTCATCAGTGTCACGTGTCATTGTCCTGGTGCTCCAGGGCCTTCAAAAGTGTAATGGGTAGTCAACAAGTTAGATGTGTAATTTATGCTCCTAGAACATGTGATGGCGCTCCCTGCATGTTGGGCCTCTCTATGTGGCCAGGCTGTGAAAAAGTCCCACACATGTGGTATTGTAATACTCAGGAGGAGTAGCAGAATTTTTTGGGGGGGTGTCATTTGTGGTATACACATGCCATGTGAGAGAAATAACCTATTACAATGACAATTTTGTGGAAAAAAAATAAATAAAATAAAAAATCTTAATTTTGCAAAGAATTGTGGGAAAAAATGACAACACCAAAAAGCTCACCATGCCTCTTACTAAATACCTTGGAATGTCTAATTTCCAAAAAGGGGTCATTTGGGGGGTATTTTTGTACTTTCCTGACTTGTTTGGGTCACAAGAAATGAGATCGGCCACCAGTACATCAGATGTGATCAATTTTGTATGATTCGCACCACAGCTTGTAGACGCTCTAACTTTCACAAAGACCAAATAATATCCACTAATTTGGGTTATTTTTACCAAAGACATGTAGCAGTATAAATTGTGGCCAAATTTTATGAAGAAAAATTAATAATTTGCATAATTTTGTCACAGAAACAAAGAAATATGCGTTTTTTTTAAAACATTTTCGGTCTTTTTTCATTTATAGCACAAAAAATAAAAACCCCAGAGGTGATCAAATACCACCAAAAGAAAGCTCTATTTGTGGGGAAAAAAAAGGACAAAAAATTCATTTGGGTACAGTGTTGCATGACTGAGTAATTGTCATTCAAAGTGTGAGAGCACCGAAAGCTGAAAATTGGTCTGGGCAGGAAGGGTGTTTAAGTGCCCAGCAAGCAAGTGGTTAATGGTCGCAGCTATTCAAATTTGAAAATTGTCCTACACGTGAAGGAATGCCTTTGTTATTTAGTTATAACTTTTTTTTGATCCGTTGCCATTCTTTTCTATGTTCATTCGCAAATTTGTATGCATTCGGATCTCTGAAAACTAAATTTATGTCTGAGAAATGAATGTAAACAAATCAAATCGCCATGTCTAGTCTTCAATCCTAATGCAGTCCCAGTCTAATGAGTGCTGTCTGTGTGTGACATTTGCAATGTTGTTCTTGCTGATAGACGCCATCACATCCTGGTCATACATGAGTCCTTCTATTCTCTATAATGATTCCGGGTACACCTACCATCTCACCATCCGCATTAATGATCATCAGATGAGCTTTCATTTTCTCACAGGCTTTTTTGGCAGAATCCCATGATACTTTAGATGAAGACTTCAAGTAACAACTGACATGATAGAACTTCCAGTCTTTACTGCACAATAGACCAGCAGTGCCTGAGGGAGAGAAAGAGAGGGAGAGGACGGGGAGACTCAGACTGAACTGTCACATTATCCCAGGTGGATCAAATTCTTACAATTATAGAAAACGGAAAAGGCTATAAAAGTGGTTCCATCTTGGATTAGTGGGGGTCTTATCCTGCTTAAAGGAGCTATTTAAATGATGCCAATAAAACATACACTATACAATATGATTGTACAAATGTCCTTAAAGAGGAAGTAAACCCTGATGGGTTTATTTCCTCTTTGATATCCTGCAAAGGTAAAGCATAATGGACTACTATGCATCGCATTCATTGTGAAAGAACTTTGACCTATGATGACACATCCATCATGGGGTACAGGACAGCTAATTGAGACATTTCAGCACATGGACAATTGGACATTCCCCCTACCTTATAAATAGACCTGATCTGGTGGCCATTTTACATTCTGTCTTATGTCAGTGTAGGGAGAGGTTGCTGTGTGGAGCAGAGACAGACTGCAGTGACACAAATCACTAGCTATTAGGTCCACAAAAGTCCTTTTAAGGACTGGTATAGGTGTACAGTATATAGGGTTCTGGTGCTCTGCTGTTGATTGCTGAGTGAACTGCTGACGATTCTGCAGCTATCTCTTGTCAGTGTAGGGACAGGACGCTGTGTGGAGCAGGGACAGTCAGTTTAATCACTAGCTATTACTATTAGATCCACAAAGGTCCTTTTAAGGACTGGTATAGGTGTACAGTATATAGGGTTGTACACATATAATATACTTTCTTTCAAATATAGAAAGCATATTATACTTGACTGCTGACCGATTCTGCAGCTGTCTTTTATCAGTGTAGGGACTGAGGGACAGTCTGCAAATCACTAGCTACTAGATCCACAAAGGTCCTTTTAAGGACTGGTATAGGTGTACTATTTTGCGTGCAGTATATAGGGGTGTAATACACGTATAAAATACTTACACATATAGAAAGCATAGTATAGTGCATTTCCACTGTGCAGCATTGTGACTGCTGAGCGGTTCTGCAGCGATACTACAAAGAGTGACAAACGCAATTTAAAAAAAAGTATTATAACTGGTGTGATAGACCAGTGGCCCCCAAAAACAACAGATTGAAGCGGGGTGTTATATACCTTCTTCCACATACATACTGCACTTCTCTAGAGACTTTTGTCACAGGGTCATTTAACCACTTAACGACCAGCGCACGCCGATGTACGTCCTATTTTTGAAGGGGAATATCTCGGTAACGGCAGCAGCTGCTGCCACAACCGAGGTGTCCATCTCTTCTGGCGCCAGTCGTCTGTACGATAACGGTGGTCTTCGCGGTGGGTTCGCCACAAAATCACCGCTATCGGCGGTGGGAGAGGTGCCACCCCCCCTGCCGCAGCCCTCCCACGCCTTCCCCCGCTTACCGGAGCTGTCGGTAGCGGCGGAGGCGATCGAGTCATCTTCCTAGCTGAGTATAGAGACGAGTGAGGCTAAGATGGCCCCCACTCGTCTCTATACCATAGGAGAGCGGAAGCGACGTCAAAACATCACTTCTGCCCATACCTCTTAAAGGTATATTTTTTTATGTAATTTTTTTTTAAAATGACTTTATTTTTATTTATTTTTGCATTTAAGTCCAAATATGAGATCTGAGGACTTTTTGACCCCAGATCTCATATTTAAGAGGACCTGTCAAGCTTTTTTCTATTACAAGGGATGTTTACTAGTGATGGCCGAACGGTTCGCCCGGCGGTCGTTTCGCGGCGAATTTCCGACATTCGCGGTCCGCACGTTCGAACGCCTTTTTCCGTCGTTCGCCGCGGCGGACTTACGTGTTTAATGTATACAAGAACTTTAACCTTTGGTGACACGTTTATCATGTGATACAGGACAGCCAATTGAGACATGACAGCACATGGACACTTGTACATTCCCCCTAACCTATAAATACACCCGATCCGGTGGCCATTTTACATTCTTTCTTCTGTTAAGATAGGGACAGGTTCCTGTGTGGAGTAGGGAGAGATAAACCACTAGCTATTTGGTACACAAAAGTTCTTTTCAGGACTGGTATAGGTGTTAGGTGTTGATAGGTTTGCTGTGCTGCTGATTCTTGCAGCAGCCTGAGTGTCTTTTGTTAGTTTAGAGAAAGGGAAAGGACGGTGTATGCTACAGGGACAGCCAGATTAGTCTTTCATCATCATCATCATCATCATCATCATTAGCTGTTACTATCAAGGTCCACAAAAGAGCTGTTCCAGTAACCACTAATCGTTCTCTTTTTTTGCCAATTTGTATAGGGACAGGAAGGAAGCAGTGTTGTCAGGCAGTGAGGGTAATTTTAAAGACTTGCTGTTATTATTAGTTCCACAAAGGTTCTTTTCAGGACTGGTATCAGTGGTACAGTAATAGGCTTGTACATGTATAATATTCTTTCTTCCAAATATAGAAAGGATATTATACTTGACTGCTGCCCTTCTGCTGCAGTCTGCTAAACATTCACAACTCACTTGTTCCACAAAAGTTCTTATAAGGACTGGTAACTTGGTATAGGGTGCTACGGTACATAGGCTTGAGTGCGGTACAGTCTGCTGTTCTGTAAGGACCGCTATCGGTCCACAATAGATAGGGTTGACGTGCACCACTGCTGACCGCTGCCCTATACTGCAGCAGTCCTTCAGCGGTATAGGGACTGACGTACAGTCTGCTAATCACTAACACACAACCTGCTTGTTCCACAAAAGTTCTTATAAGGACTGGTAACTTGGTATAGGGTGCTACGGTACATAGGCTTGAGTGCGGTACAGTCTGCTGTTCTGTAAGGACCGCTATCGGTCCACAATAGATAGGGTTGACGTGCACCACTGCTGACCGCTGCCCTATACTGCAGCAGTCCTTCAGCGGTATAGGGACTGACGTACAGTCTGCTAAACACTAATACACAACCTGCTTGGTCCACAAAAGTTCTTATAAGGACTGGTAACTTGGTATAGGGTGCTACGGTACATAGGCTTGAGTGCGGTACAGTCTGCTGTTCTGTAAGGACCGCTATCGGTCCACAATAGATAGGGTTGACGTGCACCACTGCTGACCGCTCACCTATACTGCAGCAGTCCTTCAGCGGTATAGGGACTGACGTACAGTCTGCTAATCACTAACACACAACCTGCTTGTTCCACAAAAGTTCTTATAAGGACTGGTAACTTGGTATAGGGTGCTACGGTACATAGGCTTGAGTGCGGTACAGTCTGCTGTTCTGTAAGGACCGCTATCGGTCCACAATAGATAGGGTTGACGTGCACCACTGCTGACCGCTGCCCTATACTGCAGCAGTCCTTCAGCGGTATAGGGACTGACGTACAGTCTGCTAATCACTAACACACAACCTGCTTGTTCCACAAAAGTTCTTATAAGGACTGGTAACTTGGTATAGGGTGCTACGGTACATAGGCTTGAGTGCGGTACAGTCTGCTGTTCTGTAAGGACCGCTATCGGTCCACAATAGATAGGGTTGACGTGCACCACTGCTGACCGCTGCCCTATACTGCAGCAGTCCTTCAGCGGTATAGGGACTGACGTACAGTCTGCTAAACACTAATACACAACCTGCTTGGTCCACAAAAGTTCTTATAAGGACTGGTAACTTGGTATAGGGTGCTACGGTACATAGGCTTGAGTGCGGTACAGTCTGCTGTTCTGTAAGGACCGCTATCGGTCCACAATAGATAGGGTTGACGTGCACCACTGCTGACCGCTCACCTATACTGCAGCAGTCCTTCAGCGGTATAGGGACTGACGTACAGTCTGCTAATCACTAACACACAACCTGCTTGTTCCACAAAAGTTCTTATAAGGACTGGTAACTTGGTATAGGGTGCTACGGTACATAGGCTTGAGTGCGGTACAGTCTGCTGTTCTGTAAGGACCGCTATCGGTCCACAATAGATAGGGTTGACGTGCACCACTGCTGACCGCTGCCCTATACTGCAGCAGTCCTTCAGCGGTATAGGGACTGACGTACAGTCTGCTAATCACTAACACACAACCTGCTTGTTCCACAAAAGTTCTTATAAGGACTGGTAACTTGGTATAGGGTGCTACGGTACATAGGCTTGAGTGCGGTACAGTCTGCTGTTCTGTAAGGACCGCTATCGGTCCACAATAGATAGGGTTGACGTGCACCACTGCTGACCGCTGCCCTATACTGCAGCAGTCCTTCAGCGGTATAGGGACTGACGTACAGTCTGCTAAACACTAATACACAACCTGCTTGGTCCACAAAAGTTCTTATAAGGACTGGTAACTTGGTATAGGGTGCTACGGTACATAGGCTTGAGTGCGGTACAGTCTGCTGTTCTGTAAGGACCGCTATCGGTCCACAATAGATAGGGTTGACGTGCACCACTGCTGACCGCTCACCTATACTGCAGCAGTCCTTCAGCGGTATAGGGACTGACGTACAGTCTGCTAAACACTAATACACAACCTGCTTGGTCCACAAAAGTTCTTATAAGGACTGGTAACTTGGTATAGGGTGCTACGGTACATAGGCTTGAGTGCGGTACAGTCTGCTGTTCTGTAAGGACCGCTATCGGTCCACAATAGATAGGGTTGACGTGCACCACTGCTGACCGCTGCCCTATACTGCAGCAGTCCTTCAGCGGTATAGGGACTGACGTACAGTCTGCTAAACACTAATACACAACCTGCTTGGTCCACAAAAGTTCTTATAAGGACTGGTAACTTGGTATAGGGTGCTACGGTACATAGGCTTGAGTGCGGTACAGTCTGCTGTTCTGTAAGGACCGCTATCGGTCCACAATAGATAGGGTTGACGTGCACCACTGCTGACCGCTCACCTATACTGCAGCAGTCCTTCAGCGGTATAGGGACTGACGTACAGTCTGCTAATCACTAACACACAACCTGCTTGTTCCACAAAAGTTCTTATAAGGACTGGTAACTTGGTATAGGGTGCTACGGTACATAGGCTTGAGTGCGGTACAGTCTGCTGTTCTGTAAGGACCGCTATCGGTCCACAATAGATAGGGTTGACGTGCACCACTGCTGACCGCTGCCCTATACTGCAGCAGTCCTTCAGCGGTATAGGGACTGACGTACAGTCTGCTAAACACTAATACACAACCTGCTTGGTCCACAAAAGTTCTTATAAGGACTGGTAACTTGGTATAGGGTGCTACGGTACATAGGCTTGAGTGCGGTACAGTCTGCTGTTCTGTAAGGACCGCTATAGGTCCACAATAGATAGGGTTGACGTGCACCACTGCTGACCGCTCACCTATACTGCAGCAGTCCTTCAGCGGTATAGGGACTAAGAGTTTTGTCACAGGGTCATTTAAAAAATGACATGCAGAGGAAGAGGCAGGCCCTTCCGCAGGGGTGGTAGGGGTAGGGCAGGAGCAACAGGCTTGAGCCAAAGTGGGAAGTTGCAGAAGGTGCGTTCAATTACTTTAAAGGATGCACCAGACTTGGTTGAGTGGCTCGCTCAGCCTTACTCTTCTGCACCCTCCTCATCCTCTCGATCTGCACCCTCTTCTTCACTCTCTGCTATGTGCACCCCCAAAGACACTACCACCAACAACACGACCACCACCACCACCACCACATACCTTCCGCTTGAGTCACTGGAATTATTTTCCGATCCATATCAAGAGGACATTTCTGATGCGCAGCCACTCTTGGTATTGGATCAGGAAGAGGAGGTAGCAACAAGCGCTACTCAGCAGTCTGACGCCAGTACCCAGATCAGCCCAAGGAGGAGGTTGGTCCCCGGTGTTGCTGCCTACTCCGAGATCTCTACTTATAGCGGTGGGGAAGGTGACGTTGATGATGACGTGTCTAGTGATGTCACGTGGGTGCCCACAAGAGAGGAAGAGGAGGGGAGTTCAGAGGGAGATATGGACCAGCAGATAGGGAGGAGAAGCAGCAATGACTTACATTGCACAGCAGGGACAAAGCAGACTGCAAATGTATCAGGAGCGAGTCATCGACCATGTACGGTCACATCTGGCGCTCCCAGGACACCGGCACATGGCTCCGCAGTGTGGGCTTTTTTTAACGTGTCCGCTGCTGACAATAGCGTTGCCATCTGCAATCTTTGCAGTCAACGCGTTAGTCGCGGTAAGCCCAATACTCACCTAGGGACGACCGCCTTAAGAAGGCACATGAGCAGCCATCACCGAGCCCAGTGGGAGCAACGGAACACACAAAGCCACACTGCAGGCTCTCACCGTCCAGCCTCGTCTTCTACTTCTCCTTCTCCTCTCTCCTCACAATTGTCCTCCACTCCACCTTCCATCACGCCAAGCTCACATTTTTCTGCAAAAAGGCAGGCTTCCGTGGGCCTAATGTTTGAGCGTAAAAAAATGATGATGCCGGATAACCCTCTTGCCCAACGGTTGGCGGCTGGCTTGTCAGAACTCATAGCCCGCCAACTACTGCCATATAAACTGGTGGACTCGGAGGCCTTTCGCAAATTTGTGGCCATTGGAACACCACAATGGAAGGTCCCAGGAAGGAAGTATTTCTCAGAGAAGGGCATCCCAGAGCTATATGGCCATGTTCAGCGGCAAGTGAATGTATCTCTGGCACACAGTGTCGGTGCCAAGATACATCTGACCACAGACACGTGGTCTAGCAAACACGGGCAGGGAAGGTATATCAGTTTTACTGCCCACTGGGTGAACCTTCTGACGGCCGTCAAGCATGTAACCCGTGGCACCCGTGTAGATTTGGTTTTACCGCCACGGATTGCATGCAGGCCTGACTCTTCTTCTCCTCCTCCTACTCCATCCTCCTCCCTCTCCTCCTCAGCTGCCTCCTCCTTTTCCGCTGCTAGCGTCTCTTCCACTGCACCGCCCAAGCTCCCCAGAACCTATTCCACATGCCAGGTGAGACGTTGCCATGCCGTGCTGCGTCTGTTGTGCCTGGAAGCAAAGAGCCACACTGGCCCGGCACTCCTTTCAGCTTTGCGTTCACAGGCAGATGAGTGGCTAACACCGCTCAATTTGACAGTTGGTAAAGTGGTGTGTGACAACGGTGCCAATCTGCTTAGCGCATTGAAACAGGGCAAAATCACGCACGTGCCGTGCATGGCACACGTCTTAAACTTGGTCGTGCAGCGATTCCTTGTCAAATACCCTGGGGTCCAGGACATCTTGCGGCAGGCAAGGAAAATCTCGGCCCATTTCAGAAGATCTTACACGGCCATGGCTCGCCTTGCTGACATTCAGCGGCGACACCATCTGCCGGTCAGACGTCTTATTTGCGATTGCCCGACGCGATGGAACTCAACCTTCTATATGCTTGATAGGCTGCTCCAGCAGAAACGTGCAGTTAACGTCTACCTGTATGAACTCTGCGAAAGAAACGGTTCTGGGGAGCTGGGTTTTTTTTCACCGCGCCAGTGGCTGCTCATGCGCGACACATGCAGACTTCTGCGGCCATTTGAGGAGATCACCAAACTGGTCAGTCGCAGCCATGGCGCCATCAGTGACATGGTACCTTATGCCTTCTTTCTGGAGCGTGCATTGCGTCGTGTCATTGATCAGGCTGTGGAGGAGCAGGAGCGGGAAGATGAGGAAGTCGCAATGCTGGATGAATTCCCAGGGGGGGCTACTCTATCTGAGACAAGTCAACAACAGGAGTATGATGAGGAGTCAGAGGAGGATGGTGCCGGGGCGGATGAGCAGGAGCAAGAAGAGCATGCTTTAAACCTTTCTGGGATCCCTGTTGTGCGAGGATGGGGAGAGGAGAATGAAGAGGACGACATTATCCTGGATGATGAGCAGGAGCCAGGCCACCACACCGCTTCCACTTTAGTGCAAATGGGGGCCTTCATGCTCCAGTGTTTTAATAGGGACCCCCGTATAAAAAGCATGAGGGTCAAGGACCAGTACTGGGTGGCAACGTACTTAGACCCCCGGTACAAACACAAAATGGCGGAAATGTTACCGCCGTCGCAGAGGGCTGTCAGAATGCAGCACTTCCAGGCCTTGCTTCGAGAAATGCTGCATTCTGCTTTTGCGTGCGCTGGCAGAGGAGCAATTCCCACTCCCAGAGAAGGATTTGCGGGTACCAATCCAACAGCGCCTGCAAGAAGAGGCCGGTTTGAAGATGTGTTGGTGACTTCGGATATGAGGTCATTCTTTCAGCCGACCCATCGACAGGTGTCATCCGGATCCAGCATCAGGGAACGCCTAGACTGTCAGGTGTCCGACTACATTGGGTTAACGGCCGATGTGGACGCTCTGAGGAGTGATGAACCCCTAGACTACTGGGTGGGCAGGCTTGACCTCTGGCCAGAGCTTGCCCAATTTGCAATCGAACTGTTGGCTTGCCCCTCATCCAGTGTCCTGTCCGAAAGGACGTTCAGCGCAGCAGGGGGGATTGTGACCGATAAGCGTACTCGCCTAGCTCACCACAGTGTTAACTACCTCACATTTCTAAAAATGAATGAGGCATGGATCTCGGAGGAATTCAACACATGTGACCAGTAGACCATGTATATGTCTATAAACTATTTTTTTAATCAAGCACACAGACCTTCTTAATTCATTTGGCTCACTTCCTTGACCCAAAAAAGCACACCGTACTATATGCCCCTACCCTCCTCTTTGAAGAGGTTGAGCGGTGTCATATTTCTACTGGGGCTGCTTATGATATCCCTGTGCTGTGCTGACTTCCTCCTGGGGGTTCTTATTATGAAGGGATCACACTATCCCTGTGCTGTGCTGACTTCCTCCTGGGGGTTCTTATTATGAGGGGATCACACCATCCCTGTGCTGTGCTGACTTCCTCCTGGGGCTGCTTACGGTGCTGCTGTCAGTGCTGTATGTCACGGTGCTGCTGTCAGCGCTGTATGTCACGGTGCTGCTGTCAGCGCTGTATGTCACGGTGCTGCTGTCAGCGCTGTATGTCACGGTGCTGCTGTCAGCGCTGTATGTCACGGTGCTGCTGTCAGCGCTGTATGTCACGGTGCTGCTGTCAGCGCTGTATGTCACGGTGCTGCTGTCAGCGCTGTATGTCACGGTGCTGCTGTCAGCGCTGTATGTCACGGTGCTGCTGTCAGCGCTGTATGTCACGGTGCTGCTGTCAGCGCTGTATGTCACGGTGCTGCTGTCAGCGCTGTATGTCACGGTGCTGCTGTCAGTGCTCTGTATTACGGTGCTGCTGTCAGATGCCTCTATCACGGTGCATGTGTCATTCCGGTATGTCACGCTGCTGGTGATCATCTCCTGCACCCTCTTCTTTGCCTACCCTGGTCCCTGACCTTCCCTCTCCTCCATTGCCTTCATTAGCTCCATAGTCCTGAATTGTTAGAACAATTTCCCAAATAAAATAAAAATGCTTGTAGTTATCGATCCCAAATTCACCTCATACATGTATTATGTCATTGTCCAGATGGTGGGACTACGTTTTACCCCCTAATAATTACCACGTGGCCGCAAATTCGACATGAAGGTTTGCAAAGTTCGCCTCCCATTGAAGTCAATGGGGCCCGCGGCGAACGGTCGGTTTCGCGAACGTTTGGGTCCGTTCGCATTTCGCGTTCGCGAAACGTCCCGTCGGAAGTTCGTCCATCACTAATGTTTACATTCCTTGTAATAGGAATAAAAGTGATCCATTTTTTTTTTAAACAGTGTAAAAATAAATAAAATCAATTAAAATAAATTAGAAAGAAAAAAAATTTAACCCCCCCCCCGTCACGATGAGCTGGCACGCAGAAGCGAACGCATACGTGAGTAGCGCCCGCATATGAAAACGGCGGTCAAACCACACATGTGAGGTATCGCTGCGATCAGTAGAGTGAGAGCAATAACTCTAGCCCTAGACTTCCTCTGTAACGGAAAACATGCAACCTTTAGAATTTTTTAAATGTCACTTATGGAGATTTTTGAGGCTAAAGTTTTACGCCATTCACGAGCGGGCGCAATTTTGAAGCGTGACATGTTGGGTATCAATTTACTCGGTGTAACATTATCTTTCACAATATAAAAAAAAATTGGGCTAATTTTACTTTTGTCTTATTTTTTATTCAAAAAGGTGATTTTTTTCCAAAAAATGTGCGCTTGTAAGACCGCTGCGCAAATACGGTGTGAAAAAAAGTATTGTAATGACCGCCATTTTATTCTCTAGGGTGTTAGAAAAAAAAACAATATAAAATGTTTGGGGGTTCTAAGTAATTTTCTAGCAAAAAAAACAGTTTTAAACATGTAAACATTGAATCTGAAAAAGAGGCCTGGTCCTTAAGTGGTTAAAAAATGACAGGCAGAGGAAGAGGCAGGCCCATCCGCAGGGGTGGTAGGGGTAGGGCAGGAGCAACAGACTTGAGCCAAAGTGGCAAATTGCAGAAGGTGCGTGCGATTACGTCAAAGGACGCACCAGACTTGAGTGGCTCACTCAGCCTAAACCCTTGTACACACGGTCGGACATTCTGACAACCAAATCTGTTGTATTTTGTCAGACGGATTTTGTCAGACGGATCTTGTCCGAAACTGTTGCATACACATGGTCGGACAAAGTTGTCGGAAAATCCGATCTTTCAGAACGTGATGACGTAATTTCGTTACGATGGGACTATGTTCAGGCTAGTAGCCAATAGCTTTGATGTAGGAATTTGATCTGAGCATGCGTGGCACTTTGTCTGATCGGAATTCTCTACACATGATCGGAGTATGTCTGATCGGAGCAGTTTGTCGGAAATTATTTCCAGCAAGTTGGAAAATTTGGTCCGACAAAACGGTCCGATAGGACACATTCCGATGGAATCTCCGACCGTGTGTACAAGGGCTTACTCTTCTGCACCCTCCTCATCCTCTCGATCTGCACCCTCTTCTTCACTCTCTGCTGTGTGCACCCCCAAAGACACTACCACCAACAACACCCCCACCACCACCATATACCTTCCGCTTGAGTCACAGGAATTATTTTCCGATCCATCACAAGACATTTCTGATGCGCAGCCACTCTTGGCATTGGATCAGGAAGAGGAGGTAGCAACAACCGCCACTCAGTAATCTGACGACAGTACCCAGATCAGCCCAAGGAGGTTGGCCCCCGGTGTTGCTGCCTACTCCAAGATCTCTAATTATAGCAGTGGGGAAGGTGACGTCGATGATGACGTGTCTAGTGATGTCACGTGGGTGCCAAAAAGAGAGGAAGAGGAGGGGAGTTCAGAGGGAGATATGGACCAGCAGATAGGGAGGAGAAGCAGGCGGAACTTAGATTGCACAGGAGGGACAAAGCAGACTGCAAATGTATCAGGAGCGAGGCATGAACCATGTACGGTCACATCTGGCGCTCCCAGGGCACCGGCACATGGCTCCGCAGTGTGGGCTTTTTTTAACGTGTCCGCTGCTGACAATAGTGTTGCCATCTGCAATCTTTGCAGTCAACGCATAAGTCGCGGTAAGCCCAACACTCACCTAGGGACGACCGCCTTAAAAAGGCACATGAGCTGCCATCTTCAAGCTCAGTGGGAGCAACGGAACTCACAAAGCCACACTCCAGGCTCTCACCGTCCATCCTCGTCTTCTACTTCTCCTTCTCCTCTCTCCTCACAATTGTCCTCCACTCCACCTTCCATCATGCCGTCCTCACGTTTTTCTGCAAAAAGGCAGGCTTCCGTGGGCCAAATGTTTGAGCATAAAAAAATGAAGACGCCGGATAACCCTCTTGCCCAACGATTGACAGCTGGCTTGTCAGAATTGATAGCTGCCAACTACTGCCATATAAACTGGTGGACTCGAAGGCCTTTCAAAAATTTGTGGCCATTGGAACACCACAATAGAAGGTCCCAGGAAGGAAGTATTTCTCACAGAAGGGCATCCCAGAGCTATATGGCCATGTTCAGCGGCAAGTGAATGTATCTCTGGCACACAGTGTCGGTGCCAAGATACATCTGACCACAGACACGTGGTCTAGCAAACATGGGCAAGGAAAAGGTATATCACTTTTACTGCCCACTGGGTGAACCTTCTGACGGCGTGGTTTTACCGCCATGGATTGCATGCAGGCCTGCCTCTCCGCTGACTCCTCTTTTTCCGCTGCTAGCATCTCTTCCGCTGTGCCACCCAAGCTTCCCAGAACCTATTCGACATGCCAGGTGAGACGTTGCCATGCTGTGCTGCGTCTGTTGTGCCTGGAAGCCAAGAGCCACACTGGCCCTGCACTCCTCTCAGCTTTGCGTTCACAGGCAGATTAGTGGCTAAAACCGCTCAATTTGACAGTTGGTAAAGTGGTGTGTGACAACGGTGCCAATCTGCTTAGCGCATTGAAACAGGGCAAAATTACACATGTGCCATGCATGGCACACGTCTTAAACTTGGTCGTGCAGCGATTCGTTGTCCAATACCATGGAGTCCAAAATCTTGGCCCATTTCAGAAGATCTTACACGACCATGGCTCGCCTTGCTGACATTCAGCAGTGACACAATCTGCCAGTCAGACGTCTTATTTGCGATTGCCCGACGCAATGAAACTCAACTTTCTATATGCTTGATAGGCTGCTCCAGCAAAAATGTGCAGTTAACGACTACCTGTACGAACTCTGTGGCAGAACAGGTTCTGGGGAGCTGGGGTTTTTTTTCACTGCGCCAGTGGCTGCTCATGCGCAACACATGCAGACTTCTGCAGCCATTTGATGAGATTACCAAACTGGTCATTCGCAGCCATGGCGCCATCGGTGACATCGTACCTTATGCCTTCTTTATGGAGTGTGCACTGCGTCGTGTCATTGATCAAGCCGTGGAGGAGCAGGAGCAGGAAGATGAGGAAGTCGCAATGCTGGATGAATTTCCAGGGGGGGCTACTCTATCTGGGACAAATCAACAACAGGAGTCTGAAGAGGAGTCAGAGGAGGATGGTGCCAGGGCAGATGAGGAGGAGCAAGAAGAGCATGCTTTAAACCTTTCTGGGATCCCTGTTGTGCGTGGATGGGGAGAGGAGAACGAGGAGGACAACATTATCCTGGATGATGAGCAGGAGCCAGGCCACCACACCGCTTCCAGTTTAGTGCAAATGGGGGGCCTTCATGCTTCAGTGTTTTAACAGGGACCCCCGTATAAAAAGCATAAGGGTCAAGGACCAGTACTGGGTGGCAACGTGCTTAAAACCCCGGTACAAACACAAAATGGCGGAAATGTTACCGCCGTCACAGAGGGCTGTCAGAATGGAGCACTTCCAGGCCTTGCTTCGAGAAATGCTGCATTCTGCTTTTGCGTGCGCTGGCAGAGGAGGAATTCCCACTCCCAGAGAAGGAGTTGCGGGTACCAATCCAACAGCGCCTGCAAGAAGAGGCTGGTTTGAAGATGTGTTGGTGACTTCTGATATGAGGTCATTCTTTCAGCCGACCAATCGACAGGTGTCATCCGGATCCAGCATCAGGGAACGCCTAGACCTAGCACTGGTGCCAGTACGTTAAAAAAAAAATAGAATTTTTAGTTTTCTAATTTCTTCATTTTCCAAAAAATTGTGACAAAAAATAAAAAAAAACCTAAAAAAATTAAACTTAAAAAAAAACTGCCATGCTTACTAAATACATTGGACTGTCTACTTTCTAAAAAGAGATAATTTGGGGGGTATTTGTACTGTGCATCCTATCTGTGCCCACCAGTGCCACCCATCACTGCTGGCCATCAGTGCTCATCATCAATGCCACATATCAGTGCCACCTATCAGTGCCCATAAGTGTAGCATATTCGTGCCTCCTCATCAGTGCCACCTAATCAGTCCCCGTAAGTGCCGCCTCATCAGCGCCCATCAGTGAAGGAGAAAAATTACTTATTTACAAAAATTTACTGACAGAAACTAAGAAATACTTAAAAAAAAAAGTTGGTCTTTTATTTAGTTATTTTTTAGGAAACAATAAAAAACCCAGAAGTGATTTAATGCCACCAAAAGAAAGCTCCATTGGTGTGGATAAAATGATACAAAAATTCACATGGTTACAGCGTAGAATGACCATGCTGAAAATGGCCTGGGCAGGAAGGGGGTGAATGTGCACAGTATTGAACAGGTTAAGGGAGAACCCCCATGTAAAAAAATAAATAAGATAGTGTAAGGTCCCCCTTATCCAAGCATGCAGTCTGGAATGCCAGGAAAGGGCTTAACTATAACCATAATAAGCCACATTCCCTCATTCACATAGTTGCCTACATTCTGAAAAAAAAAAATAATAGGGACACTTTTTTGTATGTAGGCGGAGTCTTATTTTAATTTTGGACAGAGCATTCATTTAGCAATGAGGACAAATGGGCATGACTTAAACTAAATATTAGGCATGGCTTAAAGCGGAGGTCCACCCTAAAGTGGACCTTCCGCTCATTGGAACCCTCCCCCCTCCGGCGCCACAATTGGCACCTTTCAGGGGGGAGGGGGGTGCAGGTACCTGTACAGTACAGGTATCTGCACCCACTTCCGGGATAGCTCTCTGCGGAAAGGGGAGTAGATTACGCCCCTTTCCGAAAGTCCCCCGCTGCCTGCTGGGAAACACACAGATCCCAGAGGCAGCGGGGACCGTCCTTATTGCGCAGCGCGACTCGCGCATGCGCAGTAGGGAACCGGGAAATGAAGCCGAAAGGCTCCACTTCCTGATTCCCATACCCAAGATGGCGGCGGCAGCACCCGAGAGACGATCGGGAGATCGGCTTCGGGTGCCGACATCGCGGTCGCGCTGGACAGGTAAGTGTCACTATTTTAAAAGTCAGCAGCTGCAGTATTTGTAGCTGCTGGCTTTTAAAAAAAAAAAAAACGCGGAGTCCCGGCGGACTCCCGCTTTAACAGGTGTAGATAGAGTCTGAGGTGAAAGAGGGATGGAGGGAGAAGGAAGAGAGAGAGAAAGAGAGAGAGAGAGAAGGAGAGAGAAAGAGTGAAAGGGAGAAAAAGAGATGGTCAGAGAGTGTGCGGAGATGATAAAGGAGATGGTCAGAGAGTGTTCGGAGATGATACAGGAGACGGTCAGAGAGTGTGCAAAGATGATACAGGAGACAGTCAGAGAGTGTGCGGAGATGATACAGGAGATGGTCAGAGAGTGTGTGGAGATGATATAGGAGATGGTCAGAGAGTGTGTGGAGATTATACAGGAGATGGTCAGAGAGTGTGTGGAGATGATACAGGAGATAGACTGTCAGAGAGTGCGCAGACATAGTACTGGAGAGGGTGAGAGGGTGCAGACATGGTACAGGACTTGATGTGCATCTCCAACACAGCATTCTGTACCCCCCCCCCAACACAGCGAACATCTAAAAGATCGTCACCCCAAGCATGGCCACTCACCTGCAGCATTCCCCCCTGCACCTCTGGCTGTCAGCTCACTGAGACTTGAGGGGGGTGGACAGGTCCCTTCCTTGTGTACAGGGGGGGGGGCGGACAGCAGCTCTGTGGTGCTCATGGGATGTCCATATGGCTAGCAGGTCTCTTCTATGTGTACAGTGGAGAGGGTCAGCTAATTGGCTGCAGTGTACAAGCGAACTGCTCTGCTTGTGCACTGAGGAGAGAAGCCGATTAGTCAGTTAGCTGTCTGGGTCAGAGGCCCCTCCCCTCTCCACTGTACACATGTTTTCATAGCCGGGGAGCTGCGACCATTGGTCGGCCGGTGACGGGTTGCCCTAGACAATGCCAATTTCCTGTGATTTTTCCCGGGACACGAACAGACCAGGACAAGGGTCTGAATCCTGGTAAAATCGGGACTGTTGGCAGCTATGCATTTACGGTGGGGTACTTTGTAAAAAGCTGGACCTCCCAAGCAAATATCAGGTTACCCCAAAAGTCCACCCCAGACCCTCATCTCCAAAACATATCCTGCTACTCCTCCTGAGTACGACGATACCACATGTGTGAAACTTTTACACAGCATGGCCACATACAGAGGCTCAAGATGCAGGGAGCACTGTCAGACGTTCTTGGAGCATAAATTATACATATCATTTCTTGACTACCTCTTACACTTTTGAAGGCCCTGGAGCACCAGGACAGTGGAGACACCCCAAAAATGACCCCATTTTGGAAAGAAAACAGTCCAACCCAACGTATAATCTATGAGGTATAACAAGTCTTTTGAACATGTAATTTTTTTCTACAAGTTTTTAGAACATGTGTAAAGAAAATGTAATCCAATTTTTTTTTACACAAAGTTGTCCATTTATACAATATTTCTAACAAATAGCATGTACATACCAAAAATTACACCCCAAAATAGATTCTCCTACTCCTCCTGAGTACGGCAATACCACATGTGTGATACTTTTACACAGCCTGGCAACATAGAGAGGCCCAAAATGCAAGGAGCACCATCAGGTGTTTTAGGGGCATAAATGTCAAGTGTAATTTGACTACCTATTACACTTTTGTGAGGCACTGTAGTGGCATGGATGTGGCATGGATGAGCATGAATGGGGATGGATGAGCATGAATGGGGATGGCTGAGCATGAATGAGTATGCCTGGGTACGGCTGGGTGAGGCTGGCTATGGCTGGGTATGACTGGGTGCAGCTGAGTAAGGCTGGGTATGACTAAGTGCGGCTGAGTATGGCTGGGTACGGATGGGTGCGGTTGAGTATGGCTGGTTACGGCAGGGTGCGGCTGAGTGCGGCTGGGTGAAGCTGAGTGCAGAGTATGGGTGAGTACGGCTGGGTGCGGCTGAGTGCGGCTGAATGCGGCTGAGTGCGGCTGAGTGCGGCTGGGTGCGGCTGGGTATGGCTGAGTATGGCTGGGTATGGCTGAGTACGACTGGGTATGGCTGAGTGTGGCTGGGTACAGCTGAGTATGACTGGATCCGGCTGGGATAGCTGAGCATGGAAGGATGGATGAGTATTGCTGAGTAAGGATGGATGGCTGAGCATGGATGAGTATTGATGAGTATGGTGTGACAGACCTAGCCGGGACAGAGGCTGCTGGAGGGGACTGAATGCCAGCCTCTTGTCTTGCGATTATGGGCCCTGGCATTTGGGGGAACAGTGCTCTTTGTGATCTGTATGCCTGGGGGCCCCTGAGGTGTTACTTGGATTCAGGTCCATGCCGCCCCCCCAAGACACACAGACTCTGGATATGTATGTAGCGGGGACATAATTGTGTATTAATGCAATTAATGTGAAGTACAATGTAAACCTATGGACAATGTTATTCATTAGTATTGGATGCCATCTAGTGACCAAAACTGGAAATGGACTTTCCATTTTCCTTTTCGTGGTGTTGGAAAGATAACAGGAAGTGACTGTGTTTACTTTGGTCATTTGAACCACGTTGCCTGCCTGTGCGGAACTGTGTGTAAGTTTCTCGGACGCATCAGTAGATAGTCGCAGCAGAGTGCAAACCGGACTGTTTGCGGGGTGACTTGACGGAGCCAAGAGCTGGTGATCAGATCGACGGGGATCAGAGACGCTTGTTGGAGTAGCGGAGAGAGAGAGAGTATTGGTGAGCGGGTTGCGGCCCACCGTTTAATCTATTACACGTACTTAGACTTACTAATAGGCCGCGCTGGAACCTGTTGTTCCACAGAAGCGTAATTGAGCAACTGACACTTAATAGGCTTGAGGCCCGTTTCACTTTAGTACCTTAGTGTGATTACAAGTTTCTGGAGTTATACCTGGAGTGTTCTAAGTTCTAACTTTCTCCACTTACCCCTTTGGATTACAATTATCTGAGGAACTATTTAAGCTAGCGACGAAAGAAGTTAAAGGAGGAAAAACTTTAAGTGAGGCCTCACGTAGACTTTAAATAAGGGGAGCTCCCAGGTCTAGATAGTAACATACTTGCATGTTGTTTATTGTATTTGACTGTTGACTTATGTTGTGCTGGCTTTCTACGTTGGAACAACAGTGAAAACTCTGTAACCACCCACTTGCTATATTTTCAGTAAAAGTATTTCTGTTTAAAGTGGTTGTGAAACCTTACAACCAACTTTGACCTACAGGTAAGCCTAGATCCTAGATCCTAGAACCTCTATTCCCAGACACCAGTTCCAGAGACTGGGGATTTAATAGACTTCACTGATGAGGAAGAACAACCTGTTGTGCCTCCAGCAGAAGAGCTGGCATCAGGGCCAAACATCCCTGAGCTCTGCCCAGCATTAACATCAGCGTTAGCCTCCCTGAGAGAAGTGGCAGTCGGTCTTTCTCCCACAACAGTGGCAGAGACATGGGATTTTCTGCCAGCAGCATCTGTGGAGTTACCAGAAACGTCTCCAGTAGAAGCAGTGACAACTGGACAGAGGGTCCAAGACCTCTGCCCTACACCTGCGCCCTGTACCAGTATGGCTGGGTATGTCTGGTGCAGCTGAGTGCGGCTGGGTACGGCTGAGTATGTCTGGGTATGCCTGGGATGGCTGAGCATGGATGGATGGATGAATATTGATGAGTATGGAGGGATGGCTGAGCATGGATGAGTATTGATGAGTATGGATGGATGGATGTGTATTGCTGAGGATGGATGGATGGATGAGTTTTGCTGAGGATGGATGGATGACTGAGTATTAATGAGGATGGATGGCTGAGTATTGATGAAGATGGATGGCTGAGTATTGATGAGGATGGATGGCTGAATATTGATGAGGATGGATGGCTGGAGTTGTCACATATCAGTGCTGTGGGCACTGCACATCCAGCCCACAGCACTGCTGCCTTTGATCTACAATTGATCACTCTGTCATTTGGCGGAGTGATCACGTGGTAAACGTCTGCTGTCAGCGGTCCTGTGGATCTGGCAGTCATGGATATTCCTGGGTGCGTTCCCCAGGGGGTGCGCGGGAGCGCGATTCTTGGAGGACGTCAATGTATGTTATCCGACCACGTTGCAGCCGTCATTCGGCTGTAGAGTGGTCGGCAATCGGTTAAATATCGTGCCTGGGGGGTGTCTATAGTATGCCTGAAACGTGGCACAGTTTTCCCGTGTTAAGAACAGTACCACAGTAAAATTACATTTCTAAAGGAAAAATTGTCATTTAAAACTGATCGCGGCTGTAATGAATTGTCAGTATATAGATCCATACCAGACCCTTCTTATCCCGAGCATGCAACCTGGCAGGCCTCGTGAAAAGAGGGGGTATGAGTGAGCGCCCCCCTCCTGAACTGTACCAGGCCACATGACCTCAACATGGAGACGGTACTTTGGGGCATCAGAGGGGGAAGGGTCACCCGGTTACGTCACTGGGTGGCCCGGCCCTCAGTTATATAAAAGCTGTCACAGCAAAGACGCGTCAGATAGCGGGAGCCATGGAGGTGGGTCAGTTGCTGCTTTTTTTTTCCGGTCCATTGGGTGGCGTGAACTTACACCGTGGAACTTTTTTTATTATTTTATTTTTTAATAAAGGACTTGTCCCAAGCTGTCTCTTGTCATTTTTACCATTTTGACTATACCAAAGTACCCTCCCCATGTTGAGGGCATGTGGCCTGGTACGGCTCAGGAGGGGGGCTGCTCTCTCACCCCCCCCCTATTTTCCTTCGACTTGCCAGGTTGCATGCTCAGATAAGGGTCTGGTATGGATTTTGAGGGGACCCCTACGCCATTTTTTTTATTTGATGCAGGGTTCCCCTTAATTTCCATATCAGACCCAAAGGGCCTGGTATGGATTTTAGGGGGACCCCCACACAATTTTTATTTTAATTTTGATTCGGGGGTTCCCCTTAATATTTATTCCAGCCCCAAAGGGCCTGGTAATGGAGAGGGGGATCCCATGCAATTTTTTCAATTATCTGTATCTATATTGCGGTGACTAGACAATTCATTACAGCTGTGATCAGTTTTAAATAACAATTTTTCCTTTAGAAATGTAATTTTACTGTGGTACTGTTCTAAACACTGGAAAAATGCGCCACTTTACAGGCATACTATAAACACCCCCCCGGCACAAAAGTTAAAGGAATATTTAATTTTTATTGTTTCACTTTAAGCATTAACCACTTGTCGACCGCCGCACGACGATATACATCGACAGAATGGCACGGGCAGGCATATGGGCGTACATTTACGTCCCTGCCTTCCCGCGGGTGGGCCCCCCCCCCGGTGCCTGCGGCGGTCGGTATTCGTTCGGGAGCGATCCGGGATGAGGGGGCGGCCATTCATTCATGGCCACCCCCTCGCGATCGCTCCCGACGAATGGAAATGTTCCGTGACATCACTTCCTCTCCTGTAATGTAAACACAGGAGAGGAAGTGATGTAATCTCTCCTCCGTGTCGGTATTTTTCGTTCCGACACCGAGGAGAGAGGATCGGTGAGTTGCACCAACACGACACTACACAGTAGAACATGCCAGGCACACTCACACCCCCCCCGATCACCCCCCCAATTACCCCTGCCCCCCCAGTCACAGTGACACCAATGTCATTTTTTTTTTGCATTGGTGTCATTTGTGACTGTAATAACTGTTAGGGCAGTTAGGGTTAGCCCCCTTTAGTTCTAATGTACCCCCCTAACCCCCCCAATAAAGGTTTAACCCCGTGATCACCCCCCGTCGCCAGTGTCACTAAGGCTGGGTTCACATTGCAGCGGTTTATGAGAACGAATGTGATTCGCACCGCACTGCAGTGCAAATCACATCCGATCTCTGTGCGATTCGAGTTCAGCCATACAGATAGTATGGCTGAATTCGCATCGCACCCGCCGCACCCGCCGCACCCGCCGCAAATTCGCACGGGACCCTTTTTTTGGCCCGCAGCAGAATCGGATCGCATGGGTGTTTACACCATGCGATCCGAGTTTGCAGATCGCACTGCGATATGCAAACTGATCTGGGGGTGTCATTAACATCTCACTGACACTCCCAGCAGTACGCATAGGGCAGTGTGAACTGCCGCCGGGAGGCATGCGATGCGGGAACCCGCCGCGGATTCGTGGCGTTCCCGCATCGCTCCAGTGTGAACCCAGCCTAATAAGCGATCATTTTTCTGATCGCTGTATTAGTGTCACAGGTGAAGCTAGTTAGGCAGGTAGGTATTTAGGTTCGCCGCAGCTTTTTATAGCGCCAGGGACCCCCATATACTACCGCATAAAGCCCCCTGATTGCCCCCTAGTTAACCCTTTCACCAGTGATCACCATATAACTGTTACAGGTGACGCTGGTTAGTTAGTTATTTTTTTATAGTTTCAGGGCACCCGCCATTTATTACTTAATAAAGGTTTAACCCCCTGATCACCCGGCGGGTGTCATTTGTGACTGTAATAACTGTTAGGGCAGTTAGGGTTAGCCCCCTTTAGTTCTAAGGTACCCCCCTAACCCCCCCAATAAAGGTTTAACCCCGTGATCACCCCCCGTCGCCAGTGTCACTAAGGCTGGGTTCACATTGCAGCGGTTTATGAGAACGGATGTGATTCGCACCGCACTGCAGTGCAAATCACATCCGATCTCTGTGCGATTCGAGTTCAGCCATACAGATAGTATGGCTGAATTCGTGTCGCACCCGCCGCAAACTCGCATGGGACCCTTTTTTTGGTCCGCAGCAGAATCGGATCACATGGGTGTTCACACCATGCGATCCAAGTTTGCAGATCGCACTGCGATATGCGAACTGATCTGGGGGTGTCATTAACATTTCACTGACACTCCCAGCAGTTCGCATAGGGCAGTGTGAACTGCCGCCGGGAGGCATGCGATGCGGGAACCCGCCGCGGATTCGTGGCGTTCCCGCATCGCTCCAGTGTGAACCCAGCCTAATAAGCGATCGTTTTTCTGATCGCTGTATTAGTGTCACAGGTGACGCTAGTTAGGCAGGTAGGTATTTAGGTTCGCCGCAGCTTTTTATAGCACCTGGGACCCCCATATACTACCGCATAAAGCCCCCTGATTGCCCCCTAGTTAACCCTTTCACCAGTGATCACCATATAACTGTTACAGGTGACGCTGGTTGGTTAGTTATTTTTTTATAGTTTCAGGGCACCC
Source organism: Lithobates pipiens (assembly GCF_037356315.1). NCBI lineage: Eukaryota > Metazoa > Chordata > Amphibia > Anura > Ranidae > Lithobates > Lithobates pipiens. The sequence continues at coordinate 670,508,316 of NW_027507903.1, forward strand.
GCCATTTATTACCTAGTCTCACTAGTGTACCCCTAAATTTAGGGGTGTCTACTTTCCAAAATGGGGTCATTTGGGGGGGGGGGGGGGTTGTGCCATCTTGGCATTTTATGGCCTTCAAAACTGTAACCCCCTTAGAAAGCCTGAAGGCGGTGCTTGGTTTTCGGGGCCCCGTACGCGGCTAGGCTATCAAAAAGTCCCACATATGTGGTATCCCCGTACTCAGGAGAAGCAGCAGAATTTATTTTGGGGTGTCATTTCACATATGCCCATGGCATGCGTGAGCAATATATCATTTAGTGACAACTTTGTGAAAAAAAAAAAAAAAAATTTGTAATTTTCCCGCAACTTGTGGCAAAATATAAAATATTCCATGGACTCAACATGCCTCTCAGCAAATAGCTTGGGGTGTCTACTTTCTAAAATGGGGTCATTTGTGGGGGTTTTGTGCCATCTTGGCATTTTATGGCCTTCAAAACTGTAATAGGTAGTGAGAAGTGAAATCAAAAATTTACGCCCTTAGAAAGCCTGAAGGCGGTGCTTGGTTTTCGGGACACCCGTACGCGGCTAGGCTCCCAAAAAGTCCCACATATGTGGTATCTCCGTACTCAGGAGAAGCAGCAGAATTTATTTTGGGGTGTCATTTCACATATGCCCATAGCATGTGTGAGCAATATATAATTTAGTGACAACTTTGTGTAAAAAAAAAAAATAAAATGTTTTTTTTTTGTCATTATTCAATCGCTTGAGGCAAAAAAATTAAATATTCAATGGGCTCAACATGCCTCTTATCAATTTCCTTAGGGGGTCTACTTTCCAAAATGGGGTCATTTGGGGGGGTTTTGTACTGCCCTGCCATTTTAGCACCTCAAGAAATGAGATAGGCAGTCGTAAACTAAAAGCTGCGTAAATTCCAGAAAACGTACCTTAGTTTGTAGATGTGACAACTTTTGCGCAAACCAATAAATATACAATTATTGACTTTTTTTTTTACCAAAGACATGTGGCTGAATACATTTTGGCCTAAATGTATGACTAAAATTGAGTTTATTGGATTTTTCTAATAACAAAAAGTAGAAAATATCATTTTTTTTCAAAATTTGCGGTCTTTTTACGTTTATATCGCAAAAAATAAAAATCGCAGAGGCAATCAAATACCATCAAAAGAAAGCTCTATTTGTGGGAAGAAAAGGACGCAAATTTTGTTTGGGTACAACATTGCATGACCGCGCAATTACCAGTTAAAGCAGCGCAGTGCCAAATTGTAAAAAGACCTCTGGTCATTGACCAGCAAAATGGTCCGGTCTGAAAGTGGTTAAATAAATCACTGCTCCCGAAAAAACTTTAGTTTTTAAAACTTTTTTTTGCATTGATACTTGTCCCCTGGGGCAGGAGCCGGGTCCCCAAACACTTTTTATGACAATAACTTGCATATTAGCCTTTTTAAATTAGCACTTTTGATTTTTCATGTTCAAGTCATAGACTTTAACAGTGTTCCAGCAGCTTTTGAATTTACCGCAAACACTGCATATTGTTCGCTGTTCGGCGAACAGGCGAAGACTCTAACTTACGTTCGACTTGAACATTTCCTTTTTGGAAAGTAGACTGTGATGGGAGTCACTTTGGGTGGGGGGATGGTGGAACCCAGAATCCCTTAGAGAGATTGGGAAACCCTTGATTCAGCTCCCCATACACCTCTTATGTCTAAGTAACCCTGATTGATTCTGAACTATGCATGTTAATTGAAAGAGCTGATCACATTGGCCTCTGTACAATGTAGGAGATGGTCCATCTGCTACTATTCGGCTCCTGCTATTATGTGAAGGTGTCCTGTGTTTATGTTTGTGATAATGTGTGTTGTGTCTTCTGAGCTAAAAGACAGCAAGTCTGCCCTGAAAGTTCATACTTCTGAGTCACCTAGACTGTTTAAATGATTAGTTAATTAATTCTGTTTCTGGTTACAGTCTGCTAGGGTAATATGATCAGAATGGGGGACGTGGAAATGTCCTCCTGGTGTATATTTGTGTGTTTGTCCAATAAACGATTCCATGTTCAAGCTGTGTAACTGAGCTAGTCTTGCCTGATTTTTAGTTACAATGTGTGGCTATAATATCTGATATCTGATGTTCAGACTGGAGGAAGATGTATACTGACGGCACTCAAGTGGAGTGCGATGGGGTTCTGTGACATTGGTGGCAGCAGTGGGATCCTTCCTGCAGTCTGGGACATCCAAACCTCCACCGAGATCCAATGTCCGGATAGCAGAAGAGGAGATATGTACCTGACATAAAAATTGCAAGGGCTGCTGTGGAGTGCCCTTTCAGCAATCCTCAGGTCTGTGTCTTCAGATCAGTACCTGGAGATCAGGCAGCCGATTCAGGTGCAGATCTGGATTGGAGCCCTCCAGGTCGCTGGTAGACACTGGGGCAAGTGCTTTCCAACCCCAAAGCAACAAGTCAGTGACCAATGGAAGTTACAGATGCCATTCCTGGGAGAGTGGCCCCAGGACCAATGGGTGTCTGGGTTGGACAGGCTGGTCCAGCAGGAGATAGATCTGGACAATCGATATTGTGCTCTACAATGGAACGCAGAGAAGGGATATTTAAGGGAGACAACAGAATGCTCTCCAGATGGATATGACGTTGGCGGCCCTGGATGTGTTTGGCTATGAAGGGGAATCTACCCTTGAGGACCTACGAGAATACAGAATGACTATGCTTAGTCTTTCAGGAGTCTCAGAGCTTAAACTGGAACTGAAATATTTGCTAAGGAATGAACAGCACCTGGAAAGGGCATACCAGGATATGATAGAACATGTTTAGCAGCATGCCCTAGAATTAGCAGCAGAAACTCTGAAGACGGCCATCCCCAAACCTGCACTGCTGACAAGAGGGCAGAGCTTTGCTAGCCTCTGCCCAGCACCGTAACATCCTCTGGGTTCTATGGACAAGAGATGGTGAACCTCTATCCCCAGACACCAGTTCCAGAGACTGGGGATTTAATAGACTTCACTGCCGAGGAAGAACAACCTGTTGAGCCTCCAGCAGAAGAGCTGGCATCAGGTCCAAACATCCCTGAGCTCTGCCCAGCATCAACAGCAGCTTCAGCTGCAGAGAAGTGGCAGTTGGCCTTTCTCCCACAACAGTGACCGAGACATGGGATTTTCTGCCAGCAGCATCTGTGGAGTTACCAGAAACGTCTCCAGTAGAAGCAGTGACAACTGGACAGAGGGTCCAAGACCTCTGCCCTCCACCTCCGGCAGTTCCGGAGGCCCATGATGAGAATGTGGCGGTCACTCCCCAGCAGAAGATCAAGATCCAGGTGGAGAAGGGAGAGGAGGTGTTTGTCCTTCCTCCCCAACAGTCAGCCAGGGTGGAGGAATCGGTATTTCCTCCCCAGCAAGGATCCATGCACCCGGGAGACAGTACCAGAGACATTTCGTCCCAGCAGCCAGATGAGAGTAAGAGTGATGAAGCTTCCCTTCCCAGCAGCAGATGGTACCTCAGAATGATGCCAGCAACCCATCAGAAGGGCTGGTGACAGGGCAGAGTGCTGCTAGCCTCTGCACTCAACTAAAAGATGGAGTTCCTGTGAAAGTGGATGGGACTTCGGTCTCCACTGACACAACCCAGAAAGTAGTCTGGCACTGAGACAGGAGGATGTCAGCCATGATTTGCAAACACTGGGGGGGTTTCATCCATAGAAAGTGGATGGGGCTACAGTCTCCACCTGTATACCCCAGGGATGCTGGGCAGTCAGCTCAGATCCCCCACAGCATGACGGAGAGAGCCCAGTCACCCTGTCTTCTCTCTGAAAGGACTCCAGGGAGAAGGGCCAGTCCACACTTCTCCCCAGGAGGTATGTTCTACAAGAGAGGTAGAGGTTGGCTGGGTGAGTAATGCTCTGTTTGGGACAATGTGTTTGGGGTACTGTGTTTGTACAGGCATTGGGGGACTGGGAATATGGACTAACTTTGGGGTCAACCCATCTGGGGTCTCCTCCTGTGTTAGTCTGCTGCCGAAATTTGGAGAGATGTGACAGGAGTCAGGGGGGCTGGTGGAACTCAGAATCCCTTGGAGAGGTTGGGAAACCCTTGCTTCAGCTCTTCATGCACCTCTTACTGTATGTCTAAGTTACCCCGTGCCTATTAGGGGCACAAGGTGAACAAGAAAATGTGGCTTGGATTACTTAAAATGAAACAGTAATATCTATCCACCATATCTCCCAGGAAATATACAAAGACTGTTCCTGGTTTATTTGATTCTGAACCATACATGTTAATTGAAAGAGCTGATCACATTGGCCTCGGTACAATGTAGGAGATGGTCCGTCTGCTACTGGGGACTCCTGCTATTACATGAAGATGTCCTGTGTTTATGTTTATGATAATGTGTGTTGTGTCTTCTGAACTAAGTTATTTCTCACACACAGCATATGCATACTTCCAATTACAGACGGCCCCCTAGTTACAAACACCCGACTTACAAACTACTCCAACTTACAAACTGAGGAAGCCAACACGAAGTGAGAGGAAATCTAGCCCTAGGAAGGGAAATTCTCTCCTCTAAGAGTTATTATGGGAAAAGGGTACCACCACTGATGCTTTATCACCAATCCTTGTTTCCACAACAACCCAAAATGTTCTAAATCCAATTGTCATTGGGACAGAAATTGAGGTGAAATCTTCTGAATAGGGGCACAGACAGCAAAACAAATATTACAGGGGTGATAACCCTTCCCTATGTTATCCAAAAAGCTTAAAAATAGTTTGGCTGGAGCTACACTTAAAAAATTTACCTGTTCCGACTTACAAACACATTCAACTTAAGAACAAACCTACAGACCCTATCTTGTTTGTAACCTGGGGACCACCTGTACACCCAAAAAAACATTCCGCTACTCCTCCTGAGTATAGCAATACCACATGTGTGAGACTTTTCCACAGCCTGGACACATACAGAGGCTCAACATACAGGGAGCACCTTTAGGCATTCTAGGAGCATAAATTACACATCTAATTTCCTAACGACCTATCACACTTTTGAAGGTCCTGGAGCACTAGGGCAATGGAATTACCCACAAAATTACCCTATTTTGGAAATAGAACACCTGAAAGTATATTCTAAGAGACATGGGCTGCAGATAGGTACTCTGGTACTCTGATGGGCTACAGATAGGTACTTGGGTACTCCAATGGGCTGGAGACAGGTACTCTGGTACTCTAATGGGCTATAGACAGGTACTCAGGTACTCTAATGGGCTGGAGACCGGTACTCAGGTACTCTAATGGGCTACAGATAGGTACTTGGGTACTCTAATGGGCTATAGACAGGTACTCAGGTACTCTAATGGGCTGGAGACAGGTACTCGAGTACTCTGATGGTCTGCAGATAGGTACTCGGTTACCCTGATGGGCTGGATATAGGTACTTATGTAATCTGATGGGATACAGATAGCTAGTCGGGTGTTCTGGGCTGGAGACCGGTACTGTGGTGCTCTAATGGTCTGCAGAAAGGTACTTAGATACTCTGGGCTAGTGACAGGTTCTTGGGTACTCTGATGGCTTGCAGATAGGTACTCAGATACTCTGGGCTGGGGAAAGGTACCTGGGTACTCTGGGCTGGGGGCAGGTACTCAGATGGGCTGGTGACAGGTATTCTGATTGGCTGGTGACAGGTACTCTTTATTACTGGGGCAATAAGTCTTGGGGAGCACGAGCGGCATGCATGGGGACAATGCTTGTGACCGGATGTGATTGGACACAGCCGATCACATTGTAAAGAAACATTTGTATTGTCTCTTTACACTGATCAGGGATCGGGTGTGTCCCAGGTAGGAATGAGCCGAATATACCCCCCGGTTCGGTTTGCACCAGAACCTTCCACCGGCCCGAAAATTCGTAAGAACTTTAGAACCCCATTAAAGTCTATAGGACTCAAATGTTCAAAATCAAAAGTGATAATATTAAAGGCTAATATGCAAGATATTGTCCTAAAAAGGGTTTGGGGACCCAGCTTCTGCCACAGGGGACATGGGTCAAAGCAATTTTTTTTTAAAAACAGATGTTTTTTCGGGAGCACTGATTTTAATGATGATTAAAGTGAAAAAAGTGAAATATTCCTTTAAATATCGTGCCTGGGGGGTGTCTATAGTGTGCCTGTGAAATGGCATGTGTTTCCCATGTTTAGAACAGTCCCTGTACAAAATGACATTAAACAGAAAAAATTTCATTTAAAACTGTTTGCGGTTTTAATGTAATGTCTGGTTCCGGCAATATAGATGAAAATCATTGAGAAAAATGGCATGAGTAGTCCCCCCTGCCCATTACCAGCTCCTTTGGGTCTTGTACGGATATTAAAGGGAACCCTGTACCCAAATTAAAAAAAGGAAAGGTGTGGGGCACCCAGGCCCTATATACTCAGAACAGCAGCATAACAGGCGGTGCAAACAAGACAGGTTTGTTGTGTTAAGTAGAATCTGTTTTTAATTTTGAACTGGTACATTTTTAAAGTGTAGCTCCGGTCAAAAAATCTATTTTTAAGCTTTTTGAAAAAAAAAGGGAAGGGTTATCTCCCCTGTATAATTTTTTTGGCCGTCCCTTTTTTGTAATTGTAATTACAATTGTAATTGTAATTACATGCCCCTGTTAAACAGGGGCTGAAAAATTGGGCCTTAGCCACTGGTGGCGGCACCCAGAACCAAAAATGTTCTTCAGAGCTATCAGCAGGATCATTGAGGAGGAAGAGGATAGTCAACATAGCATGGACAGTCACTCAGCATCAGCATAGGCAGTCTTGAAGGGATGTGACATTTAAAAAAAAAATATTTGGTTACATCAGCTTCAGGTGCTTTGTAGCTGGTGGTGATCCAAGACTGATTCATCTTTATGAAGGTCAGTCGATCAACCGAGTCGGTGGACAGGCGCACCCTGTGATCTGTTACAAAGCCTCCAGCAGCACTGAATGTGCATTCCGAAAGAACGCTGGATGCAGGACAGGCCAGTAGCTCAATTGCATACTGTGCAAGCTCTGGCCAGTAATCCATCCTCAAGACCCAGTAAGCCAGAGGATTTTCGGTGGGAAAGGGGTCCAAGTCTGACCTTGCCCCTAGGTATCCCTGTACCATGTAAATCAGACGCTAGCGATGGTTGCTGGAACTGACCTTCGGGCTGCGGACTAAAAAATTGTCTGAACACATTGGTCAGATGGCCACCTTCTCCACCACTCCTTCTGTGACTGACCAAAGCCTCAGCAACATGTTGTCCAGGACCAGGAGTTTATAACCTCCCAGTTTCTGGGTACCTGTTGCACAGACCTTTCTGCAAGGCCTCCCGGAGATGTCTCATCCTCTGCTCCCTCTGCGATGGCAAGATAAGGTCCGCAACCTTACCCTTGTATCGTGGATCAAGGAGAGTTGCCAGCAAGTAATGGTCCCTCTCCTTGATCTGAAGAATACGAGGATCCTTCCGCAGGCTTTGCAGGATCAGGGAGGCCATGCAGCGTAGGTTAGCTGAGGCATTCGGTCTGGAGTCCTCTGGGTCACTAAGGACGACATGATCCACAGCCACATCCTCCCAGCCATGTACAAGTCCACGGGTTTCTTGGGACTGTAAATCATCCTTAAAAGAATGCTGCTGCTGATGCTGAGTGCAAGGCTCCACCTCCATGCTGACACAATCATCCTCCTCCTCGTCCTCTTCCTGTGTGATGGTTGGGACAGCAGGAACACTGTCTGGATAAAGGGGGCCTTGAGAGGCAAGGAAGTCCTTCTCTTCCTGCCTCTGTTCTGCCTCAAGTGCCCTGTCCATTATTCCATGCAGCGTATGCTCCAACAGGTGTACAAGAGGTACAGTGTCACTGATGCATGCACTGTCACTGATCACCATCCTCGTGGCCTCCTCAAATGGTGACAGGACAGTGCATGCATCCCTGATCATGCCCCACTGGCATGGTGAAAAAAAACAAGCTCCCCTGACCCTGTCCTGGTGCCGTAGTCGCACAGGTACTCATTGATGGCCCTCTGCTGCTTGTGCAGCCACTGCAGCATAGCCAACATTGAGTTCCACCTGGCAGTTCTTGGGCAGGTTCAACTTCTTTTGGAGCTCAACCAGATGAGCACTGGCATTATATGATCGGCGGAAATGCACACAGACTTTCCTGGCCTGCCTCAGGACATCCTGTAATCCCGGGTACCTGCCCAAGAACCGCTGCACCACCAGGTTAAAGAAGTCAGCCACACAGGGCACATGGGTCAGTTGTCCCTGTCAGAGAGCAGAGAGGAGGTTGGTGCCATTGTCGCAAACCACCATTCCTGTCTTAAGCTGGCATGGCGTCAATCACCTCTCAGCCTGCCCCTGCAGAGCTGACAAAATATCTGCCCCAGTGTGGCTCCTGTCCTCCAAACACACCAGCGCAAGCACGGCATGGCATCTTTTTGCCTGCGTACTTGCGTAGCCCCTTGAACGCCTATGGAGCACCCCTGGTTCTGAGGACAAAGCACAGGAAGAGGCCATGGAGGAAGAAGAAGAGGAGGGGGTGGAGGAGAGAGGTGTGTCACAACCAGTAGTAGCATTTTGGAGGCGTGGTGGCGGAACAACCTCCAACACAACTGCACCTTGTCCTGCATCCTTCCCAGCTGTCAGAAGAGTCATCCAATGGGCCGTGAAAGATAGGTAATATCCCTGTCCATGCTTACTGGACCATGAGTCAGCAGTAATATGCACCTTACCGCTGACCGCCCTGTCCAGCGAAGCATGGACATTGCCTTCCACATGCCGGTAGAGAGCCGGAATCGCCTTCCGTGACAAAAAGTTGGGTTTGGGAACCCGCCACTGAGGAACCGCACATTGCACAAACTCACAGAAGGGGGCCGAGTCTTCCAACTGAAAAGGCAGCAGTTGAAATTCTAGCAATTTAGCCAAGCTAGCATTCAAACACTGGGCATGTGGATGGCTGGGAGTGAACTTCTTTCAACGGTCCAGCAGCTGGGGCAGGGGAATTTGCCTGCTACAATCGGACGTTGGTGTACTGTTAGCAGAGTGCCCGCAAGTACTTGGCTGTGACACACCTAATTCTACACCTTCATTCCTCTCAGTGCAGGTTTCAGAAAGGACTGAAGGTATAGTGGGGTTGGAGATCCCAGCTGATGAGGAGCAAAGAGAGGTCCCCTTTGTTCTTTGGTGTGGGTCTTTAACCACTTCAGCCCCGGACCAATAAACACCTTAAGGACCAGAGGTCTTTTTCCAATTTCGCACTGCGCTGCTTTAACTGGTAATTGCGCGGTCATGCAATATTGCACCCAAACAAAATTTGCGTCCTTTTCTTCCCACAAATAGAGCTTTCTTTTGATGGTATTTGATTGCCTCTGCGATTTTTATTTTTTGCGATATAAATGGAAAAAGAGCGAAAATTTGGAAAAAAAAAGATTTTCTTCTTTTTGTTATAAGAAAAATCGAATAAACTAAATTTTAGTCATACATTGAGGGCAAAATTTATTCAGCCACATGTCTTTAGTAAAAAAAATGTCAATAAGCATATATTTTTTGGTTTGCACAAAAGTTATAGCGTCTACAAACTAGAGTACATTTTCTGGAATTTACACAGCTTTTAATTTATGACTGCCTATCTAATTCCTTGAGGTGCTAAAATGGCAGGGCAGTACAACCCCCCCCCCCAAATGACCCCATTTTGGAAAGTAGACACCCCAAGCTATTTGCTGAGGGCCATGTTGAGACCATTGAATATTTTTTTTTTGTCCCAAGGGATTGAATAATGACAAAAAAAAAAATAAAAAAATTTTTTACAAAAAGTTGTCACTAAATGATATATTGCTCACACATGCCATGGTTATATGTGGAATTGCACCCCAAAATATATTCCGCTACTTCTCTCGAGTATGGGGATACCACATGTGTGGGACTTTTTGGGAGTCTAGTCGCGCACGGCACCCCGAAACCCGATCACCACCTTCAGGATTTCTAAGGGTGCAAATTTTTGATTTCACTCCTCACTACCTATCACAGTTTCGAAGGCCATAAAATGCCAAAATAGCACAAAACCCCCCAAAATGACCCCATTTTGGAAAGTAGACACCCCAAGCTATGTACTGAGAGGCATGTTGAGTCCATGGAATATTTTATATTTTGCCACAAATTGCGGGAATATTACAAACTTTTTTTTTTTTGCACAAAGTTGTCACTAAATGATATATTGCTCACACATGCTATGGGCATAAGTCAAATTACACCCCAAAATAAATTCTGCTGCTTCTCCCGAGTACGGGGATACCACATGTGGGGGACTTTTTGGGAGCCTAGCCACGCACGGGACCCCGAAAACCAAGCACTGCCTTCCGGATTTAAATATAAAATGCTACCATAAAAACTGTTAGCGATCACAGGGATCAGGCCTGACTCTGCGATCGCTGCAGTTATCTGTTTAGTGTTTTGTAAGTGACAGTGATCGATCGATACTGTACTTGGGTGGGCTGGGCAGAGGGGCAAAACGCAGGTGCTAGCAGGTATCTGGGCTGATCCCGCTAACAATGCATTTTTTTGGAACCCTAAACTGCTGGGGACGCTAGTATAGATCTGATCAGATCAGATATTGATCTGTTCAGATTCTATACCACTACGGGAGGTTTATGCTTTGCGTGTGGGTGTTAGCGGTACTGGCATTAACCTAGCGCTGCCTGGGGCGACGCAGACCCTGACCCTAAAACCTAATTGATATCACCCGCCGGGTGATCAGGGGGTTAAACCTTTATTGGGTAATAAATGGTGGGTGCCCTGATGCTATAAAAAGCAAACTAACCAGAGTCCCCCGTAACACTTATACGGTGATCAGTGGTGAAAGTGTTAACTAGGGGCAATTGGGGGGTTCAAATTTTTATTAGGTAGTATATGGGGGTCCCTGGCACTATATAAAAACCTGACGGGGAATCTAAATAACTAACTGGCTAACCAGCGTCACCAGTGACACTTATACTGTGATCGCTGGTGAAAGGGTTAACTAGGGGCAATCAGGGGGTTAAAACCATTATTGGGTAGTATATGGGGGTACCTAACGCTATAAAAACCTGGCGGTAAACCTAAAAAAATAACTAGCTACCTAACGACACTAGTGACACTAATGCAGCGATCAGAAAAACGATCGCTTAGTGACACTGGCAAAAGGGGGTGAAAGGGTTTACTAGGGGCAATCAGGGGGTTAAAACCATTATTGGGTAGTATATCGGGGTACCTAGCGCTATAAAAACCTGGCGGTGAACCTAAAAAAAAAACTAGCTACCTAGCGACACTAGCGACACTAATGCAGCGATCAGAAAAATGATCGCTTAGTGACACTGGCAAAAGGGGTGAAAGGGTTTACTAGGGGCAATCAGGGGGTTAAAACCATTATTGGGTAGTATATCGGGGTACCTAGCGCTATAAAAACCAGGCGGTGAGCCTAAAAAAATAACTAGCTACCTAGCGACACTAGCGACACTAATGCAGCGATCAGAAAAATGATCGCTTAGTGACATTGGCAAAAGGGGGTGAAAGGGTTAACTAGGGGCAATCAGGGGGTTAAAATCATTATTGGGTAGTATATCGGGGTACCTAGCGCTATAAAAACCTGGCGGTGAACCTAAAAAAAAAACTAGCTACCTAGCGACACTAGCGACACTAATGCAGCGATCAGAAAAATGATCGCTTAGTGACACTGGCAAAAGGGGGTGAAAGGGTTAACTAGGGGCAATCAGGGGGTTAAAACCATTATTGGGTAGTATATCGGGGTACCTAGCGCTATAAAAACCAGGCGGTGAACCTAAAAAAATAACTAGCTACCTAGCGACACTAGCGATACTAATGCAGTGATCAGAAAAATGATCGCTTAGTGACATTGGCAAAAGGGGGTGAAAGGGTTAACTAGGGGCAATCAGGGGGTTAAAACCATTATTGGGTAGTATATCGGGGTACCTAGTGCTATAAAAACCTAGCGGTGAACCTAAAAAAATAACTAGCTACCTAGCGACAGTAGCGATACTAATGCAGCGATCAGAAAAAATTGTGTGCCTGTGTGTACCTACATGTCAGTGTAGTGTTGGTGCACACTTACTTTGTGTCTTCTCCTCGTAGTCCGGTCAAAAAGACCGCCCCGAGGAGAATGACAACACTTCCTCCTTCCTGTGTAAACAATACACAGTGGGAGGAAGCTTCTCATTGGCCAGGAGCGATCCAGAGGGGGTGGCCAGAAACCAACGGCCATCCGCTCATCACGGATCGCTCCTGGAGTGAACCGGACCACCGTATCCAGCGGGAGGGGGTCCGATCGGACCCCCCACCCGCTGGAAGGCAGGCACGTACATGTACGTGCTTATGCCTGCCTATGCCATTGTGATGATGTAAATTGGCAATACGGCGGTCCTTAAGTGGTTAAGGTATGCTTGCCAACGAGCTGAATGGCAGGTCAAAATATGTCTGGTCAAGCATGTGGTGCCCAAGCGGCTGATGTTTTGGCGACACGAGATACGCTTGAGACATATGTTGCTGCCCTTAAGCTTGCCCCTGGAGGGCATCCTGCCTCTTTGGAGATGTGCCTTCTCCTCCTCTTTCCTATCAGGCACCCACGTGGAGTCAGTGACCTCATCATCCCCTCCCTCTTCATCACTGGAGCAAACCTGGAAGTATGCTGCAGCTGGTGGAACATGACTGCTAGATTGCTGTCCTTCTTGAGCATCCCCTCTCTCTGGGCTCAAACTACTGCCTTCTTCTAGCTGGATATCATCATCAGAGCCTTCAAAACGCTGGGCATCCTCCTGGAGCATGTACCCAACACTGTGCTCAAACAGTTCGGGGACTCCTTAGGAGGACATGGTGGGTCTAGGGAAGGAGAGACTGATGACATTGAGACGAGGGAAGAGGATGCATTGGCAGCTGCTTTGTCAGTACCCTGAGCCTGGGTTAGAGAGGATGAGGAGAATGAGGAGGATGACGAGGGCTTGGTCATCCACTCTACCACACCTTCCACATGATGTGGCTCAACACGTCCAGCTGCCGAAAATAAGGACAAGTGTGTCCCACAAGTGTGCCACGTGCTGATGATGATGCACAGTGTCCATGACCATCACTGTTGTCTCTAGACACAGAGCCTGCTTGCCCTCTTTTATTGGCTCGTGACTGTCTGCCTCTCCTTGTTGCCCTTCCAGACATACTAATGGCCTGCAGGGAGATGGGAAAACAAGAAATTGGGGTAGCTTTAGGTGCACACTGAGCAGATGACACAGTACACCGACTGTAATTACTGCAGCTGCCTGCCTGTGGTATAGGATCTGAAGAACACCAGCAATTGGGGTAGCTTCAGGTGTATACTGTGCAGGTGGCACAATACACCGACTCTAACTGCTGCAGCTGCCTGTGGTATAGAAACAGAACAACACCAACAATAAGGGTTAGCTTCAGGTGTATACTGTGCAGGAGGCACACAACACCCACTGTAACTGCTGCAGATGCCTGTGTTAGAGAAACAGAACAACACCAGCAATAAGGGGTATCTTCAGGTGTATACTGTGCAGGAGGCACACTACACCCACTGTAACTGCTCTAGGTTAACAAGCAAAGATGACACTGTCCCTGCCTATCCTGCTCTCTCCCTGCACGCCAACACACTACACAAGTTCGCCGCACTGGTGGCCTTATATAGTGTGGGGCGTGCACTAAGTCCCCCTGAGCTATAATTGCCCACAGGCATCCTGCCTGTGGCCAATTATGGCTCTCTTCACTGCCGGTGCTATGATTGGCCAAGCATGTTGGGTCACAGTGCATGTTTGGCCAATCATGAGCCAGAAATGCACTGCGATGGCGCAGTGCATTGTGGGCCCTGAGCGCCACACGAATATGGCGCGAATGGCCCACAAAGTTCTGGATTCGCCGAACAGCCGAAAAGCCGGTGTTCGAGTTGAACATGCGTTCGACTTGAACACCGAGCTCATCCCTAGTCCCAGGGCACACGCCTTATCCCGATTGCCACGCTGCATGTCCCCAGGGGCGCGCAAGGGAGGCAAAAACTGGAGGATGCCATATGACGCCCGCCCAGAGGGAGGAGATATATTCGTGCCAGTGTCATTTTATATGGGGCCTGTATGGAAGTGGTTAAAACAACAAGCAACAAAAAGTACCATACTGCAGTAATCCTAATTAACCACTACAATACAGGGCACTTTCACCCCCTTCCTTCCCAGCCCAATTTTCAGCTTTCAGCGATCTAGCGCTTTCAGTGACAATTGCGCGGTCATGCTACACTGTACCCAAATGAAATTGTTATCATTTTGTTCGCACAAATAGAGCTTTATTTTGGTGTTATTTATTCACGACTCCGTTTTTTTTTTTTTTGCGATATAAGCGCAAAAAAAGCGGAAATTTGGAAAAAAAACAATATTTTCTTTTTTCTATTTTAAAAGAAATCCAATAAAATCAAATTTTGTCATAAATTTAAGCCAAAATGTATTCTGCTACATGTTTTTGGTAAAAAACATTCCGTTAAGTGTATAATAATTGGTTTGTGTGATCAGGGACATATGTACGCAAATGATCATGTACATATGTGTGCCGGTGATCACGTACATATGTGTGCAGATAATCATTGGGACATGTGATTTTAGTGGGACATATGTGGGGGACATGTTTTTATTATTAGGGACATGTGTTTTTATTATTTGGGGACATGTATGTTTTGGGGACATGTGTGTTTTGGGGACATATGTGGGGACTGTGTTTGTACTGTGTGGTGTGTGGTGTGTTGACACTACACTGATGATCAGTGAGTAAAAAGCTGTAAAAAGTAGCCCATACTCACTGATCATCAGCCGGCTGCAGCGTTCTGCTCTCCTCTCCTCAGCGATGACTTCCGTGTGAGGAGAGGAGAGCCGATTGCCTAGCAATCGGCTGTTTGTTTACATCACATGACGGCTGTGATTGGACACGGCCGTCATGTGATCAGGAGGGCCAATCACAGAGCCCTCCTGCCGATCTGAGATGTGCCGTGTCCGGGTGACACGAGCACATCGGGATCGCGCCACTGCGCGGGCACGCGCGCGTGCGATCCCGCTACTTCTGAAGGACGTTGCTGAACGTCCTATCAGGAGTAGACGGCTCCCACCCGGCCGTATATATGCATTGGCCGGGTGGGAAGTGGTTAAGAAACTATTAAAAAAAAAAACTATTGCACACTTGGCAGGATGTAACCTAAAAATAAACACACCCAAACATTTGAGAAATGCTTTATTAAAAATAAATTTCCACAACGTGCATCATTGGACTTTTTCAATAAAGGACTTGTCAGACTTTTGGGTGTGTTTATTTCTAAATTACATTCTTTTTTTGTAAGTGAGTAGGGGTACTATGTACCCTTTACTCATTCACATGGGGTGGAATTTGAGGTATCCGCATCCTTGTTTTTTTAAGAGGGATTCCAGATCCCTAGGGATCCCTAGTTATATGTATTTATAACTTTATAGCTTTAAGCTCTCTTAAGCCCCGTACACACGAGCGGACTTTTCAACATCCAAAGTCTGACGGAATGATTCCGGCAGACTATTCGATCGTGTGTGGGCTGCAACGGACTTTTGATTCGCAAAAGTCTGACAGACTATAGAAATTGAACATGCTTCAAATTTTTCCACCAGAACTCTGCCGGACCCAGTTCCTACCGAAAAATTTGCTCGTGTGTATGCTATTCCGACGGACTAAAACCGACGCTAGGGCAGCTATTGGCTACTGGCTATGAACTTCCTTATTCGAGTCCAGTCGTACGTCATCACATTCGAATCCGTCGGAGTTTGGTGTGATTGTGTGTGGCCAAGTCCGCTCATTCGGAAAGTCCGTCAGAACTGTCAGAACTCCGGCAGAACTCCTTCGAAAGTCTGTCGGACATAAGTCTGGTCGTGTGTACGCGGCATTAGGCCGCGTACACACGGGCGGATTGTCTGGCCAACTAAGTTCGTCAGACAATCCGACAGACAGTCCGTCCAACTTTTGAATGAACGGACTTGACCACACACGATGAACAGACAGTCCGCTGAAAGCTTGCGCGATGACGTATACAGCACGTACGACGGGACTAGAAAAACGACGTCCAATACACAGCAATGCAACCTTCGGCCGTGTAAATCCTTTCTGAGCATGCGCCATACTTAGTCCGTCCAACTTGCCTACACACGAGCGGACTGTCCGCTGAAACCAAGTTTGGACGGACAAAACCAAGTTTGGACGGACAAAATTACGGAAATTCCTTAAGACTTTGTTCGTCAGACTGTCCGCTGAAAAAGTCCGCTGAAGCCCACACACGAGCGGATTGTCCGCTGAAACACGGTTCAGCGGACTAAGTTGGGCAGACAATCCGCCCGTGTGTACGCGGCCTTAGACTCTCTTCTATCAGAAAAGTATTTCTTTCTAGATGTACATCAACTGCTTTTGCAAACCATTTCCTGCTTCTGTGATTGGCTCACTGATTATACTAGAAGTATGCACTAAGATATAAGTCAGATTTTAGGCATCCTTTGCAATAGAAATTTACAAAGCGATGCAGGCCCTACGACTTTACCAGGTGATTATAATGAACCAGACACTCCCATTCAAAATAAGTTTGTAAAGGAAAGGACATGATGACACAGAAAGCTATTTCTTCTGAGCTGAAACAGTTTGAAATCTGCTACAAAGTTGGTTAAAATCCCTGCAATGTACATTTTCTAAACAAAAGTGCAGTTACTTTTCAAAGCTTTACTACTAACAAGCCAATCTCAGGTATCATCTGCATCTTTATAAGCCCAAAAATGGGCACTGTGAGAGATTGGCATAAATGAGAGCTAATGGCATTCAATGTAGAGTATTTACTTTTGAAGTCACATTTACCATTTATAGAATGATTATTAATAAGGGAATCCATTTCTGTCACTTTAATCATCATACTGGAATCTGCAGAGAAAGCAAAACAAATATCAAATTATAAACAATGTCCCCTCAAATCATTATTCAGTCTATAAATAGAGTCAGTCTATGCACATTTTCCTTTACTAGCAATCATATTCCCTGTGCCAAAAAAGGGAAAGATGGGGGGCGCATGCGCGGCGCGATGCGGAGCGGACGCGCTTGATCGGAGCTCCGTCAGCCTCGGAATCCCAAGCTCCATTCCCAGGGCTATTCAAGCATTTTATCACCCGAAAACCATAAGAACCCCTGCGGGACAGATCGGTGCATGCCGTCTAGCAGAAAGGCGCACGGACGCCGTTTCCAACACTCTTTAACTAACTTTCTTCTCCAAGCAAAGAAAGGCATTGCAGGCATGCCTCAAAATGGCGTTGACCGCCCGGGGGCCTCAATCAGCCCTTCGTCCGAGAACTCCTAAAAACAAGGCGAATGTGAGTACAACTCTCCTCTCTCTAAAGCTGACCTTGACGCTAGCCTATCCTCCATATATAACAAACTGGCAGACAAAATACAGCTAGAACTGAATAAATCCACAAATTTGCTATCGCAAGAAATAGCCACCATAGGAAGCAGAACTGATATTCTGGAGACCAAACATGACAAGCTTTCTTTGGCTCATAATAATTTAAGGAAGGACTATGAAGCTCTGGCTGACAATTTTTCACACATGCAAGCCCAAATTGAGGATTTGGACAACCGCAATCGCAGACATAATATCAGATTGCGAGGGATCCCTGAATCTATTCCCTGCAGTTACCAAATTCTTTCATAAGCGTGTTCCAGAGAAACCCCCCTCTGCTTTTACTTGTGACAGAATACACAGAACCCTGCGACCTAAACCCACTCCAGATAAACCTCCTTGTGATGTAATATTATGCATGAAAGATTTCCTCACCAAGGAGGATATCATGCGTGCTTCAAGAAACACTCCTAACATTGAGTTTGACGGTCACAGGATCCAGATATACCCTGATATCTCCCCTGCTATGCTTGAAAGGAGACACAGGCTGAAAGAAGTAACCACCGCCCTACAAGCAGCTAGAATAAAGTACAGATGGGGATTTCCTTTTAAACTCTCCGTACTGCATAATGGCTCGACTTACACAGTATTTAATATTATTGAAGGTAAAGAACTGCTGGTCAAACTGGGCCTGCTGAATCCAGATCAACCACCCAGACTTCCCTCCACCCCCAGATCATACCCAATTTGGTCCACACCAGCTTCCAGGAGAAATCAACGTGAACAGAGGAGATGGTGTCAATAATTTCAAGATCAAGCACCTTGATATCCTCTGCCTATTCTCTACTTTTTGCTGCAATCATTGCTGATTCGCAATATGCCTTGTTGGAACAACAATACAGCGGAATATTTACACAGAGATGAAGATTAGAAGATATAAAGACACAAACAGAAGAAAAATAACTTATCTTTAAATAAACTTTTTTTTTTTATTTCCATCCCTGGTCAGTCTATAGGCCCTATGGCTCTTGTCCCCACAACTATTTGTTCCCCCCCCCCTTTTTTTTATATAATTTTGCATCTGCTGCAATATCTTGCACCTACAATTTTTTCTGTTTTACTTTATATTAAATATAGCTTGGGTCATCCGCCGCTGCTAGATTGTCCCCCTATCCACCCTCTGAGCCAGATTCACTCCCCCCTTTTCTTTTTTTAGGTTTGGGGTTGAAACACTCACTCCACTAGGTGGGCTGAGGATCGATGTGTCCTCATTTTTGTATTTTGTGGTCATGTTACTTGTTGTTTCATGACCCCCAGTTTTTTTCTGTTAGTTTTCTTTTTTTTTTGTGAATTTTTCCGCTTCCTTTGCATTAAAATTCAGTAAGACCTTTTCACTAAGGTATATGTTTTTGACAAATATCGTTGAAAATGCTTTGATGATTTTGTTCTCAATATTCTACAATTCATTGGTACCTGGTGATTTTTCTTTACATTGTATTGCTTTTGTTCTTAGTGATAATCCTATTAGATACACATTGTCTCTTATTAGATCAAGCCCTTATATAGCCTCACCCCTCCCTTTATCATCTGTCTTTAATTCAGATGATATTCTATTCCAAATTACGTGATGGGTATAAAAATTTTCTCACATAATGTTCAAGGATTCAACTCCCCCAATAAAAGGAAAAAAGCCTTTAGACACTATAAAAGATTGGGAGCTGATATCCTATTACTTCAAGAGACCCACTTCTCAAACTCCAACCATCCCCAAATCTTTGACAAAACTTATAACCAATTTTATTATACTACATTCCCCAAGAAGGCAAGGGGTGTGGCTATATTTATACGCAACTCAATCATTTTTGATATACAGGAATTGTATAAAGATTTGGACAGCCGCTTTATAATTATCAAAGGTCTGGTCAATAGTAAACATTTAACTATCGCCTCAATATATGCACCAAACGAATCACAACCTACCTTTTTTTTCCAAATTTTTTTAAATCTTAGACCAGTATAACTCCACTCACATTATTTTAGGTGGAGATTTTAACTTAGCTGCTCATCCAGCATTAGATAGGAGTAGAGTCACTCCCTCCTCAAAGGCTTTCACTAAAACCATTCTGTATTCCCTTAATAAATTTCAACTAGTCGATTTGTGGAGAGCTCATGTGGGAATTAAAGCTTATACACACTATTCTTTTCCGCACAATTGCCATGCTCGCTTGGACTACATTTTCAGTATCTTATATTACTAGCTAACTCATCTAAAGCCTCAATTCTCAAATGCCCATGGTCAGACCACCAAATCTCTACGTTTGAAACGTCCCACATAGGTCTTACCCCCACTCCATTTAGTTGGCGTTTGAACGACTCTCTACTTACTGACCCTAGCATCTCACTTCAAATCTCCTCCCACATAAAAGAATACTTTACACATAACTCTCTATCTGAAACCTCCCCTGCCACACTCTGATCTGCACATAAAACAGTTATGAGAGGTCACTTAATCAGCATAGCCTCTAGAAAAAACAAATCCAGATTGGCAGATATCAAACGCCTTACTAAAGATTTAGACTATGTCTATAACAAACTTAACCGATCCCCAACACAAGATCTCAATAACCTAATCTACACCAAACGCCATGAACTAAATTCAATCCTTTCATCTGATGTAGAAAAGTCACTTAGGTTTTCAAAATCCAAATTTATTCTTCACAGCAATTCCTCTACAACCATGTTTGCTAGGAAACTTAATCAAAACCATAATCCAACCCATGTCTATAAGCTCAGAAATCACAGAGGTAATATAGTTACCCACCCGCAAGAGATTCTTGACATTTTTTCAGATTTCTACAAGAACCTCCAATCCGGCCCTCAAACTCACCCATATAATTCCTCACTCAACTGGCTTGATACTCTACAACTCCCCTCTCTATCTAATCAACAAATAGCCACACTTAATGAAACAATTACAGACCTTGAGATCACACATATAATTAAAACTCTAAAACCTTCTACTGCCCCTGGCCCAGACGGCTTCACCACCTCCTACTATAAAAAAAAATTGGGTCAATTTTAGCCCCAAATTTAACTAAATTATTCAATTATATACTTCAGGGCAACCATTTTCCGGATGACATGTTATTGGCTAATCTTTCCCTTATCCCCTAACCCCACAAGGACCACACCCTACCACAAAACTATCGACCTATATCTGTCCTCAATAATGATCTTAAAATATTTGGTAGAATCTTAGCTGACAGATTGGCGGCAGTGGTATCTCCTTTAATCCACTCCGACCAAACTGGATTTATACCAGGTAGGCAAATTATAGACAATATAAGACTGGTATCTAAAATTGTTCAAGATGCCAATCTTCACTTCAGACAAGTTTGCATATTGAGCCTTGACATACACAAGGCATTCGACAGCATAAATTGGACATATCTAAACTACCTCCTTCCTAAATTTGGCCTTTCAGATAAATTTATACATGGATTTAATGCCTTATATCATTCTCCCCAAACAAGAATAAAAATCCCAGGTAACAACTCTAATTTTTAGAGACAGATAGGGTTGCCCACTTTCTCCACTCCTATTTGCCTTGGCAATTGAACCCCTAGCCTATTTTATTAGGAACAATATAAATATTAAAGGCTGCGAAAAAAATCACAGAGAATTTAAATTAAGCTTGTATGCTGATGATACTCTCTTATTTTTACAGATCCCCTTCTATCACTACCTAATGTATTGGATGTTCTCCAAAAATTGCACTCACTCTCTGGTTTGAAAATTAATCTAAACAAATGTTCAGCCCTTTCTATCAATATTCCTTCCATCATAAAGGCTATCCTACGAGAAAAATTCCCTTTTATTTGGTGTCCCATATCCTTTAGATATCTTGGGGTACATATCACCGCCTCATGCAACACATTCTACAAACAAAACTACCCCCCTCTTGTCTCACACATTAGCTCCTTATTAAAATTATGGTCTTCATTTCACATCTCATTTATGGGCAAGTTGTGTGCCGTTAAGATGACTCTGTTACCGAAACTTCTTTTCTTGTGCAGAGCTCTCCCGGTCAACGTCTCTAAGTCGAGATTGCATTCTCTTCAAAGAGAGATCAATACATTCATATGGTCAGGAAAAAAAAAACATATTTAGTTACGTACTAATGCATAGACCACAGTCAAAAGGAGGTTTGGGGCTATCTAACATATGGCAGTATTTCTTAGCGGCCAGATTTTCTCAGCTTGCTCAATGGTCAGCACAAATGGACAATGTTCCATGGTTATCCTTTTAAAACTCCTCGATCCTCCCATTTTTCCTCCCGGGCCTCCTCTGGACTGACTTAAATTTATATCGTAAATTAATTAAACGCAATATTATAGTTGCACATTCTATACAACTCTGGTCTAAACATAAAGATAATTTTAAATAAGTTTCAAATCCCCCACCCCTGGTCGCATTCTTGGGCGATCCCAGACTCCCACAGGCTTATAGGGATTACAACGGTTTCTTATTATGGACCAATAACAAATTAACTTCCCTTAGATCTCTTGCCAAAAATCTGAAATTCCCTTTGTTCAATTACTTTCAAGAACAATATGGTTTCCCGCCTTCCGAACTCTCCGGCTATAATCAAATTAAGAGATTCTATGAGGATCACTATTCCCTTACGCTACCACCCTCTTACACAATTTTTGAACAAATTTGTATCAATTCCCCACAGTAATAAAGGCATCATCTCATTGTTGTATAGTCATTTAAATGGTATCTCTGCTCCAGAGAAATTGGGTCCTATGCTTCAATGGGAATCTGACCTTGACTGCACCTTTTCAACCCAAAGTTGGGATGTTATGTCAGATAATCTTCGCAAGAGTAATTGTGCTATGTCAATTAGAGAAACTCCTATAAAACTTCTAACCAGGTGGTATCTCACCCCCCCAAAAACTACATAATTCCTACCCCACAGTCTCCCCTAATTGCTTTAGGGGCTGTTCCGAACCTGGAACACTGTTACACATTTTTTGGGGGTGTAAACTCCTCAAACCAACTTGGCAAACTGCGAACAATGTTATTAACAAAATTTCAGGTCAAACAATTGAGATAACACCTTCTACATGCCTCCTTTTTGCTTCCATTCCCAATACCCCAAAATCCTGTATCAGACTTATTCGCTCTTTATTCAGTGCCATTCATTGGATGATTGCTTTTAATTGGAAATCTAAAGACCTTATTTGGTCTCAAGTTCTATTCAGAATGGAAACCATCAAAGTTACTGAAAGAATTCAACATACCCTCCAAGATAATATGCATATTTTTAATAAAAAATGGTCACACTGGGACCCCTCCTAATTTTCCTGACCTTTTTATATAGTTTTTCTCACAGTGCTTTGAATGCATCTATTGACTTTACCATTTCTTATCTGTAATAGTTTGTATGACTACACTTATTGTAACAAAGTGACCATTGTGTACCAATTTTGTCTGTCAAGATTTTAATAAAACTTTTGTAAACCAAAAAAGGGAAAGATTTGGGCAGTTGTTTTCTGCAGTAGAGGAGTATGGAGAGCATGACAGTCTGCAGTATGTACAGGAAAAAAAGTGTGGAGGGGATAGACATGTGCAGAACAGAAAAACAAATTTGTTTCATTTCAAATTCGTTATGGTACTAATTTTGTTCCAATATGGAATTTGTTTCCTTTGGTTTTGGAATTCTTTTAGTTTAGTTTTCGTTACATTTTATTTTGTTTTAGTTTAACCTCATTTCATTTATTTATTTTACAATGAACTCCAATGATTAGAATTCAGATTGGTCAAAAAAAGATTGAACGATCCGAATTCTGTGTGAAGAAATAGCTGGTTGTTAAGAAGCCGGCAGGGAAGAAGGCGGCCCACGTCCTTAACAACCATGAGTCATCATCTGTCAGCGGGCTTCCCCACAGACAGGTGAATGTAAAGAAAAGAATGCCATCATTGCCCGGCAATTAAAAAAAAAGAAAAAAGAAAAATGATGTGGGTTCTCCCTCCCCAGTCCATAACAAGGCCCTTCAGGCCAACGCCAAAATTAAAAAGAAAACAGCGTAGGGTCACCCCAAAATTCATACCAGACCCTTATCCAAGCATGCAGCCCAGCAGGTCAGGAAAGGGGGAGACAAGCAAGCACCCCCCTCCTGAACCATACCTGGCCACATGCCCTCAACATGGGGGGTGGGTGCTTTGGGGCAGGGGGGACTCTGCGCCCCCCCCACCTCAAAGCACATTGTCCCTATGTTAATGGGGACAAGGGCCTCTTCCCGACAACCCTGGGCAGAGATTGTCAGGGTCTGTAGGCAGGGGGCTTATCGGAATCTAACAAGCAGACCCCCCAGATCCTGCCCCCCATGCAAATGGGTATTGCGGACCCATACCCATTCACCAAAAAAAGTGTAAAAAAACAATAACCACAAGAAACTTTTTTTGAAAACTCCTTTATTAAAAAAAATTGTGTCCCTTATTGTAGATTCATCTTCAATCACGCTGCCCAGCAGACCCCCAAAAAAATGGAAAAACGCTCTTGCCTTCTGGGAGGCCTCCCGCCGACTGCCCGCTCTGTGAGCAATATGCACAGGAGAGGAGTATTGAGGGTATGACAGTAAGAAATATGTACAGGAGAGGATTATGACAGTGGGCAGAATGTATAGGAGAGCAGTGTGGAGGGTATGACAGTGGGCAATATTACAGGAGAGGAGTGTGAATGGTATTGCAGTGGGCAGTATGTACAGAAGAGGACTGTGGAGGGTATGACAATGAGCAGTATGTACAGGAGAGGAGTATGGAGGGTATGACAGTGGGCAATATGTACAGGAGAGGAGCGTAAGGGTATGGCATTTGAAAGTATGTACAGGAGAGGGATGTGGAGTGCATGGCAGTAAGCAGTATGTGCAGGAGAGGAATGTGCGGGGCATGACAGTGGTCAGAATGTACAGGAGAAGAGTGTGGAAGGTATGACAGTTGGCAGAATGTATAGGAGAGCAGTGTGGAGGGTATGACAGTGGACAATATTACAGGAGAGGAGTGTGGATGGTATTGCAGTGGGAAGTATGTACAGGAGAGGAGTGTGGAGGGTATGACAGTA
Organism: Lithobates pipiens; assembly: GCF_037356315.1. Classification (NCBI taxonomy): domain Eukaryota; kingdom Metazoa; phylum Chordata; class Amphibia; order Anura; family Ranidae; genus Lithobates; species Lithobates pipiens. The sequence goes on from NW_027507903.1 coordinate 670,532,862, forward strand.
AGCAGTATGTGCAGGAGAGGATTGAGGGGGGTATGACAGTGGTCAGAATGTACAGGAATAGAGTGTGGAGGGTATGGCAGTGGGCAGTATGTACAGGAGATGGGCGTGGAGGGGATGACAGTGAGCAATATGTACAGGAGTGGAGTGTGGAGGGTATGACACTGGGCAGTATGTGGAGGAGAGATGTATGAAGGGTATGCCAGTGGGAAGTATGTACAAGAAAGAAGTGTAAGGGTATGACAGTGGGCAGTATGTACAGGAGAGGAGTATGGATGGTATGACAGGGGTCAATATGTACAGGAGAGGAGTGTAATGGTATGACATTAGGCAGCACAGTGGTGTAGTGGTTAGCCCTTTTACCTAGCAGCAATAGGGCCACTGGTTCCCGACCATGACTCCATCTGTCTGGAGTTTGCATGTTCTCCCTGTGTCTGCATGGGTTTCCTCCCACACTCCAAAAGACATGCTGGCAGGTTAATCAGATCCTGTCTACAAAAAAATTAAATTGGCCCTAGTATGTAGTGTTTGTAAGCACGTTGCAATCCTTCAAGGTAAATGGCAGCAATATATCAAGATGCAACTCAAATCAGCTCAAGTATGTACATGAGAGGAGTGTGGAGAGTATGTATAGGAGAGTAGTGTAAGGAGTATGAAGTGTAGGGGGTATGACATTGGGCAGTCTGCACAGACGAGAAGTATGGAGGGTATGACAGTGGGCAATATGTACAGGAAGGAGTGTAAGGGTATGATATTGGGAAGTATGTACAGGAGAGGAGTGTGGAGGATATGTACAGGAGAGGAGTGTAGAGGGTATGACACTGGGTAGTATATACAGGAGAACTGTGTGATGGGCATGACAGTGGGCAGTATGTATAGGAAAGGAGTGTGGAGGGTATGACAGTGAGCAGTATGTACAGGATAAGTGTGTGATGGGTATGACAGAGGGCGGTATGTAGAGAAGAGGAGTGTGGAGGGAATTACAGTGGGCAGTATGTTCAGGAGAGGAGTGTGGAGGATATGACAGTGGGCAGAATGTACAGGAGAGGAGTGTGGAGGTTTGACAGAGGGTGGTATGTACAGGAGAGGAGTGTGGAGGGTATGACAGTGAGCAGTATGTACAGGAGAAGTGTGTGATAGGTATGACAGAGGGCAGTATGTACAGAAGAGAAGTGTGGAGGGAATTACAGTGGGCAGTATGTTCAGGAGAGGAGTGTGGATGATATGACAGTGGGCTGCATGTACAGGAGAGGTGTTTGGAGGTTTGACAGAGGGAGATATGTACAGGAGAGGAATGTGGAGGTATGAGAGAGGGTGGTATGTACAGGAGAGGAGTGTGCTGGGTATGACGATGGGCAGTATTTACAGGAAAGGCATGTGGAGGGTATGACAGTGGGCATTTTATACAGTAAAGGTGTGTGATGGGCATGACAGTGGGCAGTATGTATAGGAAAGGATTGTGGAGGGTATGACAGTGGGCAGAAAGTACAGAAGAGGCGTGTTGAGGGTATGACAATGGGCAGCATGTACAGGAGAGGAGTGTGGAGGATTTAACAGAGGGTGGTATGTACAGGAAAGGAGTGTGGAGGGTATGAAACTGGTCAGTATATACAGCAGAGGTGTGTGATGGGCCTGACAGTGGGCAGAATGTACAGGAGATGAGCAGGGCTGGACTGGGAAAAAAATTTGGCCCTGGACTTCATCCAGACCGGCCCACTTTAAATTTTGCAAACACACACAAAAACAGTATATAAACTATACGCAATTGCGCAAAAAAATAAATTATTAATCAATTACCGTGGACAGTGACAATAAATTATTAATCAATTACCGTGACCAGTGACAATAAATTATTAATCAGTTATCGTGATCAGTGACATTAAATTATTAATCTATTACCGTGACCAGTGACAATAAATTATTAATCAATTACCATGGTCAGTGGCAGTACATTTACCCCTACCCCCTCCCCCCGCTATGCTGCATATTAAAGTGGTAGTAAACCCGCAAATTTTTTTTTTAACCACCTGCAAAGCAAAAGGCATAATGAGCTAGTATGAACTGCATACTAGCTCATTATGAAATACTTACCTTACAACGAGGCCCCGACATCTGGCCCGACCCACGCCGAGGGAGCTGGCATGCTCCCTCTGCATTTCTTCCGGGTATCGCGGCTCCGGCGCTGTGAGTGGCTGGAGCCGCGATATCATCACTCCCGCGCATGCAATCGGGAGATTTCATCCCGGCTGGGTCCGGCCACTGCCGGACTTTCAGCTGAGAATCCCCTTGTGCGCATGCGCCGCTGCAGTCAGCGGTGCATACCGAGGGGAATATCTCCTAAACCATACAGGTTTAGGAGATATTTTTTTTTACTTACAGGTAAGCCTTACTATAGGCTTTCCTGTAGGTAAAAGTAAAAAAAATACAACCACTTTAAAGATATCACAGACATGCCATGCAGCCTGCATCCAGTATAGCATTTGATTATCTTACTTACTTTAATGACACTGGTGAGGTGATGGACCCTGACCCTGTCTGTGCTGCTGTCTGGAGTGGAGTCCTGGAGCTGTGGAGCAATGTTCTGGTTCCTCTTTACTCCTCGGCAGCACTCTCTCTTCAGTCCCCGGCCAGGCAGCTAAGCTTGGGCAGCAGCTGCTACACTCTGACTCCTCCCATATCCCCGGGCCGCCTCCGCCCTCCGGCCGTGTGTGACGTCACGGCGCTGGGACAAGGAGGCTGCCAGTAAGGTTAGTGAGTGGCAGCATCACGAGGGGGTGGAACCTGTGTGCCGGGCCGGCCCAGATGCTGTAGCGGAGCCGCGGCCGCCGCCATCGCTAAAAATAAAAAAAACACTATGACTCAAACTGACAAGCAGCCCAGCGGCCCACTGAGCCAATCGGCCCACCGGGAATCTCCCGGTAGTCCCGATGGCCAGTATAGGCCTGGAGATGAGTGTGGAGGGTATAACACTGGGAAGTATATACAGGAGATCTGTGTGATGGGCATGGCAGTGGGCAGTATGTATAGAAAAATGAGTGTGGAGGGTATGACAGTGAGCAGTATGTACAGGAGTAGTGTGTGATGGGTATGAAAGAGGGCGGTATGTACAGGAGAGGAGTGTGGAGGGAATTACAGTGGGCGGTATGTTCAGGAGAGGAGTGTGGAGGATATGACAGTGGGCAGCATGTACAGGAGAGGAGTGTGGAGGTTTGACTGAGGCAGGTTTGTACAGGAGAGGAATGTGGAGGTATGAGAGAGGGTGGTATGTACAGGAGTACAGGAGAGGAGTGTGCAGGGTATGACGGTGGGCAGTATTTACAGGAGAGGAGTGTGGAGGGTATGACACTGGGAATTTTATACAGTAGAGGTGTGTGATGGGCATGACAGTGGGCAGTATGTATAGGAAAGGATTGTGGAGGGTATGACAGTGGGCACAAAGTACAGGAGAGGAGTGTGGAGGGTATGACAGTGAGCAGAATGTACAGGATAGGAGTTTGGAGGGTATGACAGTGGGCACTATGTACAGAAGAGGTGTGTTGAGGGTATGACAGTGGGCGGCATGTACAGGAGAGGAGTGTGGAGGATTTGACAGAGGGTGGTATGTACAGGAAAGGAGTGTAGAGGGTATGACACTGGTCAGTATATACAGTAGAGGTGTGTGATGGGCATGACAGTGGGCAGTATGTATAGGAGAGGAGTGTGGTGGGTCAGATAGTCAGCAGTATGTACAGGAGAGGAGTGTGGAGGTATGACAGAGGGTGGTATGTACAGGAGACGAGTGTGAAGGTATGTCAGAGGGCGGTATGTACAGGAGAGGAGTGTAGAGGGTATAACACTGGGCAGTATATACAGAAGTGTGTGATGGGCAGGATATATAGGAAAGGAGTGTGGAGGGTCTGATGGTGGGCAGTATGTACAAGAGAGGAGTGTGGAGGGTATGAAAGAGAGAGGAGTATGACAGTGAGCGTTAAGTACAGGAGAGAAGTGTGAGGGTATGACAGTGAGCAGTATGTACAGGAGAGGAGTGTGGAGGGTATGACAGTGGGCAGAAAGTACAGATGAGTAGTGTGGAGGGTATGACAGTGGGCAAATGTACAGTAGAGGAGTTTGGAGGGTATGACAGTGGGCAAAATGTACAGTAGAGGAGTGTGGAGGGTATGACAGTGGGTAAAATGTACAGGAGAGTAGTGAGTAGGGTATAAAAGAGAGAAGAATGTTCAGCAGAGGCATGTGGAGGGTATGACAGTGGGCAGTATGTAGAGGAGAGTAGTGTGGAGCATATGACAGTGGGCAGCATGTACAGGAGAAGAGTGTGAAGGGTATGACAGTGGGCAACATGTACAGGAGAGGAGTGTGGAGGATTTGACAGTGAGGAGTATGTACAGGAGAGGATTGTGGAGTATATGTAAAGGAGAGGAGTGTGGAGGGTATGACAGTGAGCAGAATGTACCGGAGAGGTGTGTGGAGGGTTATAACAATGGGCAGTATGTACATAAGAGGAGAGTGGAGGGCATAACAGTGAGCAAAATGTACAGGAGAGGAGTGGGGAGGGTATGACAGTGGGCAAAATGTACAGTAGAGGCCTCTGTAGGGTATGACAGTGAGCAGTATGTACAGGGGAGGAACGTGGAGGGTATGACAGTGAGCAGTAACTACAGGAGAGGTTTGTAAGGGCTTGGCAGTGGGCAGTATGTAGAGGAGTGGAGTGTGGAGGGAGTGACAGTTGGCAGTATGTATAGGAGGGGCATGTTGAGGGTATGACAGTGGGCAGTATGTAGAGGAGAGAAGTGTGAAGAGTATGATATTGGGCAGTATGTAGAGGAGAGGAGTGTGGAGGGTACAACAGTGGGCAGTATGTAGAGAAGAGAAGTGTGAAGGATGTGACAGAGAGCGGTATGTACAGTAGAGGAGTGTGGATGGTCTGATGGTGGGCAGTATGTACAGAAGAGGAGTGTGGATGTATGACAGAGGGCAGTATGCACAGGAGAGAGTGTGGAAGGTATGACAGTGGGCAGTATGTACAGGAGGAGTGTGGAGGGTATGACAGTGGGCACCATGTACAGAAGAGGCGTGTTGAGGGCATGACAGTGTGCAGTATTATAGGAGAGGAGTGTGGTGGGTCAGATGGTGTGCAGTATGTACAGGAGAGGAGTGTGGAGGTATGACAGAGGGTGGTATGTACAGGAGACGAGTGTGAAGGTATGTCAGAGGTTGTTATGTACAGGAGAGGTGTATGAAGGGTATAACACTGGGCAGTATATACAGGAGAAGTGTGTGATGGGCACGCCAGTGGGCAGTATGTATAGGAAGGGAGTGTGGAGGGTATGACAGTGGGCAGTATGTACAGGAGAGGAGTGCGAAGGGTATGACAATGGGCAGTATGTACAGGAGAAGTGTGTGATGGGCATGAAAGTGAGCAGTATTTATAAGAAAGGAGTGTGGAGGGTCTGATGGTGGGCAGTATGTACAGGAGAGGAGTGTGGGGGGTATGAAAGGGAGACAAATGTTCAGCAGAGGAGTGTGGAGGGTATGACAGTGAGCAGAATGTACAGGAGAGGAGTGTGGAGTGTATGACAGAGGGTGCTATGTACAGGAGATGAGTGTGAAGGTATGATAGAGGGCAAAATGTAGAGGACTATCTACAGTATGTAGAGGAGAGGAGTGTATTGTATGACAGTGGGCAGCATGTACTGGAGAGGAGTGTGGAGGGTATGACAGTGGGCAGTATGCACAGGAGAAGCGTGTGGAGGGTATGACAGTGAGCAGAATGTACAGGAGAGGAGTGTGGAGTGTATGACAGAGGGTGCTATGTACAGGAGATGAGTGTGAAGGTATGATAGAGGGCAAAATGTAGAGGAATATCTACAGTATGTAGAGGAGAGGAGTGTATTGTATGACAGTGGGCAGCATGTACTGGAGAGGAGTGTGGAGGGTATGACAGTGGGCAGTATGCACAGGAGAAGCGTGTGGAGGGTATGACAGTGAGCAGAATGTACAGGAGAGGAGTGTGGAGTGTATGACAGAGGGTGCTATGTACAGGAGATGAGTGTGAAGGTATGATAGAGGGCAAAATGTAGAGGACTATCTACAGTATGTAGAGGAGAGGAGTGTATTGTATGACAGTGGGCAGCATGTACTGGAGAGGAGTGTGGAGGGTATGACAGTGGGCAGTATGCACAGGAGAAGCGTGTGGAGGGTATGACAGTGAGCAGAATGTACAGGAGAGGAGTGTGGAGTGTATGACAGAGGGTGCTATGTACAGGAGATGAGTGTGAAGGTATGATAGAGGGCAAAATGTAGAGGAATATCTACAGTATGTAGAGGAGAGGAGTGTATTGTATGACAGTGGGCAGCATGTACTGGAGAGGAGTGTGGAGGGTATGACAGTGGGCAGTATGCACAGGAGAAGCGTGTGGAGGGTATGACAGTGAGCAGAATGTACAGGAGAGGAGTGTGGAGTGTATGACAGAGGGTGCTATGTACAGGAGATGAGTGTGAAGGTATGATAGAGGGCAAAATGTAGAGGAATATCTACAGTATGTAGAGGAGAGGAGTGTATTGTATGACAGTGGGCAGCATGTACTGGAGAGGAGTGTGGAGGGTATGCTAGTGGGCAGCATGTACAGAAGAGGAGTGTGGCGGTGTGACAGAGGACGGTATGTACAGGAGAGGAGTGTGGAGCATTTGACAGAGGGCAGTATGTATAGGAAAGGAGTGTGGAGGGTCTGATGGTGAGCAGTATGTACCGGAGAGGAATGTGGAGGTATGAACGAGAGAAGGGTATGACAGTAAGCAGTATTTATAGGAGAGGAGTGTGGAGGGTCTGATGGTGGGCAGTATGTACAGAAGAGGAGTGTGGAGGTATGACAGAGGGTGGTATGTACAGGAGAGGAGTGTGGATGGTATGACAGTGAGAAGTGAGTACAGGAGAGGAGTGTGAGGGCATGACAGTGGGCAGTATGTATAGCAGAGGAGTGTGGAGGGTAGGACAGTGAGCAGTAAGTACAGGAGAGGAGTGTGTATGGTATGAAAAAGAGAAGCATGTTCAGCAGAGTAGAGTGGTAGGTTTGACAGTGGGCAGAATGTACAGGAGAGGAGTGTGGAGGGTATGACAGTGGACAGTATGTACAGAAGAGGGGTGTTGAAGGTATGACAGTGGGCAGTATGTAGAGGAGAGGAGTGTGGAGCATGTGACAGTGGGCAGCATGTACAGAAGAGGAGTGTGGAGGTGTGACAGAGGGCAGTATGTACAGGGGATTAGTGTGGAGGATTTTACAGAGGGTGGTATGTACAGGAAAGGAGTGTGGAGGGTATGATGGTGGGCAGTATGTACAGGAGACGAGTGTGGAGGTATGACAGAGGGCGGTATGTACAGGAAAGTATTGTGGAGGGTATAACACTGGGCAGGAGAAGGAGAAGTGTGTGATGGGTATGATAGTGGGCAGTATGTATAGGAAAGAGTGTGGAGGGTCTGATGGTTGGCAGTATGTACAGGAGAGGAGTGTGGAGAGTATGAACGAGAGAAGGGTATGACAGTGAGCAGTAAGTACTGGAGAGGAGAGTGAGGGCATGACAGTGAGCAGTACATACAGGAGAGGAGTGTGGAGGGTCTGATGTTGGGATTATGTACAGAAGAGGAGTGTGGAGGTATGACACAGGGCGATATGTACAGGAGAGGAGTGTTGAGGGCATGACAGTGGGCAGTATGTACAGGAGAGGAGTGTTGAGGGCATGACAGTGGTCAGTATGTACAGGAGAGGAATTTGGAGAGTATAACAGTCAGCAGTATGTACAGTACAGGAGAGAAGTGTGGAGGGTATGACGGTGGGCAGTATGTACGGGGGAGGTTTGTGGAGGGTATGACAATGGGCAGTATGTACAGGAGAAGAGTGTGGAGGGTATGATAGTGAGCAGTATGTACAGAAGAGGACTGTGGGGCGTATGACATTGGCTCAATCTCTGTATTTGCGGACAATACTAAGCTAAGCAGGGCAATAACTTCTCTGCAGGATGTGGAAGCCTTGCAAGAAGATCTGAACAAATGAATGGGGTGGGAAACTACATGGCAAATGAGGTTTAATATAGAAAAATGTAGGATGGAAAAAGGACCTGGAGAGAGTCCATAGAAGGGCAACAAAACTAATAAAGGGACTGGAGGACCTTAGTTATGAGGAAAGGTTGCGAGCACTGGGAGAGAAGATGCCTGAGAGAGGATATGATTTCAATATATAAATACCGTACTGGTGACCATTCACTAAAATTTGAACAAAAGAGGTTTAACCTTAAACTGCTTAGAGGGTTCTTTACTGTAAGTGCAGCAAAGATGTGGAATTCCCTTCCACAGGCGGTGGTCTCAGCGGGGAGCATCGACAGTTTCAAAAAACTATTAGATAAGTACCTGAAAAACCACAACATACAGGGATATACAATGTAATACTGACATACAGTATCTCACAGAAGTGAGTACACCCCTCACATTTTTGTTAATCTTTTCTTCTATCTTTTCATGTGACAACACTGAAGAAATGACACTTGTCTACAATGTAAAGTAGTGAGTGTACAGCTTGTATAACAGTGTAAATTTGCTGTCCCCTCAAAATAACTCAACACACAGCCATTAATGTCTAAACCGCTGGAAACAAAAGTGAGTACACCTGTGACAGACCTAGCCGTGACAGAGGCTTTTGGAGGAGACTGAATGTTAGCCTCTTGCCGAACGATTGTGGGCCCTGGCATTTGGGGAAACAGTGTTCTTTATTAGCTGTATGCCTGGGGACCCTTGAGGTGGTGCTACTTTGGATTCCGGTCCATATCCCCCCCAAGAGACACAGACTCTGGGAACCCTGAAAATATGATTGGATCACTTCAAATGGGACAGTAATATTCATTAACAATATCTCTCAAGAAATATGAAGATTTTATCCCCCGGACACTGTGAGGTCTATGGCCAGGAAGTATAACTCCTAATATGGGCACTCCAGGAAGTTCATTATAAGTAACCGACCGTCTATTGCTTAGCCGCCTTGGTGTTCGGGAAGGGAATGTCCTAAACGACTTTAACCCCTTTAATACTCGGGGTGTCGTTACAACTGGGGGAAAGCAGCGGGATGATTCCCACAGCCCAGAAGGACATCTACAAGAAGACATCCAAACCTCCACCAGGATCCAAGATCGGGATAGCAGCCTTCAGTCACCCCAGCAGAGATATGGATCTGGCATCAAAGTACCCGGGGCTGCTGCGGATCGTCCTTTCAACAATCCCCAGGACTGTGTCTGCAGATGAATACCTGGAACTCGGGAAGAAGATTCGGGTAAGACACTGGATTAGAGCCCTCCAGGTTGCTGGTATGCAACAGGGCAAGTGCTTTCCAACCCCAGAGCAGCAGGCTAGTGAACAACAGAAGTTGCGGATGCAATTCCTGGAAGAGCGGCCCCAGGAGCAATGGGCAATTGAGTTGAACAGGCTGGTCCAGGAGGAGATAGAGCTGGACAATCAATATCAGGCTCTGCAATGGCACACAGAGCAGGAATATTTAGGGGAGACAACAGAATGTTCGCTGGAGGGATATGCCTTTGGTGACCCTGGATTGCTGTGGGAGAGCCTTTCAGATTGTTTTGTGTATGGCGTTGAAGGGAAACCTACCCTTGAAGACCTGCGAGAATACAGAGAGGCTATGCTCAGTCTTGCAGGGGTCTCAGAGCTTAAAGGGGTTGTAAAGTAAAAATTTTTATCTTTTAAAAATAACAAACATGTTATACTTACCTCCACTGTGCAGCTCATTTTGCACAGAGTGGCCCCGAACCTGCTCTTCTGGGGTCCCTCGGCGGCTGTCTCTGCTTCCTCCCGCAGGTGCTTCTCACGTTAATGCGAGCTCCCTCGCATTGGTGAGAAGCACTGCGGGCGCGCTCCCGTGATACAGCCGGCGGCTATAGCCGCTCGCTGTATCACAAGGCCCCGCCCCCCGGCGCGCTGCGTCATTGGATGTGATTGACAGCAGCGCGAGCCAATGGCTGCGCTGCTTTCAATCCATCCACTCCAGCCAATCAGCGGCCAGGCTCAGCGGCGAAGAGGACGCCGGGGGCGAGCGCGGGATTTTCGAGGGGTCAGGTAAGTAAAACGGGGGGACTGGGGGCGCCGGCAGTGTCAGATGTTTTTTCACCTTAATGCATAGAATGCATTAAGGTGAAAAAACATTTACCTTTACAACCCCTTTAAACCTGATCTAGACTATTTGCTAAGGAAAGAACAGCATCTGGAAAGGGCATACAGGAAACTGCTAGAATGCGTTCAGCAGCATGCCAGAAAATCAGCAGTAGAAAGTCCGGAGATTGCTCTCTGCAAAGCTCAAGTGCTGACAACAGGGCAGAGCTCTGCTGGCCTCTGCCCAGCACCAACAGCAGCTTCAGCTTCCCGGAGAGAAGAGGCAGTTGGCCTTTCTCCCACAATACTTAGAGAGACATGGGATTTGCTGCCAGCATCGGTGGAGTAACCAGAAATGTATGCAGCTGAAGCGCTGACAACTGGACAGAGGGTCCAAGACCTCTGCCCTACACCTGCGGCAGTTCCAGAGGCCCATGATGAGAAGGTGATCGTCACTCCTCAACAAGGATTCATGCACCTGGAAGACAGTGGCAGAGAAATGTCATGCCAGCAGCCAGATGAGGGAATGGAAAAGGAAGCAGCCAGATGACGGAATGGAAAAGGAAGCAGCCAGATCACCTCCCCAATGGCATCTACACAGTTTGGGAGTGGAGGAAGCCAGCTTCCTGCCACAATGGTTAACCGGAGCGGAGGATGTGGAGGCCCCAGCAGAAGTGCTGGCACCAGGGCAGAGTGCTACCAGCCTCTGCCCAGTGCAGGCAACAACTGTGGAGGTCCAGGGAGCCGGGCAGTCGGCCCCTCTCTCCAGCGACAAGCTGGGGTAGTAAAGCTTCTACTCCCAGCTGAATCACTGGCAACAGGGCAGAGCGCCGCTGGCCTCTGCCTAGCATCTACAATGTCTCTACAGCTTCAGGAAGCTGGGGCGATTGGTCACACTGTCAAGCAGCAGACGGCGCCCCAGAATGATGACACCAACCCAGCTAAAGTGCTGGCAACTGGACAGAGGGTCCAAGACCTCTTCCCCACACCGGTGTCAGTTCTGGAGGCCCAGGATGAGGAGGTGGTGTTCACTCCTGAGCAGCAGATCAGGACCCAAGGAGAGAATGCAATCTGCACCTCACAACTGCAGCTTGAGCTGATATTGGTGGATGGGACTTCAGTCTCCACTTGTATACCCTAGGGATGCTGGGCGGTCGGCTCAGATCCCCAACAGCCTGATTGAGTGAGCCCAGTCACCCTGTCTTCTCTCCAGAGGCTGAAAAGACTCCACGGAGAAGGGCCAGTCCAGGCATCTCCCCAGTGGAGGGCATGTTCTCTGAGAGAGGCAGAGGTTAGACATGTGCTATTCGTTTCGTACGAATCTCAAATTCGTACGAATTTCCCTAAATTCGTACGTTCGGGAGGATCCAAAATACGAATTGCCATGCATCTGAATTCTGTACAAAATACGAACAAGTTAACAAACCTAACGACAATTCATATTTCGTACGAATTGAAACGGAATTTCGGACACAAAATATGAAGTACGAATTAATTTTAATACGAACCCTAACGGAACCGAACAAAACGAATTTATTGACGGCGCCCATGTCTAGCAGAGGTTGGCTGGGTAAGTAATGCTCTGTTTGGAACAATTTATTTGGGGTACTGTGTGGATGCCAGCATTGGAGGACTGGAGCCACTGACTAACTTCGGAGTCAATCCATCTGGCATCTCCTCCTGTGTTAGTCTCCTGCCGAAAGGAGAGAGATGTGACAGACCAAGCTGAGACAGAGGCTTTTGGAGAGGACTGAATGTTAGCCTCTTGGTGACCGATTATGGGCCCTGGCATTTGGGGGAACTGTGTTCTTTGTGAGCTGTATGCCTGGGGACCCTTGAGGTAGTGCTACTTTGGATTCAGCTCCATATCCCCCAAGATACACAGACTCTGGGAACCCCGAAAATATGATTGGACTACTTCAAATGAGACAGTAATATTCATTAACAATATCTCTCAAGAAATATGAAGATTTTATCCCCTGGACACGGTGAGGTCTATGGCCAGGAAGTATAACTCCTAATATGGGCATTCCAGGAAGTTCATTATAAGAGACCGACCGTCTATTGCTTAACGATGTTGCTTTTGTCTGGATAAGTAAATCATGTTAATCTTGTCTGAGGCAGTTTTCCCTTCACCTGTTATTAAGTGTGCTAATGAACTCATCTGATGTCTGCTAGGGGAGGTATTGACACTCAGAATAATGTGTATTGGGGGCTCGTTATGTAACCATTGTGCGATGTTGTGGGTGGATCCAGTTCATTTTTCCTGTGGGGCCTGCAGTATTCTCAAATGTATAAAAAGAGCCTGTATTTGTTTCAATAAAGATTCATTCCTGTTTGAACCTCAAGACAGAGCCTTGTCTCGTACTTGAGGGAGAATTATTTGTATGGGTTTCTTGTTCGGCTGATTGAAGTGTTCGGTAGCTGCCTTGGTGTTCAGAAAGAGAATGCCCTAAACAACTTTAACCCCTTTCATACTCAGGGTGTCGTTACAACACCCCTAAGTGAAAATGTCCAAATTAGGCCCAAATTGTCAATATTTTGTGTGACCACCATTATTTTCAAGCACTGTCTTAACTCTCTTGGTCATGGAGTTCACAAGAGCTTCACAGGTTGCCACTGGAGTCCTCTTCCACTCCTCCATGACGACATCATGGAGCTGATGGATGTTAGAGACCTTGCGCTCCTCCACCTTTTGTTTGAGGATGCCCCACAGATGCTCAATAGGATTTAGATCTGAAGACATGCTTGGCCAGTCCATCACCTTTACCCTCAGCTTCTTTAGCAAGGCAGTGGTCATCTTGGGGGTGTTTTTGGGGTCATTAGGTTGGAATACTGCCCTGCTGCCCAGTCTCCGAAGGGAGGGGATCATGCTCTGCTTCAGTATATCAAAGTACATGTTGACATTCATGGTTCCCTCAATGATCTGTAGCTCCTCAGCGCCGGCAACACTCATGCAGACCAAGATTATGACACTCTCACCACCATGCCTGACTGTAGGTAAGACACACTTGTCTTTGTACTCCTCACCTGGGTGCTGTCACACATACTTTACATCATATGAACCAAATACGTTTATCTTGGTCTCATCAGACCACAGGAGATGGTTCCTGTAATCCATGTCCTTGCGGGCTTTCTTGTGCGTCATCTTTACAAGAGGCTTCCTTCTGAGACATCAGCCATGCAGACCAATTTGATGCAGCGTGCAGTGTATGGTCTGAGCACTGACAGGCTGACCCCCCACCCTTTCAACCTCTGCAGCAATGCTGGCAGCACTCATACGTCTATTTCCCAAAGACAACCTCTGGATATGACGTTGATCACGTGCACTCAACATATTTTCTTCACCACGAGGAGGCCTGTTCTGAGTGGAACCTGTCCTGTTAAACTGCTGCATGGTCTTGGCCACCATGCTGCAGCTCAGTTTTAGGGTCTTGGTTATCTTCTTATAGCCTAGGCCATCTTTATGTAGAGCAACAATTATATGTTTTTCAAATCCTCAGAGAGTTCTTTGCCATGAGGTGCCATGTTGAACTTCCAGTGACCAGTATGAGAGAGTGAGAGCTATAACACCAAATTTAACACACCTGCTCCCCATTCACACCTGAGACCTTGTAACACTAACGAGTCAAATGACTCCGGAGAGGGAAAATAGCTAATTGGGCCCAATTTACACATTTTCACTAAGGGGTGTACTCACTTTTGTTGCCAATTAGACATTAATGGCTGTGTGTTGAGTTATCTTGAGGGGACAGCAAATTAACACTGTTATACAAGCTGTACACTCACTACTTTACATTGTAGCAAAGTGTAATTTCTTCAGTGTTGTCACATGAAAAGATAGAATAAAATATTTACAAAAATATGAGGGGTCTACTTGATGGACTCTTTTTTCAACCTTGCCTACTATGAGTGAGGGTCTAGAGAAGAGAAGGATCGGGGGTGCTCTGTGCAAAACCATTACACAGAGCAGGTAAGTATAACATGTTTGTTATTTTTAAACTAAAGAAAAACAAGACTATAGTATCACTTTAGTGGTACTAGACCTTATTCTGTATGATGTTCTGGTATGAATGTCAAGTGGAACTCCATGCATGGGATCCCTCAAAATTTCATATCAGACCCCTATCTGAACATGCTACAGAACAGAAAAAGTCCTATGATGAACCTCATCTATAAACAACATCTGCTGATAAAAGAACACTGCAGCACATATGCTGCTGACAGAGACTCGCTCCAAATGACAGATCCCGACTAACCGCTGAATTGTAAACAAAGGGTTGGAGATGCTGGTTGATGTCAATAACCATATATGCTCATGACCAGTCACCGTACATTGTCAGCCACCATCCCTGTCCCCTTTGCTTACATTCAACTGTTAGATAGGGATTCTATTCTAACAGCTGAATGGCTGGGCAGAGGTATGTCACTGGTTGCTAGGAAGTTGACTGCTGTTGGCTTCCTAACAACCAACCTGAGTAGGAAGCTATTACGTTTTTCAGTACTAACACTGATGCTAAATGCTTCACTTCCAGTTGCAGCTAAAGGTTTGGCTCAACAAGTGGGAGAGCTGTCACACACATCATTTTGTTCACCCGTTTGCAAATCACCGAACAGGCAAATTTCAGACCAGACTCTACTGCCAGTTCGAAGAGGAGGATAACTTATATATAATATAATATAATAAAAATACACCACATAGAAAAGAGCATGAGCAGTTCATTTTGGTGAAACAATTCAACGTGGCCAAAAATTGTTTCATAATGTTTATTGGTCAGGATGTCTGTCTGTTAAGATCACCACAGACTTTGAAATTGTGTCCAGATATCAGCAAGCCACGATTAAAAATTAGATGTTTAGACCTCTGCAGTCAGAACTGACCTGTGGAGCCTATGAAATCTAACAATTTGTCATCGTCTGATATCAGATGTTATAATTTCTGGACTGGTATCATACAAGCTACTCATAATAGAGCTAATAAAACTCAACTCAATATTGTAAGCCATTGGACCCAAATATCAGCCTCTCCAAGGGACTCTTCTGAGAAGCCCATGTAATGATGGCTTTCCAAGAGAAAAGCTGGCTGTAAACCAAAATTCCCATAATGACCAATTCTCTCTTTTCTTTATGACAATGATAAAGAAAAGAAGGTTATAAATGTAGAAGTTATACTCACAGAATATAAATAGAACACATAAGAGGATGAGCAAAATACAAGATAGAAGGAAGTGGAGGACCATCAGGATCAGCCTAACCCGACCTGTAGGATCATCAGCTAGAAGAATTGGAAACAGAGAAAATTGTAAAGAAGCCTCCAGTCAGTGTAAACAATATATTGTAATGCTATACATATATGAAGCCATTCAGGATAAAATTACAGCAATCTATAATGTAATGCAAAATCTTTTTCAGAAATCTATCAAATTCTATTGAAGAAATCTTATTCAGCTCTGCCACCATTCCTACAGAAGTGGGAACAGGAGTTAACTACAATGACTATGAATTGTGACAAAATACTGGCCCTTTCCTACCTATTTTATATACCAGGTCTCCAAACTTGTGAAGCAAAGGGACAGTTTACTGTCCTTCAGGCTTCAGGGGGGCTGGACTGTGGCCAGAGGGAGTGGAAAATGCCCCGGCATCAGTGCCCCATTATGGGTTTTAATGGGAGGAATAGTGACCTATTGTTGATGTCAGTGAGATGAGAAGTGCACTATTGATGGTGTCAATAGGGGGATAGGTGCCCCATCATTGGTGTCAGTTGGTGGAATAGTGCCCCAAGGGTCAGAAAAGGGCAAGCAAAGGGCCAAATCTGGCCCCAGGGCCACAGTTTGGAGACCACGGGTTTATATCTTCTCATGGTCAGCAATGTAATTATCGCATATTATCACAATGGTTCCCTTGCCTTACCGTCCTACATAAAATTGACTCTACTATTCTGGATATGTGCTGTTTTGTCTTTAATGTCCATGTTTCTATGCATTTTTATGCAATGGTTGGATTTGGATTTGGTTGGATTTGGACATATACTTGATTAATACTTTTTTTGTAATACTTGTAAACTGAATAAAATTAGATTCAACATATAATCTAAAGCAAAAAATATTGGTCCTCTGTCATGGCTGGGCTTAGCTTTTCCTTCTCAAAGCTGGCTGCTCAGCTGTCGGCTAATTTCTAGCTCCTTTCTCTCCACAGTGACTCACCTGTTGATGATATCCTGCTCATCAGTCCTGCCTACTTAAGCCGTCCAGTCCAGATGATCTCTGGCTTTGCTTTGGTCACATCTCTAGAGATGCTCTCCTGTGTTCCTGTTAAAGACTTGCTTGGCTGACATTCCTTCTGGCTCCAGATCCTGCTTGCTGTTCTACTACGCTCATTTCTGGCTCCCTGACGTTTTGGCGTGTCTGACTATCCGGTTCCTGAACTCTGGCTATGTTTTGACTACATTTACTCTGTTTACCTTTTTAGTATTATTATTAAACAAGTGTGATTTAACTGTACTTCTGTCTCAGTCTGATTCATGGTCTCTGATATCCTCAATTCAAATGATGAAGTTCAGGCAGTTTTAGTAAAGGACTTTGTTAATACTACATTATACATTCCTGCAAGACTGTGCCCCTGTGTACAAAGCCAACTCCATAGAGACATGGTTTTGACCAGTTTGGGGTGGAGGAACTCCAGTTTCCTGCACAGAACCCTGACTCCAACTCTACTGGACACCACAGGGATGAATATCAATGGAAAGAAATCCAGGTCTTCTTATGCAACATCAGTACCTGACCTAAAAAATCAACACAAATGTCTACAGACAGATTCCAAAATTGGATGGAAAACACTCTAAACCCTTGTACACACGGTCGGACATTCCGACAACAAAATCCGTCGGATTTTGTCTGACGGATTTTGTCTGAAACTGGTGTTGCATACACACGGTCGGACAAAGTTGTCGGAAAATCCAATCGCTCAGAACGTGATGATGTTCGTTCGTTATGCTGGGACTACGTTCAGGCTAGTAGCCAATATCTTTGGTCTCGTAATTTGATCTGAGCATGCGTGGCACTTTGTCTGACTGGAATTCCCTACAAACGATTGGAAAAACTCAGATCAGATCATGTTGTCGGAAAATTTTTATATCCCGCTCTCAAACTTTGTTGGTCGGACATTCAGACGGAAAAAGTCAGGTGAAGTGGAATCCTTCCCAGAAGAATGAGAGATGTTACAGTCACAAATGTTCTTCTGGGAAAATCTTGTGGAAGCCTTCCCAGAAGAATGAAGGATATTATAGCTGGAAATATTCTTCTAGGAAAATCTTGTGGAAGCCTTCCCAGAAGAATGAGAGATGTTATAGCCGCAAATGTTCTTCTGGGAAAATCATGTGGAAGCCTTCCTATAAGAATAAAGAATATTATAGCCACACATGTTCTGAGAAAATCTTGTTGAAGCCTTCCCAGGAGAACAAAAGATGTTACAACCGCAAATGTTCTTCTGGGAAAATCTTGTGGCGACATTCCCATAAGAATGAAGAATATTATAGTCGCAAATGTTGTTATGGGAAAATCTTGTGGAAGCCTTCCCAGAAGAATGAAGGATGTTATAGCCATAAAGATGGGCAACTCCATATTAATGGCCATGGTTTCGAAATGAGATGTCCAGCAAACTCATGCACTAGTAACTCTTTTGTGATGTTCACTTCAGTTGCACATATTTCTCCATAACTATCTGTATTTGGTCCTCATTTCCCTTTAAATACTGTTTTAATCAATTAGCACCTTCTGTGCCCTGTTGTATAGAAGTTTTGATCAATTGCTAAGCTTGAACAGCTGACAAGACTGCAAAATATTCATGTTATACGATAAATGTTCCATAAATTAAGGGATATATTCTTAAATGTTTAGAGTAGAACATGAGAGTATGTAAATGTACAGCAATGACTTACCTTTGGCTTTTGGTTCATTCTGCTGCTGTACATTGAGATCACACACTTTGTCATACACATCTTCCTCACCAAAGACCCCTAAAGATAGAAACAGACCTGAAAAAGCAATTCTAGGCAATGCCTACATTCTCTCTCCATTTCCAGTTAGAAACATGTTGCCATTAATGTACAGTAATGAATATTTTGGTGGGTTTTTCCTGCATCGTACTGCATTAAAAACACACGCAAAAGCATAGCATAGGACAGGGGTCTCCATTATTATAAGTACGAGGGCCACACCATACAAATATTCACAGGCAAAAAAAAAAAAAATATCTGTTTTGAATGAAAATGAATAAATAAAACCCTTTTTCTGCTTGCTAGGTCAGTACATCATACAGACCTGACAGCGGGTTGCTTCACTCACATGCTGCAGCCACTGGGATTGTGTATAAAACTGACAGACGGACTCCTGCCTGTCAGGTTTATGCATCTGAGGAGCTGTGCTGGTGCCCGATTGCCTCAGCAGACCCCACGTCTTTTATATTTTACCACAACTTTAGGTCGTTAATTGCGTTTGTTTGCCCTAAGATTAACTTTAATGTGTGTGTTTTTTTTTTTAAAGAATTTTTGCAGTAATCTCAAATGACATAAAAAATTGGAACTACCACTATTTTATTCTCTGTGGTGTCTGCTTTTAGAAAATATTGAATGCTTGGAGTTTTTATTTAATTTCCAGGTCTATAATGTTTTTTTAAAACATGCGTGCAAAAAACAACTGTGCCACAAGTGAGTATTAATCAGACAGCACAAACCTCAGTATACTCATTTAAATAAAATAAAACTGTTCTATTGCATAGCCTTTACTACACACAGCTAACCGTAAAGTGATAGTAAAGTCTTGTTTTTTTTTCCCTAAATAATAAACATGTTATATTTACCTGCTCTGTGTAATGGTTTTGTACAGAGCAGGCCCGATCCTCCTCTTCTTGGCTCCCTCGCTGTCACTCCTGGCCCCTCCCTCTTTCTGGATGCCCCCCACAGCAAGCAGATTGTTTCCATCCACACACAGAGCCATGACTCGACTCCGCTCCCTCTGTTTTCTGATTGGCTCATGGGCGGTGATTGACAGCCAATGGTTCCTGCTGCTGCCAACAGCGAATCAGGAGTGCAGGTCCCCAGACAGCCAAGGCTCTCGTGGACATTGCTGGACAGATAAGGGGCTCAGGTAAGAATTAGGTGGGGCTGGGGGGCGGGGGGGTTGCTGCACACAGAAGGTGTTTTACCTTCTGCCTTTACAACCACTTTAACAAAGAATGTGCTGAACTTAGAATGCAATAGTCAGGAGTAAGAAATGTAAAACACAGTGAGGGGAATTTATCATAACTGATGCAGTCAGAATCTGGAACAGCTGTGCATGACAACCAGTCAGCTTCTATCTTTTAGCTTGTTCAGCTTTAAAAATGAAAGCTATTAGTTGATTGGGTGCCATGCACAGCTGTTCCAAATTCTGTCTGCTCTAATTTTGATAAATTCCTCTAAGCGGACAGGTCCTTTATGCTGAGAAATTTTTTGCTGCATCTGGATCCACCAGAGAGCTTCACCTATAGAAGAGGGTGTACAGATCCGGATGCAGACACTGTGCATTTGGGTACACGCATCCCTTCCTGTCTGCGTGTCAAATTTTGACATTCGACTGTCCATACAGCTGCTGCGTCCCAATTGACTTTGAGTGGACTGTCTGCACAGGGATGTACAGAACACCAAGTATCCCCACTCGGCGCACGGCCATCATACAGTGCATGGAGGCATGTACTAATTGTTATGTGGGCCAAATAGCAGGAAAAAGGAGATGCCAGGTAATTAAAAGAGAAGTATGGGAATTTTATTTTTGAATCATATTTACCTAGGTAGATGCGGCATCTGTTCCCCACTGCCTCTAAGGCTGAGAACCGAGTAATCAAACCAAGCCGATCACTCAGTCCGCAGAGCTCCCTAAGCAGAGAGATGGTGGCTGTCAGTCTCTGGCTCTGCGCTGCCCCCCTCCCCCAGTTCTCACTGAAATACTGGGCTATGGAAGCGGGCGGGTGTGACCAGCTCTGCCTCTCAACGTCTCGCTAAGAAGCTGAGCTGGGTGCCAGTTCAGGCATGTGAGCGGATCCCAACCATATGGTTGCAATATTTCCCCAACCTGGACTGATTCTGTGACATCAGCCGAGAGTGGGCTTAAGCCCGCTGTCAGCTGAAAATGGGTCATAGAAGTGTAATCAATAGGAGAAGTACAACCAAACAGGCTTTGGCTGTACTTCTTTAATAAATCTATTACACGACCTGTCTCTCTGCTCCTGTTTGGTATTACTTGTGACAATTGATAAATGTCCCCATTTATGTTGTGAACTCCCCCTCCAGGGCCCAGGCAGGCTCTTCCTTAGCCCAGGTTTTACATCCAGGCTCTCTCTCCCTGAAGCTGGAAGGTCCTCTTCAGGCACCCTCTTTCCTAGTCCAGAGGGCCTCCATGACCCCCCTCTCATAGTCCAGGGCCTCCAGACACCCCCTCACCTAGTCCAGTATCTCCCTTGTCCCTCACCTATCCAGGGACCTTTGCTACACCAACCACCATTTGCTAGTCAATGGTTTCCTCTGCACTCACCTCTCTAGTCCCGGGCCTCCTCAGCACTCCTCTGCTAGTCCAAGGCCTCCTTTACAGCCCACCCCAAAAGAGCCTCGCCTGCACCCTACTCTCCTAATCCAGGTCCTTTATCAACCCCATTTTCCAGTCCAGGGCCTCCTCTGCACCCCTCAGTCAAGGGACTCCTGTGTACCCTCCTCCTAGTCCAGGGCCTCCTCTGTACCCCCCCACTCCAGCGCCTCCTCTGCACCCCCCTACTCAAGCACCTCTTCTGCACCCCCCAGTCCAGGGCCTCCTCTGCACCCCCCAGCCCAGAACCTAAGTCCAGGGCCTCCTCTGTGCCCCTCAGCCCACCAAGACCTCCCCTGCACCCCCCAAGTCCAGGGTCTCCTCTATGCCTCCACCCGGGTCAGAGCTTCCTCTGCACTCCCCAGCACAAGGCCTCCTCCACACCCCCCATCAGCCCAGGGCCTCCACTGCACCCACCAGTCAAGGGCCTCCTCTACCCCCTCCCCCCACCAGTCTGGGGCTTCTTCTGCCCCAACCCCCTCAGCACAGGGCCTTTACTGCACCCCACCAGCCCAGGGCCTTCTCTGCACCCCCCCCCCCCCATCCAGGGCCTTCTTTGAAGCCTTGCCTTCTCTGGGATGCTTCACACAGGGAATACATAGGCTGTTTGGGCACTGGGCAGGACTGCACTTAGCCACAATGGCACAATGGGAGCCCTTTCCGCACCTCGGCCTCACACCTGGTACATGGCACATAGGGTATTCAATTACAGCTTTAAAAAAATCTATGCAATATAGATGTGTTATCAATGAACGGAGTGTGCAAAAATGTGAAGGGAAGGGAGAAAGGTATCGTTTGAAAAATATATAAAAGTTTAGAGAACCTGTCCATTTTAATTGCTTTATTCCACCAACCTATGGAGTTTATTCAATAAGTGCCAAGAGCTAAATTCCTTGCTAACGTCTAATAATTAGGGCTTGTAATTTAGAGCATAAAGATCAGTGAGCTGGGCTGATATGACCGTTTCCAGATAAAGCGGAGTTCCATCCAAACGTGTAAGCTCCTCTTATCTGCCCTCCCTCCCTCAGGTGCCACATTTGGCACCTTTCTGGGGGGGAGGGGGGAGCATGTACATGTTGTTGATGGGCATGGGCGTCTGCAGCAGGGGGCAAGGGGGGTCAAGTGCCCCCCCCTGGAATCCCCAAGGTGTTGCCACTGCCGCCGCCGCTGCCATGCTGCATTATTTTTTTTTCTGAGTCGGCTCTCTCCTGTGTTTCACAGCGCTGGATGGCTGTGTTCGGCGACCGCTCTGTAATACAGTCCCGCCCCCCCAGACCATCTCGTGTGATAGTAGAGAGAATCAACGCTCCGCCTATCACATGAGCCGGTCTGGGGGGGGCGGGACTGTGTTACAGAGCGGCCGCCGAACACAGCCATCCAGCGCTGTGATACACAGGAGTAGATGCTCATCAGTGCTACAGTGCCTGGATAGGAGGATCGAGGGGGGGAGGGGAGCTGCAGTGCTCTCCTCCACCACCGCACTCTCCTGACCCCCCCCCAGTGCTCTCTTCCACCACTGCACTCTCCTGCCCCCCCCAGTGCTCTCGTCCACCACCACACTCTCCTGACCCCCCCCCCCAGTGCTCTCCTCCACCACCGCACTCTCCTGCCCCCCCCCCTGCTCTTCTCTTCCACCAACGCACTCTCCTGACCCCCGTGCTCTCCTCCACCACCACACTCTCCTGACCCCCCCCAGTGCTCTCCTCCACCACCACACTCTCCTGACCCCCCCCCCCCAGTGCTCTCTTCCACCACTGCACTCTCCTGCCCCCCCCAGTGCTCTCCTCCACCACCGCACTCTCCTGCCCCCCCAGTGCTCTCTTCCACCACTGCACTCTCCTGCCCCCCCCAGTGCTCTCCTCCACCACCGCACTCTCCTGCCCCCCCCCCAGTGCTCCTCTCCTCCACCACCCCACTCTCCTGCCCCCGTGCTCTCCTCCACCACCACACTCTCCTGCCCCCCCCCCGTGCTCTCTTCCACCACCGCACTCTCCTGCCCCCCCCAGTGCTCTCCTCCACCACCGCACTCTCCTGCCCCCCCCAGTGCTCTTCTCTTCCACCACCGCACTCTCCTGCCCCCCCCAGTGCTCTCCTCCACCACCGCACTCTCCTGCCCCCCCCAGTGCTCTTCTCTTCCACCACCACACTCTCCTGCCCCCCCCCCGTGCTCTCTTCCACCACCGCACTCTCCTGCCCCCCCCCAGTGCTCTTCTCTTCCACCACCGCACTCTCCTGACCCCCCGTGCTCTCCTCCACCACCACACTCTCCTGCCCCCCCAGTGCTCTCCTCCACCACCGCACTCTCCTGCCCCCCCCAGTGCTCTCCTCCACCACCGCACTCTCCTGCCCCCCCCAGTGCTCTTCTCTTCCACCACCGCACTCTCCTGCCCCCCCCAGTGCTCTCCTCCACCACCGCACTCTCCTGCCCCCCCCAGTGCTCTTCTCTTCCACCACCACACTCTCCTGCCCCCCCCCGTGCTCTCTTCCACCACCGCACTCTCCTGCCCCCCCCCCAGTGCTCTTCTCTTCCACCACCGCACTCTCCTGACCCCCGTGCTCTCCTCCACCACCACACTCTCCTGCCCCCCCAGTGCTCTCCTCCACCACCACACTCTCCTGCCCCCCCAGTGCTCTCCTCCACCACCGCACTCTCCTGACCCCCCCAGTGCTCTCCTCCACCACCGCACTCTCCTGCCCCACCCAGTGCTCTTCTCTTCCACCACACTCTCCTGCCTCCCCCCAGTGCTCTCCTCCACCACCACACTCTCCTGCCCCCCCCAGTGCTCTTCTCTTCCACCACACTCTCCTGCCTCCCCCCAGTGCTCTCCTCCACCACCGCACTCTCCTGACCCCCCCAGTGCTCTCCTCCACCACCGCACTCTCCTGCCCCCCCCAGTGCTCTTCTCTTCCACCACACTCTCCTGCCTCCCCCCAGTGCTCTCCTCCACCACCGCACTCTCCTGCCCCCCAGTGCTCTCCTCCACCACCACACTCTCCTGCCCCCCCCCAGTGGTCTCCTCTACCACCACACTCTCCTGCCACCCCCTCCAGTGCTCTCCTCCACCACCACACTCTCCTGCCACCCCCTCCAGTGATCTCCTCCACCACCACACTCTCCTGCCTCCCCCCAGTGCTCTTCTCCACCGCCACACTCTCCTGCCCCCCCCAGTGGTCTCCATCACCACCACACTCTCCTGCCACCCCCTCCAGTGCTCTCCTCCACCACCACACTCTCCTGCCCCCCCCACAGTGCTCTCCTCCACCACCACCACACTCTCCTGCCCCCCCTCCCCCCCAGTTTTCTCCTCCCCTATTCTTGCTGCTCTCCAGCTCTCCCCATCCTTCTCTAGCCACCATCCCAGTGCTTTCCCCTCCAGTGCTCTCCGCCCCTGTTCCCCCCAGTGCTCTCCCCCCCGTGCCCTCCACTCCCCCCAGTGCTCTCCTCTCTCCCCCTGTTCTTTCCCCTCCAGTGCTCTCCCCTCAGTGCTCTCCCCTCCCCCCAATGCTCCCCCCCTGTTCTTTCCCCCCCCCCAGTGCTCTTCAGCTCTCCCCATCACTCTCTAGCCCCCACCCCAGTGCTCTCCAGCCCTCCTTACTCCCCACCCCTGTTCTATCTGCCCCCCTGGTGCTCTCCAGCCCCCCCCCCCGTGCTCTCTACCCTCCGTGCTCTCCACCCCTGTTCTTTTTGGCTCCCCCTTAGCACCCTCCACTCCCCACCCCTGTACTCTCCTCTCCCCCTGCATTTTGCGCCCACCCATGTGCTCTCCACCCCCCATAGTGCTCTCCAGTCCCCCGTGCTTTCCACCCCTGTTCTTTCTGGCCCCCACTGGTGCTCTCAAGCTCCCCCCCATTGCTCTCCACTCACCCCTGCTCTTTGTGCCCCCCCCAATGTTCTTCACCACCCCCCACTCTTAGCCCCCCCAGTGCTCTCAGCCTACCGTGCTCTCTACCCCTGTTCTTGTTGGCCCCCCCCCAGTGCTCTCAAGTTCCCCCCAAGCGCTCTCCGCTCCCCACCCCTGTGATCTCCACTCCCCCTCACTCTTTGCCCCCACCCATGTGTTCTCCAACCCCGCCAGTACTCTTTGCTCCCCCTTCTCTCCAACTCCCACTCAGTGCTGTCCACTTCCCCAGGACCAGAGGGCAGGCTGACTGGGGCCAGAAAATGAGGACGGCTGAAGGTGCAGGTGGCCAGGGACCACTCCATCTCACAGCAGACAGATCCTCTGGAAGGAGCACCGTCCCCATCCAAAACGAGAACAGACCCTGCCTGCTGCTGGCCGTCATGGATATCCTGCTGGCATGCAAGGTACTGTACCAAGCATCAACAACACACCTTCCCACAGGCAGGGACTGTAGACTGGGACATGGGGCACAGGAGGGGCTGCAATGATGTGCACAGTGAGACTGCATTCACGGAACAGTAAAGCTGCATTTTATAGACACGGTGAGGCTGCATTTGATGGACACAGTGAGGCTGCATTTGAAGGGCACAGTGAGGCTGCATTTGGTGGGCACAGTGAGGCTGCATTTGGTGGGCACAGTGAGGCTGCATTTGATTGGCACAGTGAGGCTGCATTTGGTGGGCACAGTGAGGCTGCATTGATGGGCACAGTGAGGCTGAATTTGATGGGCACTGGTGAGGCTGCATTGAGCTCTTGCATCAAGTCTGCAGTCTCTGTCCATCTCCTGTAGCATGTCTGAAGTCTCTGAGGGAGTCTGGAGAGGAGTCAAAAGTGGGAGCACCGCCGGGATGGGGGTCATGGGAGAAGTCAGACTTGTGTGGACTGTGGATAGGAGACTATAGGATAAAACCTCCAAGCTGGAGCCGACTGACTGAGCCCTGCACAATGCACCTGAGAGGAGGTCAGTGAAAGCACCGCCAGGCCAGTCGGGGGTCACTGATGTAAGGGGGGAGTGAATACGATAATGTAAGGGGCACTGATATAAAGGGTTTCCTCCTTATATTAGAAATCCCACCCCCCTTACCTTAGAGTATTCTTTCTGCAGAAGGTGATTCCCCCCCCCACGTTCTGAGTTTCTGGGGTCCCCCTTGATGATTGATCACTTACCACTATTAACTGGAATTTGAATATATATATATATATATATATATATATATATATATATATATATATATATATATATATAAAGCCCTATGTGATTTCATATCTATATCTAATACTCTCTTCATCAAATGTGCTTTAAAATGTATGGTTTTTCCCTTTCATGAACAAGAAAATAATGACGTTTTTGGGCTGGTATAATAATGCTGTGAGGCTGGTATGACATTTTTTCCAGGGCTGGTTTTTGAAAGCATGGGCGTCCGCAAGGTTACTCAGGTGGCTGCGTACCATGCCCATATAGCCTAGAGAATGTACATCTTTTTACATTGCAATGCATCTGTTGTTGCCATATTTTTATCTTGATGAAAACAGTCTATACAGTGACAGTATGAGATCAAAATATGGCCACAACAGATGTATTGCAATGTAAAAAGATGTACATTCTCTAGGCTATATGGGCATGGAACACAGCGGTCAGAGTAACTTCCAATACAAAGTGAAGATGAATTATCTGTTATATAACACATATGTATTACCAGTGTAAAGATTTTCATGAGATTGTTGAAAAGGGGCGGAGCATGAGTGGCCTTGAAATGATGCCCCCCCTTGGAAAAAGTTCTGCGGACGCCCATGTTGATGGGTACCTGTTCCCACTTCCAGGAGACCTTGCTGCAGCGAGATCCAGCAAAAGCTCAGCACCCCTTCTCCTTTCCCTGCCGCCAGGCCATTCATAAAACGCAGCGCACTTCGCGCATGTGCAGTAGGTAACTGACTGTGAAGCTGCAAGGCTTTGCTGCCAGTTTCCCTAAGAAGAAATGGCAATGGCAGCACCTGAGAGTGGATGGAAAAATCGGCTGGGGTGCTGACATTGTGGGATCCCTGGACAGGTAAGTGTCAGTATTTGTAACTGCTGACTTTTATTTTCTGAAGGAGGCTGAACCTCCTCTTAAGTAAAATAGGAATGTTTCCATTGAAAGGAGAAGTTAGAGCGCAAAAGTGATTAACAAGAAAAGGATAGAGAAGTGACCAGAGCTTCTGTTTTAGCCATGTTTGATTTAAAATGACTGAATTGGATCAGCTCCCACCTTATACTAGGCTGTGGTCTGCGGATTTGGGTGAAGACATCTCTGTGCCGGACTGGCAAACTTCTTTCCACTTCACACACAAGTCGACCATCTCCTGCTACTCTCAAGAGAAGAACTATAAGCTGCTGTCCAGATGGTACAGAGACCCTGCTACTTTACACAAAATCTTCCCGTCTACGCCAGCCACCTGCTGGCGCTGGGAAGCCTCAGTCGGAACCTATCTACATGTCTGGTGGGACTGTGAGAGGATCCGCCCCTTCTGGACACAGGTTTTTGAATGTTATAATCTTCTAGCTGATACTCCAGTTCCTATCTCTCCGAAAATTGCATTACTCTCAATACTGCCCGGGTCTATTAAATCGCAGAGACAAAGATTGCTTCGTTTTTTTATGTCCTCTGCTAGGCAGCTGATACCTGCTTATTGGAAGACGACGACTACCCCCCCATTGTCACGGTGGGTATCCATTATGAATGACACCATGAGAATGGAGGAGATGTTGGCACTGGACAATGACACTTACACCAAGTTTATATCTCAATGGTCGATCTGGCTCCACTTCTCTTCCTCTGACACCCTAATGGAACAAATTTTGAATGCATAGGGACGCTGTGGGCTCTCTCCTACCCTTCCTCCCCCCCACCCGTATCCCTTCCCCTTCCCCCCTTTTCCCTCTCCTCTCATCTTGATATTCATTTTTTCCTGTATCACTCTGTTCCTCTTTCTTTTGCTCCTCTCTTCCCTTTCTTTTCTCTCTTTCTTTCTGTCTTCTTCGTAATGCTAATTACACGTTGTCTCATGTAGTAACCCATGAGTATTTTTTCCCTACTGTGGCCTTGTGGATCGGGAACAGGCTGTTTTCCCTGTTTTCCAAACTTTCCGACGGGACCGACTGTGGTTGATAGTCGTTAGCCGTCCATTCATAAATGTAGTCCTGTTACTGTTCCTGCTTGTATTTGCCTCATGACGGTTACTGTCTTTTATTGTTTTTACTTGAAATGTTCAATAAATATATTTTCAACACTAAAATGACTGAATTGAATATATAACAGTAGGTTGTCCACAAAAAGCGAGAGCTTATGATGGATAGAGATGGCCTTGCGGTTCGCCTGGCGGTTGGTCCGCGGTGAACTTTGCTCGTTCGTGATTCACCAAACCGGCGGACTTCTGGTGCTGTTCGTGGCAGCCATATTCGTTTACATTGTGAAGAACTTTGACCCATGACACATCCATCATGGGGTACAGGACAGCCAATTGAGACATTTCAGCACATGGACAATTGGACGTAACCCCTACCTTATAAATAGACCTGATCTGGCGGCCATTTTACATTCTGTCTTTTGTCAGTGTAGGGAAAGGATGCTGTGTGGATCAGGGACAGTCAGTCTAATCACTAGCTTAGCTAATTAGCTATTATCTCTTAGGTCCACAAAAGTCCTTTTAAGGACTGGTATAGGTGTACAGTATATAGGGTTGTAATACACGTATAATATACTTTCTTTCAAATATAGAAAGTATATTATGGTGCACTGCTGACTGCTGTGCTGCTGAGTGCTGACCGATTCTGCAGCTGTCGTTTATCAGTGTAGGGACTGAGAGACAGTTTGGTGTTTGGAGCAGAGACAGTCTGCAAATCACTAGCTACTAGGTCCACAAATGTCCGTTTAAGCAGTGGTCATCAACCCTGTCCTCAGGGCCCACTAACAGGCCAGGTTTTATGTATTACCTTGGGAGATGCAGACTAGAATTCTGCAACTGCTGAGCAGCAAATTATATCACCTGTGATGTATTTCAGTTATCTTTCAAGCCTGGCCTGTTAGTGGGCCCTGACGATAGGGTTGATGACCACTGCTTTTAAGGACTAGTATAGGTGTACAGTATATAGGGTTGTACACGTATAATATACTGTCTTTCAAATATAGAAAGTATATTATGGTGCACTGCTCACTGCTGTGCTCCTGAGTGCTGACCGATTCTGCAGCTGTCTTTTATCAGTGTAGGAACTGAGGGACAGTTTGGTGTTTGGAGCAGGGACAGTCTGCAAATCACTAGCTACTAGGTCCACAAAGGTCCTTTTAAGGACTGGTATAGGTGTACGGTATATAGGGTTGTAATACACGTATAATATACTTTCTTTCAAATATAGAAAGCATATTATAGTGCACTGCACTGCTGTGCTGCTGACCAATTCTGCAGCTGTCGTTTCTCAGTGTAGGGAGGGACAGTTTGTTTTTTGGAGGAGGGACAGTCTGCAATTCACTAGCTACTAGCTAGCTACTACCCTGTTTCCCCTAAAATAAGACCTAGCGTGATTGTCGGTGTTGGCTGCAATATAAGCCCTACCACCCAAATAAGACCTAGTCTGTTTCCTCAAAAATAAGCCCTACCCTGAAAAGAAGACCTACAAGGACTTTAACTAGGGCTTATTTGGGGGGTAGGGCTTTTATTGCAGCTATCACCGACAATCACACTAGGTCTTATTTTAGGGGAAACAGGGTATTAGCTCCACAACGGTCCTTTTAAGGACTGGTATAGGTGTACTATTTGATGTGCAATATATAGGGGTGTAATGCACATAAAATACTTGCAAATATAGAAAGCATAGTATAGTGCATTTCCACTGTGCTGAGCGGTTCTGCAGCGATACTACAAAGAGTGACAAACACAGTTAGAAAAAAGTATTATAACTGGTGTGATAGACCAGTGGCCCCCCAAAATGACAGATTGAAGCGGGGTGTTATTTACCTTCTTCCACATACATACTGCATTTCTCTAGAGACTTTTGTCACAGGGTCATTTAAAAAATGACAGGCAGAGGAAGAGGCAGGCCCTTCCACAGGGGTGGTAGTGGTAGGGCAGGTGCAACAGGCTTGAGCCAAAGTGGCAAATTGCAGAAGGTGGGTTCGATTACATCAAAGGACGCACCAGACTTGGTTGAGTGGCTCACTAAGCCTTACTCTTCTGCACCTTCCTCATCCTCTCGATCTGCACCCTCTTCTTCACTCTCTGCTATGTGCACCCCCAAAGACACTACCACCAACACCACCACCATATACCCTCCGCTTGAGTCACAGGAATTATTTTTTGATCCATCACAAGACATTGCCGATGCGCAGCCACTCTTGGCATTGGATCAGGAAGAGGAGGTTGCAACAACCGCCACTCAGCAGTCTGACGACAGTACCCAGATCAGCCCAAGGAGGAGGTTGTTCCCTGGTGTTGCTGCCTATGCCGAGATCTCTAACTATAGCGGTGGGGAAGGTGAGGTCGATGATGATGTGTCTAGTTATGTCATGTGGGTGTCCACAAGAGAGGAAGAGGAGGGGAGTTTAGAGGGAGATATGGACCAGCAGATAGGGAGGAGAAGCAGGTGGAACTTAGATTGCACAGGAGGGACAAAGCAGACTGCTAATGTATCAGGAGCGAGTCATCGACCATGTACGGTCACATCTGGCGCTCCCAGGACGCCGGCTCATGGCTCTGCAGTGTGGGCTTTTTTGTAACGTGTCCGCTGCTGACAATAATGTTGCCATCTGCAGCCTTTGCAGTCAACGCATAAGTCGCAGTAAGCCCAAAACTCACCTAGGGATGACCGCCTTAAGAAGGCACATGAGCTGCCATCACCGAGCCCAGTGGGAACAACGGAACCCACAAAGCCACACTCCAGGCTCTCACCGTCCAGCCTCGTCTTCTACTTCTACTTCTCCTCTCTCCTCACAATTGTCCTCCACTCCACCTTCCATCATGCTGTCCTCACGTTTTTCTGGAAAAGGCAGGCTTCCGTGGGCCAAATGTTCAAGCGTAAAAAAATTATGACACCGGATAACCCTCTTGCCCAATGGATGACAGCTGGCTTGTCAGAACTGATAGCCTGCCAACTACTGCCATATAAACTGGTGGACTCTGAGGCCTTTCGAAAATTTGTGGCCATTGGAACACCACAATGGAAGGTCCCAGGAAGGAAGTATTTCTCACAGAAGGGCATCCCAGAGCTATATGGCCATGTTTAGCTGCAAGTGAATGTATCTCTGGCACACAATGTCGGTGCCAAGATACATCTGACCACAGACACGTGGTCTAGCAAACACGGGCAGGGAAGGTATATAACTTTTACTGCCCACTGGCCGAACCTTCTGACGGCCTTTAAGCATGTAACCCGTGGCACTCGTGTAGATTTGCTTTTACCGCCACGGATTGCATGCAGGCCTGCCTCTTCTTATCCTCCTCCTACTCCATCCTCACTCTCCTCCTTGGCTGACTCCTCCTTTCCGCTGCTAGCATCTCTTCCACTGCGCCACCCAAGATCCCCAGAACCTATTTGACATGCCAGGTGAGACGTTGCCATGCTGTGCTGCGTCTCTTGTGCCTGGAAGCCAAGAGCCACACTGGCCCGGCACTCCTTTCAGCTTTGCGTTCACAGGCAGATCAGTGGCTAACACCGCTCAATTTGACAGTTGGTAAAGTGGTGTGTGAAAACGGTGCCAATCTGCTTAGCGCATTGAAACAGGGTAAAATTATACACGTGCCATGCATGGCACACGTCTTAAACTTGGTCGTGCAGAGATTCGTTGTCAAATACCCTGGGGTCCAGGACATCTTGCGGCAGGCAAGGAAAATCTCGGCCCATTTCAGAAGATCTTACACGGCCATGGCTCGCCTTGCTGACATTCAGCGGCAACACAATCTGCCAGTCAGACGTCTTATTTGCGATTGCCCAACGCAATGGAACTCAACTTTTTATATCCTTGATAGGCTGCTCCAGCAGAAACGTGCAGTTAACGACTACCTGTACGAACCCTGCAGCAGAACAGGTTCTGGGAGCTTGTTTTTTTTTCACCGCGCCAGTGGCTGCTCATGCGCGACGCATGCAGACTTCTGCGGCCATTTGATGAGATCACCAAACTGGTCAGTCGCAGCTATGGCGCCATCAGTGACATCGTACCTTATGCCTTCTTTATGGAGCATGCATTGCATTGTGTCATTGATCAAGCCGTGGAGGAGCAGGAGCAGGAAGATGAGGAAGTCGCAATGCTGGATGAATTCCCAGGGGGGGCTACTCTATCTGAGACAAGTCAACAACAGGAGTCTGAAGAGGAGTCAGAGGAGGATGGTGCCGGGGCGGATGAGGAGGAGCAAGAAGAGCATGCTTTAAACCTTTCTGGGATCCCTGTTGTTGTGCGTGGATGGGGAGAGGAGAACGAGGAGGACGACATTATCCTGGATGATGAGCAGGAGCCAGGCCACCACACCGCTTCCACTTTAGTGCAAATGGGGGCCTTCATGCTCCAGTGTTTTAATAAGGACCCCCGTATAAAAAGCATAAGGGTCAAGGACCAGTACTGGGTGGCAACGTACTTAGACCCCCAGTACAAACACAAAATGGCGGAAATGTTACCACCATCACAGAGGGCTGTCAGAATGGAGCACTTCCAGGTATTGCTTTGAGAAATGCTGCATTCTGCTTTTGCGTGCAGTGGCAGAGGAGGAATTCCTACTCCCAGAGAGAGTTGCGGGTACCAATCCAACAGCGCCTGCAAGAAGAGGGCGGTTTGAAGATGTGTTGGTGACTTCTGATATGAGATCATTCTTTCAGCCGACCCATCGACAGGTCTCATCCGGATCCAGCATCAGGGAACGCCTAGACCGACAGGTGCCCTACTACACCAGGTTAACAGCCGATGTGGACCCTCTGAGAAGTGATGAACCCCTGGGCTACTGGGTGGGCAGGCTTGACCTCTGGCCAGAGCTTGCCCAATTTTCAATGGAACTGTTGGCTTGAACCTCATCCAGTGTCCTGTCCGAAAGGACATTTAGCGCAGCAGGGGGGATTGTGACCGATGAGCGCACTCGCCTAGCTCACAACAGTGTTGACTACCTCACATTTATAAAAATTAATGAGGCATGGATCTCAGAGGAATTCAACACATGTGACCAGTAGACCATGTATATGCATAACTCTATAAACTATTTATTTGATCTCGCACACAGACCTTTTTTCTACCTTTGGCTCACTTCCTTGTACAAAAAAAGCACACCGTGCTATATGCCCGTACCCTCCTGTTTGAAGAGGTTGAGTGGTGTCATATTTTTGGGTCCCGCAGCGAGTCGCTGGTATCAGTGCAGGTGTCAGTGCTCTCTATCTCGGGGCTGGTGTGGTGTCAGTGCTCTCTATCAAGGTGCTGATGTCAGTGCTCTCTCTCTATCTCGGTGCTGGTGTCAGTGCTCTCTATCACGGTGCTGGTGTCAGTGCTCTCTATCTCATCGCTGATGTCAGTGCTCTCTATGTCAGTGCTCTCTATCACAGTGCTGGTGTGGTGTCAGTGCTCACTATCACGGTGCTGATGTAGTGTCAGTGCTCTTTATGTCAGTGCTGGTGTCAGTGCTCTCTATCTCAGTGCTGGTGTGGTGTCAGTGCTCTCTATCTCGGTGCTGGTGTCAGTGCTCTCACAGTGCTGGTGTCAGTGCTCTCTATCACGGGGCTGGTGTCAGTGCTCTCTATCTTGGTGCTGGTGTGGCCTCAGTGTTCTCTATCATGGTGCTGGTGTCAGTGCTCAAACGGTGCTGGTGTCAGTGCTCTCTATCATGGTGCTGGTGTCAGTTCTCTCTATCACAGTGCTGGTGTCAGTGCTCTCTATCTCGGTGCTGGTGTCAGTGCTTAGTCTCTATCACGGTGCTGGTGTCAGTGCTCAGTCTCTAACGCGGTTCTGGTTTCAGACAGTGAGGGAGATAGCAGCGGAGAAGCCAATCAGCAGGCAGTGCCAGCACCATGGCTGAGGATCAGCACTGGACTGGCACCTCCGGACCACCACAGAGGAGCCCTGCATAGATGGGGGTAAGGACCGGGCAGAGGGAGGGGCTCAAGCACAGGTTGGCACACTGGGGCATTGGCACAGGACTGCGCTGCCCTGACTGTGGCACTAATCATCTCCTGCACCCCCTTCATAGCCTGCCCTGACCTTGCCTCTCCTCCATGGCCTTCATGCGCTCCTGAATTGTCAAAATTTCACAGAAAAAAAAAAAAATACTTTTGTTATGTCAGTGTCCATGTGGTGGGACTATGTGTGCACAGCTAGTAAGTATTTTGTGGCTGAAAATATGACCTGGAGGTTTTTAAGTTTCGCCTGCCATTAAAGTCAATGGGGTCCACCACGAACCTCGCGGTTCGCAAACTTTTGGTCACATTCGCAGAACGTCCAGTCGGAAGTTCGTCCATCACTAATGATGGACAGAGGGCATGGGAATCCCTATAACAGAATAGTTTTTTTCTTATGGCTTGGGCCACTGTGTAATTTCCAAAACAAATAGAGGCGGTAAGGGACAGCCTTGCCTCGTACCATTAGAAATCATGAAGATCGGTTACCATTAAAGCAGAAGTAAACCCATCCATTAACAGTTTCAAAAAACGAAATGTAACACTCTCATTGGTTGTGCTCTCAACCAAACTGTCAAATTATCCAATGGTCTGACATGTGCAGCATCATGGCAGTTGAAAATTAAACAGAGGCCAAGATGGCAGCTTCTTTGGCTGAACACGATAGGAGGGTTTACTTGCACTTTTATTAAAAGGTAGGTTGACAGGGATGAATAAGTGACAGCATTTTTGAGCTCAGCCAGGGACCTAAACCAATCTGCTCCAGGGTTAAGTTTAAGAATGTCCAGTTAATTCAGTCAAACACCTTTCGGCGTCAACTGTTGCAAACAATTTACACGGGGTGAGCAAATCAGGTAGGTTGGATTAAGATTTCACCCATAACAACAAGTTCCTTTGTGAATTGGGAGGACACATTTTTAGAACTTCATCCACATGTAGCACAGGATCCAAGACGATAATAGATGAAACCTTTATACACTTGGAGTTACCCAGGAACACCATGATTTGTATCCATGTGAATGGCAGCCAGGGAGGATTATCTGAAGAACATTCAGGACTGCTTAGCTGTGATCTATCAAGTTCATTGATCTGCATAGTTCCACCCATTATATTAAAATTAGAAATACATCCTTTTTTTTTAATCCTGTGATGGAAGTTTAGGATATCTCACATGGGTATCTTTTGCTAAAAGAATACGCTACTTTGTTTTTGTTTCCTTCAAGCCCACCTCCCCATAACATGTCTGGCTGTACCATAAAATTCCACAGTATGCTTACAAATGCTTACAAATAGCTAGATGAAAGTAACAGACTTTAGTCTCATTCTTCTCCTTATCTAAAAATGTATCCCGCCTCATTTAAAGTATTAAAATCACATATGTAAATCTTACTCATCTCCATCTGCAGATCTTCCGTGTTCCTCATCGTGGTCTGAGGATGTAAAATCTCTGTCTGTAGAACTATGTCTACTGCTTTTAATATGTGAGAAATCAGGAGGTCATCTAATTTTGTCTTTACCTGACCACGAAGAAGGGGAAGCTTATGCAGTTCTGTAGATATTAGGATTGTATTATTATTATTATATTTTTAGTACATGTAGAGCAGTGGGTTTCATATTTGTAGGTAAAGCGGTCTATCAGACATCAGGTACTTTTTCAGTACATTACTTTTTGGTGTAGCTCAGCACTATGGATGAGATATGGGTCAGGTTGTAGGTTGGTTGATATTTATGTAGCAAGGGCCCCGAACCCTAGAGGCCTAATGGTGACTTCCAGAGTCAGGGATAGCTGACATCCTTCTTTGTAGAGTGGGTTACAAGGCATGGTGGATGTGATGCAAGAAGAAATGATGGGTGCCAGTCATTTTTGAATGCGAACAAGAGATTTATTGTCTCTTAACAGAACTGTGGGAGAGAGGGTTAGGGCCAGGACACCCTTAGGTAGATACATTGCTGAATTGAGGACTCTGAGACTTCTATAGGTAGACAGCTATAAAGGGAATAGCCTCCAGCTGAATACCATCTCTGCATAATTGTACATACCTTTTGGTAACACAGAACAGTCCTTTACTTATCTCACAGTATCCCATTGTAGATCTTCACTCACTGAGCCTAGTCTCTCACTAGACTTCCACTAGGGATGAGCCGAACACCCCCTGGTTCGGTTCGCACCAGAACCTGCGAACAGACTGAAAATTTGCGCAAACTTTAGAACCCTGTTAAAGTCTATGGGACTCGAACGTTAGAAAATAGCAAAAATGCTAATTTTAAAGGCTAATATGCAAGTTATTGTCCTAAAAGGGTTTGGGGATCTGACTCCTGCCCCAGGGGACATTAATCAATTTAAAAAAAAAGTTTTAGAAATGGACGTTTTTTCGGGAGCACTGATTTTAATGATGCTTCAATTGAGAAAAAAGTGAAATATTCCTTTAAATATCGTACCTTGGGGGTGTCTATAGTATGCATGTAAAGTGACGCGTGTTTCCCATGTCCCTGCACAAAATGACATTATTAAAGGAATAAAAGTCTTTTAAAACTGCTTGCAGCTTTAATGTAATGTCTGGTCCCGGCAATATGGATGAAAATCAGTGAGACAAACGGCATGGGTACCCCCCCCCATCCATTACCAGGCCCTTTGGGTCTTGTATGGATATTAACCAGTTGCCGACCACCGCACGCCGATGTACGTTGGCAGAATGGCATGGACAGGCAAATGGGCGTACCTGTACGTCCATGCCGATCGCCCCCCCCCCCCCCCTGTGCTAGCGGCGGTCGGATTCCGTTCAGGAGTGATCCAGGATGAGGGGGCAGCCATTCATTCATGGCCACCCCCTCGCGATCGAATAGAAATCTTCCATTACATCACTTCCTATCCTGTAATGTAAACACAGGTTCGCTGCAGCTTTTTTTAGCGTTGGGACCCCCATATACTACCGCATAAAGGTTTTAAACCCCTTATTGCCCCCTAGTTAACCCTTTCACCAGTGATCACCATATAACTGTTATGGGTGACGCTGGTTAGTTAGTTATTTTTTTATAGTTTCAGGGCACCCGCCATTTATTACCTAATAAAGGTTTAACCCCCTGATCACCCGGCAGGTGATATAAGTTAGGTTTTAGGGTCAGATAGGCTCTGCGTCACCCCAGGCAGCGTCAGGTTAGTGCCAGTACCGCTAACACCCATGCGCAAAGCATACACCTCCCTTAGTGGTATAGTATCTGAACGGATCAATATCTGATCTGATCAGATCTATATTAGCGTCCTCAGCAGTTTAGGTTTCCCAAAAAGGCATTGTTAGCGGGATCAGCCCAGATACCTGCTAGCACCTGCGTTTAGCCCCTCCGCCCAGCCCAGCCCACCCAAGTGCAGTATCGATCGATCACTGTCATTTACAAAACACTAAACACATAACTGCAGCATTCGCAGAATCAGGCCTGATCCCTGCGATCGCTAACATTTTTTTTGTAGCGTTTTGATACAGTCGCTGACAGCCTAGGTGCTTTTTTACCTGTGAGTCTCACTAGTGTACCCCTAAATTTAGAGCCCAAAATGGCAAAGCGAAGGTACACTAGTGAAGAGGCCTACACAATTCTGAGCATGACAGATAGTGAAGAGGAAGTCACTGATCTGTCAGATTCAGGCTCAGAATACGATCCTGTAGAGGACAGTGGCTCAATGACAGATAGCTCTGACAACGGAGATGAGGTCCCTGTTAAGGGCAGGTGTACCAGATCCCGAACTTTTTCTGTTGTTGAGGTGCAAGAACCGCAGGTCCCTCGTATGGAGCAGAGACGTACTAGAGCCGCTCATCCTTCTGGTGAACTGGCAAGCACCATCGGCCTAGTACACCCTGGACGTACATCCAGCACTGCAGTAGCACGTGGTGACGTGGCGAGTCCCATAAGTGCAGTTCAAGCTGGCGAGGTGGCAAACACAAGTAGTGTCCCGCTGCCACCAAGAAGACAAAGACAGGCCCGTTGTTCCCATAGTTCCCTTCCTGCAGAATTCGCCAATCCTGATTGGGTGCCCACCACTTCTGCAGAACCCGTACTTCCCCCATTCACTGGCCAACCCGGCATTAACGTGGAAACAGTTGATTTTATGCCACTTGATTTTTACTCACTGTTTTTCACCGAAGATCTCTATAGATCTATTAAGGACCGAAGCAATTTGTACGCTGGTCAACACATCGCCCCTATTCCCCAGTCCTCCCTTGCCAGACATTGGAAACCAATTACGGTTTCCGAATTTAAGATCTTTCTGGGCATTTCCCTCAACATGGCCATAACCAAAAAGAGTGAGTTGCGGTCATATTGGTCCACTGACCCAATTCACCATATGCGCGTGTTCTCTGCTTCCATGTCCAGGAAACGATACGAGCAGATTTTGCGGTTCATGCACTTCAGCGACAATGAACTCTGTCGTCCTCGTGGAGACCCTGCATACGATTGGCTCTACAAAATTCGCCCCCTCATAAACCACTTCAACCAACGTTTTGCTGACTTGTTTACTCCCCATCAAGTTGTCTGCGTTGATGAGTCCCTGATTAAGTTTTCTGGTCGCTTGTCATTCAAACAATACGTTCCCAACAAGCGTTCCAGATACGGGGTCAAGATGTATAAGCTCTGTGACAGGGCCGCAGGCTATACACGTAGTTTTATGGTTTATGAGGGTAAAGATAGTCACGTAGAGCCGGAGAACTGCCCTGACTACATAGGAAGCGCTGGCAAGATGTGTGGGACATGGTGTCACCCTTATTCGGAAAGGGGTACCACTTGTACATGGACAATTATTACACGAGCGTGCCACTGTTTAGTCACTTGTTTGATCAGCAGATTGGAGCATGTGGCACCGTGCGACCTAATTGCCGGGGCTTTCCCCAGCGGCTTGTAGATTCCCATCTTAGGCTGGGGGAGAGAGCCTGCTTGCGATGTAATAATTTGCTCGCTATGAAGTGGAGGGATAATAAGAATGTTTTCGTTCTTACCTCCCTTCATGCAGACACGACGGACCTAATTCCTACGGCGACTGGTGTTGTGGAGAAACCCCCCTGTGTCCACAAATATAACCTTAATATGGGAGGGGTGGACCTCAATGACCAGTTGTTGGCACCGTACCTAGTTGCCCATAAGGCCAGACACTGGTACAAAAAAGTGTCTGTTTATTTATTCCAGTTGGCTATGCTGAATGCTTATGTGCTACACAAAGCTTCAGGACGGACTGGATCCTTCCTTAAATTCCAGGAAGAGATCGTCAGAGCCCTTCTGTATCCAGACGGTGCTCCACCTCACCTTCCCCAACCAAATGCAGTAAGCCGGCTGCATGAGAGACATTATCCTTATGTCCTCCCGAGTACCCCTACCCAACGAGCCCCCCAAAGAAAATGTCGTGTCTGCAGAAAGCGCGGATATAGGCGTGACACCTGTCATTATTGTCCCCTCTGTCCTGACAATCCTGGTATTTGCATTGGTGAATGTTTTGAATGCTACCATGAACTAATTGAGTATTAGCGTAGGGTACAGCATTGCACAGGCTAGGCACACGTTCACAGGGTCTCCCAAGATGCCATCGCATTTTGAGAGACCCAAACCACTGGAAACGTTACAACAGAAGTGTTAAAGTTACATAAAAAAGTGTAAAAAAAAAAAAAAGTAAAAATAAATAAATAAATAAATAAAAAAAACTAAACAAATTAGTTGTCGTTTTATTGTTCTCTCTCTCTCTCTCTATTCTCTCTCTATTGTTCTGCTCCTTTGTACTGTATTCTATTCTGCAATGTTTTATTGTTAACCATTTTTTGTTTTCAGGTACGCCATTCAGCTGCAGCACGGATTTATTTATCTTGACAGCAACAGCGTTTTGCTCCCACAATACATAAAGCTGTGACTCCAGCACTGTCGGAGGTGATTTCACCACCACAGTTAAAAAAAAGAGCATATATGCCGA
Organism: Lithobates pipiens; assembly: GCF_037356315.1. Classification (NCBI taxonomy): domain Eukaryota; kingdom Metazoa; phylum Chordata; class Amphibia; order Anura; family Ranidae; genus Lithobates; species Lithobates pipiens. Next base: position 670,572,574 of record NW_027507903.1, read on the forward strand.
AGCATGGGGGCAGAAGGGGTGGAGGAGCGATTTGCTCCTAACTTTTGCGGGAGGATGCCCCCATGCTTCGGCATATATAAATGGTGCATGTATGTCCACCATTAGAAGTGGGTGGATGAAGGGAGGTATTCTAATGGTGGGCATACCCACCGATCAATAACTTTTTTTCGTTCAGCCCACAGGCTGCATGAAAAAAAAAATTACAATATATGCCCAACCAGTTCCAGCAACGTATTGGTATGTTGCTGGACTTTGAGTGCTTATACCAGAATGATGCCTGCAGGTTTAGGTATCATCTTGGTATCATTCTTTTCATCAGCAGTCGGCTTTTATGTAAAAGCAATCCTAGTGGCTAATTAGCCTCTAGACTGCTTTTACAAGCAGTGGGAGGGAATGTCCCCCCACCGTCTTCCATGGTTTTCTCAGGCTCTCCTGTCCCAACAGGGAACCTGAGAATGCAGCCAGTGGTTCCGCCAGCTGACCATAGAGCTGATCAGAGACCAGAATGGCTCCAATCATCTCTATGGCCTAAGAAACCGGAAGCTACGAGCATTTCATGACTTCGATTTTTGCGGGATGTAAACAGCGCCATTGGGAAAGCATTTTATCACACCAATCTTGGTGTGGTCAGATGCTTTGAGGGCAGAGGAGAGATCTAGGGTCTGATAGACCCTCATTTTTTTCAAAAAAGAGTACCTGTCACTACCTATTGCAATCATAGGGGATATTTACATTCCCTGAGATAACAATACAAATGATAAAAAATATATATAAATGAAATGAACAGTTTCAAAATAAAATAAAAAAAGCAAAATAAATAATAATAATAATAATAATAAAAAAACACCCCTGCCCCCCCCTGCTAAGGCGCAACGTCGAACGCAAGTGTCGGTCTGGCGTCATATGTAAACAGCAATTGCACCATGCATGTGAGGTATCACCGTGAAGGTCAAATCGAGGGTACTAATTTTAGCAGTAGACCTCCTCTGTAAATCTAAAGTGGTCATCTGTAAAGGTGTTTAAAGGCTTTTAAAAATGCACATAGTTTGTCGCCGCTGCACGTTTCTGCGCAATTTTAAAGCATGTCGTGTTTGGTATCCATGTACTCGGCCTAAGATCATATTTTTTATTTCATCAAACATTTTGGGCAATATAGTGATTTTTAGTGCATTCCCCAAAAAATGTGTTTGAAAAATCGCTGCGCAAATACCGTGTGAAAAAAAATTAAACACCCACCATTTTAATCTGTAGGGCCTTTGCTTTAAAAAAAATACTTCATGTTTGGGGGTTCAAAGTAATTTTCTTGCAAAAAAAATATTTTTTCAAACAAAAAGGGCTTTGTCTTCAAATGGTTAGAAGGGTGGGTGATGTGTGATATAAGCTTCTAAATGGTGTGCATAAAATGCCAGGACAGTTCAAACCCCCCCCCCCCCCCCAAATGACCCCATTTTAGAAAGTAGACACCCCAAGCTATTTGCTGAGAGGCATGTCAAGTCCATGGAATATTTTATATTTTGACAAAAGTTGTGGAAAAAATACATTACTATTATTATTTTTTTGCACAAAGTTGTCATTAAATGATATATTGCTCAAACATGCCATGGTTATATGTGAAATTACACCCCAAAATATATTCTGTTGCTTCTCCTGAGTATGGGGATACCACAAGTGTGAGACCTTTTGGGAGCCTAACCGCGTACGGTACCCCAAAATCCAAGCACCACCTTCAGGCTTTCTAAGGGTGTACATTTTTGATTTCATTCTTCACTGCCTTTCACAGTTTCGGAAGCCATGGAATGCCCAGATAGCACAAAATCCCCCCAAGTGATCCCATTTTGGAAAGGAGACACCCCAAGCTATTTGGCAAGAGGTAAGGTAAGGTAAAGCAGCTGAATTTATTTTGGGGTGTAATTCCACATATGCCCACGGAATGTGTGAGCAATATATCATTTAGTGACCATTTTGGGCAAAAAAAAAAGTTTGTAATATTCCCGCAACTTGTGGCAAAATATAAAATATTTCATGGACTCAACATGCCTCTCAGCAAATAGCTTGGGGTGTCTACTTTTCAAAATAGGGTAATTTGGGGGGGGGTTTGTGCCATCTTGGCATTTTATGGCCTTCAAAACTGTGATAGGTAGTGAGACGTGAAATCAAAAATTTACGCCCTTAGAAATCCTGAAGGCAGTGCTTGGTTTTCGGGGCCCCATACGTGGCTAGGCTCCCAAAAAGTCCCACACATGTGGTATCCCCGTACTCAGGAGAAGCAGCTGAATTTATTTTGGGGTGTATTTCCACATATTCTCACGGAATGTGTGAGCAATATATCATTTAGTGACCATTTTGGGAAAAAAAACGTTTGTCATATTCCCGCAACTTGTGGCAAAATATAAAATATTCCATGGACTCAACATGCCTCTCAGCATATAGCTCGGGGTGTCTACTTTCTAAAATGGGGTCATTTGGGGGGGGGGGGGGGTCGTGCCATCTTGGCATTTTATGGCCTTCAAAACTGTAATAGGTGGTGAGGAGTGAAATCAAAAATTTTTCGCCCTTAGAAAGCCTGAAGGCGGTGCTTGGCTTTCGGGGCCCCATACACGGCTAGGCTCCCAAAAAGTCCCACACATGTGGTATCCCCATACTCAGGAGAAGCAGCAGAATTTATTTTGGGGTTTAATTTCACATATGCCCATAGCATGTGTGAGCAATATATCATTTAGTGACAACTTTGTGAAAAAACTAAAAAAAGTTTGTACTTTTCTCGCAACTTGTGGCAAAATATAAAATTTTCCATGGACTAAACATGCCTCTCAGCAAATAGCTTGGGGTGTCTACATTCTAAAATGGGGTCATTTGTGGGGGTTTTGTGCCATCTTGGCATTTTATGACCTTCAAAACTGTGATAGGTAGTGAAGAGTGAAATTTCAAATGTATGCCCTTAGAAATCCTGAAGGCGGTGCTTGGCTTTCGGGGCCCCATACGCGGCTAGGCTCCCAAAAAGTCGACCACATGTGGTATCCCCGTACTCAGGAGAAGCAGCAGAATGTATTTTGGGGTACAATTCCACATATAACCATGGCATTTGTGAGCAATATATCATTTAGTGACAACTTTTTGTAAAAGAAAAATATTTTTTTTTGTCATTATTCAATCGCTTGAGGCAAAAAAAAAAATATTCAATGGGCTCAACATGCCTCTTATCAATTTCCTTAGAGTGTCTACTTTCCAAAACGGGGTAATTTGGAGGCAGTTTGTACTGCCCTGCCATTTTAGCACCTCAAGAAATGAGATAGTCATAAACTAAAAGCTGCGTAAATAAATTCCAGAAAATGTACCTTATGCCGCGTACACACGAGCGGATTGTATGGCGTACTTAGTCCGTCATACAATCCGACGGACAGTCCGTCATACTTTCCACTGAACGGACTTGACCACACACGGATAGCCAAACAGTCCGACGAAAGCTTGCGCGATGACGTGTACAGCACGTACGACGGGACTAGAAATAGGAAGTCCAATACACAGCAAAGCACCTTTCCGCCGTGTAAATCCTTTCTGAGCATGCGCCATTCTTAGTCCGTCGAACTAGCCTACTGACGAGCGGATTGTCCGCTGAAACCAAAGTACGACGGACAGAATTTCCAAAAATCCGAAATACTTAGTACGCCAGACTGCACGCTGAAAAAGTCCGCTGAAGCCCACACACGAGCGGACTGTCCGCTGAAATGTGTTTCGGCGGACTAAGTAGGCCATACAGTCCGCCCGTGTGTACGCGGCATTAGTTTGTAGAAGGGGCGTGGCTTGGAGCCTGAAGACGATGGACGCCTGATCCTTCTCTCCCGTCCTGAGAGGTCCTGCTATCATCGGCTAAAGCTTACCCACAGCTACCTACCATGGGGAGCACACAACAAAACGTCCCCCCAGCAAGTGCTCGTACGCCCAGGAGCCAAGACCCTCCGCCAAGCCCGCATATACCGGAGATATTCCGGTCTCGCGCCAGAGGAGCTTCGCAAGAGGCCCAAATCCAGGCCGCGGCGCACGAGGCCCCCTCTGCCAGCAGACGCCTCAGATCTCGGAGCCGCAGCCCGCCAGCCCAGGCATTCGATCCTCCGATGTCTCCCGCCCTCAGCCTCGCAGACCTACGGGCGGTAGCTGCGGACATCAAAAACACGCTATCCGCAGCCATCTCGGAACTGCGCTCGGATTTCCAAGCCATGACAGCGCGGTTAGATGAGGTTGAAGACACGCAGGCCCGACACGACGCCTCACTATGCCAAGTCCAGCAGATTTCAGAATCACATGCGATCCACCTCAGGGAGGTAAATCGTCATTTGGAGGACCTCGACAATAGAGGCAGACGACGAAATGTGAGAGTGAGAGGCCTCCCCGAATCTGTGGATCCCCCACACATCGCTCAAGCCGTGGCATCCATCTTTAATGATCTGTTGGACAGACCCCTGGACACCGAGATACCCTTTGAGCGAATACATAGAGCGCTTCGCCCTAGGGGGAGAGAAGCGGACCCACCAAGGGACATAATATGCTGCCTCACAGATTTTATTTTAAAAGAGGAAATAATGAGAAGGGCGAGAGCCAAAGGAAGAATCATTTATCAAGGATCTGAGATAAAAATCTTTCAAGACCTTTCTTCCATTACCCTGCAGAGGAGAAGAGAACTAAGGCCCCTCTTGGATGTCCTTCGTGACAGAGCAGTCACATACAGATGGAAATATCCGTTTTGTCTCTCAGCTTCTGCCAATGGGCACACAGCGAACCTCAGAGTTCCCGAGGACATGGAACATTTCTGCTCGACACTCAATCTACCGATCGTTGAAGTACCTGATTGGTACAGCGAATTTCGTTTACCCACCATGCACAGAGCGGAGCTCATGGACGGCATAGCGGAAGCAGGGAACTTCAGCATCAGCCGCCGTCGGAGAGCGTACCCTCCTCCTGCACCTGCTTCTCCACGCGCAGCAGGCAATGTGAGAAATAATAGCCCCACAGCATCCCCGGACTACCGGAGACAACGAAGAGCCTGACTGGCTTGACACCTTTCCCTATTAATTACTCATGACCATCATCTTATTGAACCCCGGATCTCATGACGCTACCCCTTTTTATTTTTCTATTTTTCTACTGAACCTTTATGTTCCGTTTCCCCCACATGCCCCTCCAAGACTCACTGGTAATTGCAACCTACATGTGGTGACACGCTTCCCTTCTTGTCTCACTGGTCATCTTCCCTCACTTCCTGCCTTGACGCGCTTTTACGAGATCAACGGGTCTGGTGAGTAACTGTCTATACCCTCTACAGGACACCGATCTTTATGTTTGCTGAGTCCACACATCCCTTTCAGAGCTCCGGCGAATTTGTTGTCTTTACCCGGATACCCTGTTGATCGCCCCACCAGACCCCGCAGAGCAATTGTGACTATGCCTTAGATTTCCAACGCTATGATCCTCTTTCATTACAGACTGCATACCCACAACTCCACCTTCTATGCTTTTACAAATTATTGGGTTCACTTTACGTATACTCATGCTAAACGCTTGTCTTCCTTGCACCCACTGCCTTTCCTTCCTCTTTATTCTTCTTTCTCTTTTTCTCCTCCTCTTCCCCTCTTTTATTATCTCTTTCTCCCTTTCTTTCTCTCTTTTTCTTCCTTCTTCTTCTTTTTCTCGATCTTCTCTTTTTCTTTTTCTTTTCTCTCTTTCTTTCCCCCTCCTTGTCTTCATGTTTATTTCTTATTTTAAGTATGACTCCCATGGCGTTCGATACCTCAGTTCCGCAATACCCTGCTTCTAGAAATTCTCCGCCCTCCCTGAATAATTTGCATTACCCTATCATGATTTTCTAGCTGATTGTTTTAGGCCAAATTCCGAGACTCTTTGGTACCACATCTATTGATCCCCACCTCGCATCATACCCTCTCCTGATAGAAAAGTAGGCCACTTGTTTCCCCCCCCTTTAAATTTGATCGATCGCCATGTGAGCATGTTATGCAAATATGTTATATATGCCATGGTCTCTATAATCTATGTACCTTATTTTACTCCTTACCTTTGGGAATCAATAATATGAACATGTTCCGCTACAGGGGGGTTGATGTTTGATGTTTGATGTTTGCTTAGGATTATGCTATTTTAATTTTTGAGCCGGGGTTCTACTACAAGCTGACACAGGGGTTTCTCTCCCAGCCCTGCCCATTTTATTGTTCTATATTTCGTTATTACTTTATTCAACGGTTTGATTTTACCTTGTTAAGTTGCATGACCCACCAGGCAGACTCCTGCTATACTGGTCAGCTAACGCTTGCAGACGAACAGCCTATTGGCGCCAACACAGCCGGTAACATATATTTACTTACGTTTGTAGTAGCTGTCCCACTTGTCCTCCTTTGTTATCTACCTGTTAAATCCATATCCGAATGCATCCACTCACAGGTCTGATTTTTTACCCTCTCACTCCGTCCTGATTGAGATATGCTTACTTTTGGTGACCACACAACTCCTCTGTTATTAACCTTATATCCTGCTTGGCCCTTCCGCCCTTTATTCTAATTGTTTAGCTGAATTCCATACGCTATCCAGCATCCCCTCTTAGAAACGATTCATTTTGATGTAAGTTTTAATCTTAGGCTTCGAGACCTTTCAGGACCTCGAGATCCTATCTCATATCACTTCGACACCTTCCACCCTCACCCACAGAGACCTCCTTTGAGAGTGATCTGACCTTTACTGGATTTACCTCAGTTGGGTGTGATTTAGAATTACACCTGACCCCAGTATATAAGTTTCTAACTTAACTTTGCTGTGTATCCCCCCAATACACGCAGCTACACAAGCCCTAACTTCCAGAGTTCTCCCGTCCTACCCCCCCCCCCCCTTACCGTCCCCCCTTTTTTGCCTACTCTTACCCTTACCCTTTCCCCTCTTCTTCACACACCTATAGACGTTTGGGTTCCTCTCCGCTGCCCTCTTCGCCCCAGAGGTACACCACCTCATTCTGACACTCCACTTATGCCTAGAAAAATTCCCATGATGACCACCGTAAACTCCAAAACCAACTTCCCCTCGCTCAAAATAGCTTCTCTTAACGTAAAAGGTCTAAATATCCCAGAAAAAAGAAAATCGATATTATTAAGCATGCAACGATTGAAAGCAGATGTGGTATTCCTACAGGAAACACACTTTCACTCCCCGAAAATTCCCAAATTAGCTTCGGATTTCTACCCTACCCACTACCACGCTACATCCCCAACCTCTAAAACCAAGGGTGTATCTATCCTGTTATCCAAACATGCCTCTATACAGATCTCTGATATACTTCAGGACGAACAGGGTAGATACATCTTTCTCAAAGGTACTTGGCACAACAAACCTATAACTTTGGCCAATTTATATAGCCCAAACAAAACCCAAGTATCCTTTTTTCGTGCCGTCTCCACCAAACTACAGGAATTCCAATCAGGTATTTTGCTCCTGGGTGGTGACTTCAATGTCCCCCTAGACCCTTTGGTGGACACGTCCACGGGCTCTTCTTCTCTTCCTTATAGAGCACTTCGTCAGATTAAGCTTTGCCTCCAAAAACTTTCTCTCCATGACACATGGCGCACAACACATCCTACAACGAAAGACTTCACCTTTTACTCATCCCCTCACAACAAGTACTCACGGATTGACTACTTATTCTTGACTCAACCTGATCTTGCCTATCTGACAAATGCAACAATAGAACCGATGACTCACTCAGACCATCACCCCATTACGGCGACGCTGACACTTCCCGACAAACTAACTCGTACCCAAATTTGGAGACTAGACCCCGCTATCCTCTCAGACGTAGGGAACGTAGCGGATCTCAGAACTTACTTGAACGACTATTTTAAAGAGAATGACACACCTGACACCTCTTTTCTGACACAATGGGCTGCCCATAAGTGCGTTATCAGAGGGAAAATGATCTCTATATCAGCCAAAGCTAAAAGAGACAGACAGAAGTATCTTCAACAATTATTTGACAAACTCAAAATACTAGAGGCGACCCATAAACGTACCCTAGCCTCTCAAACGCTCCAAGACCTTCAAGCTACCAGGACTCAAATACAGGAGGAACTAGGCAAGCACATTAGGAAACGATACATGCTGTCCCAAAGATACTTTTACGAATTCGGGAACAAAAGCAGTAAAATGTTAGCAAGGGCACTCCGTTCTAAAAAGACTGACTCCACCGTTCACTGCTTAAACTCCCCAACGGGAATTAAACACACCAAAAATGATGAGATTGCACGGGAGTTTGAGCAATTCTATGCTAAACTATACAATTTAAAAGGATCTGATAACCATCCACCCCCTTCCCAAACTAGACTACGACACATGACGGAATTTCTAAATAAATATTGCCCAAAACTCTTAACACAGGACCTTCTAGCTGACCTGGAAGGCCCCATTACCCAAGCTGAATGGGACAAAGCACTTAAACAAACGAAATCAGGTAAAAGCCCAGGTCCGGACGGATTGCCTGCAGTCTACTACAAAACTTTCGCAGATATTTTACATAAACCATTCTTATCAGCTTTCAACTCTCTTTCTGACACGACTCACATGCATAAGGAGATGCTTGAAGCTCATATAGTGGTTTTACCCAAAGATGACAAAGACCCCACACAACCAGCTAGCTACAGACCAATATCCCTACTTAATGCGGACGTCAAACTCTTCGCCAAAATCTTGGCCAATAGGATACTCCCCATTCTGCCCTCCCTCGTTGCTAAAGACCAAGTGGGATTTGTTCCCAATCGTGAAGCTAGAGATAACACTCTCAAAGCTATAAACTTACATCACATTATCACAACTTCCAAAAGTAAGGGATTCTTCCTGTCCCTTGATGCGGAGAAGGCATTCGACAGGGTAGCATGGGACTATATGCAAGCTGTCTTACAATCCTTTGGCTTTGGTCCACAATTTTCCATCCTAGTTAACTCCCTATACCACAACCCAACGGCCAAGGTCCGTGTTAATGGTGCCCTGTCGGATGCCTTCTCCATATCCAATGGAACCAGACAGGGATGCCCCCTGTCTCCTATTCTCTTTATTCTCACCCTTGAACCCCTTCTTAACAGCATTAGACAAAACCCCGATATATCAGGAATCAAGACCACTACCAAAGAATACAAACTTGCTGCCTTTGCAGACGATATCCTACTCTTCCTTACTCGCCCGCATACATCAATTCCGATTTTACTGAACGAATTTAAAAATTTCAACATACTTTCCAACCTGAAAATTAATTTCTCTAAATCATATGCCCTCAATGTTTCCCTCCCCTCTGCAGACGTACTCCACTGTAAAGCAAACTTCCCATTCCATTGGAATGACCACTCCATTACCTACCTGGGCATACAACTGACGTCTCATCTAAAAGACCTATACATAAGAAACTTCCATGCCATATTACAAAACATTATTTCCGACCTGAAGCGTTGGGATAAGCCAATATTCTCGTGGTTCGGCAGAGCCGCCATATTAAAAATTAATGTTCTACCGAGACTTTTATACATACTTCAGACGATCCCCATACATCTCCCACGATCGTTCTTCCAATCCTACAGAAGCATATGCTCCAGATTTCTCTGGGGCTCCCGCAGACCGAGGATCAAATTCACCTCCCTGACCCGTCCCAAACATCTTGGTGGCATAGGCCTTCCAGACCTGTTGAACTATTATCATGCAGTTCAACTTTCTAGAATTGTAGATTGGAATACCCAGTCGACTAACAAAGATTGGATATCCCTAGAATCCTCATGCACTATACTGCCACTCGAATCCCTCCCTTGGATTCAGTCTTCGCTTTCCCAAAAGGAAATCAAATTACACCCACTCATAGTTCCGACTTTGCGATGTTTTCGTAAACTATGCACACAATCCTCAATCTCTTCCATCACGAGCCCTCTAACTCCACTTAAATTAAACCCTGACTTCCCGCCTGGAATGTACCCCAACTTCCTCCAAGGCCATTGGTCGCAACCACGTATCCTTTTACAACACTTTTATAACAATGGACGCCCTAAATCATCCTCCCAATTAGCTAGTGAAATGCAAATATCCCACTTCCTCAAAAAACTGGGGAATGTGACTGACCTTTCGAGACAATTAACGCCCTTTGAACAACTCTGCACCGCAGATTCACCCCACACACACCTTATCTCCCAAACTCATTCTCTCTTATTTGGTGATTGCAAATCTAACGACCTTCGAACTTGTACAGCTTGGGAACAAAACCTAAACCTTACACTTACAGAAGATGACTGGGACAATATATTTCGTAATATCCATAAGGGCTCCACAAATGTATCCGTTCAAGAAACGGGGTACAAACTTCTCTCCCGTTGGTATAAAACACCAGAGAGACTACACAAATGGGATTCATCCATTTCAGAAACATGCTGGAGATGCCAACAAAACCAAGGCACCCTACTCCACGTTTGGTGGACTTGCCCCTCTCTCCAACCATTCTGGACAACCATACATCAATTGATAAAAACCATAACGACCTATGAGGTACCTTACTGCCCTGCTCAATTCCTTTTACACCACACTACTCTGTCACAATCTACCTATCGCAAATCCATTATAATACATATGATCAATGCTGCTAAGCAATGTATTCCGATCCACTGGAAATCCCGCACTGTCCCTACCGTCCACACCTGGCTTCTGAAAATGCAAAGGATAGCGGACATGGAAGAACTAATTCACATAACCAAAGACAAACCAAGTACTTATGGGTCAAAATGGGCATGTTGGAAACATTTCTTAACCACATCAGACTTTGACCGCATTACAACACACACCAACTAGTTCAACTGACAGGACTGGACTCGCACCCTACGTCTCATCTTGCGTCCTATTCTCTTTGACCTTCTTTTACACCAACTTGATTAACCTCCCTTTACTACATTCCCCCTCATTAGAAATATATCAGAATTCCCTTGTCCCCGAAGCTTCCACCAATTTAAACTAACATAGGGTTACAATATCGCACAATCCTCCCGCCCATCGCATTGTTCTCCCCACCCCCTACATCTGACTAAGGGCAGCGGAGTTGAACCCACTATCCTCCCCCCCTATTATCCACCCCCCTCTTCCCCTACTCTTTCCTCCTCCCTAACCCCTCTCCTTCTCCTTGGCTTATAGTACGATGAATACCATTCACTGTTTACTGAAACGAACATGTTATATAGCTAACGGACCCCCATACAGATGTATATTTGTGCAAGTCTCACTGTCCGGGTGGTTCGACAATTGTATTAGGTTCTTTAAGTTCATTCTTGACTTTTACTGTTATGCGAGCTACTATATATGTACAACAAGCTCTATATGCTTTACCCTTTGTAACTGCTGTTAATCATATGTTTTGTCTTTCTTGCTGTATTGTTTTTACACTTAATAAAATTCTTGGAAAAAGAAAAGAAAAAGTTTGTAGACGTGACAACTTTTGCGCAAACCAATAAATATACAGTTATTGACTTTTTTTTTTTACCAAAGACATGTGGCTGAATTCATGTTGGCCTAAATGTATGACTAAAATTGAGTTTATTGGATTTTTCTAATAACAAAAAGTAGAAAATATCATTTTTTTTTTTTCGGTCTTTTTACGTTTATATCGCAAAAAATAAAAATCGCAGAGTCAATCAAATACCTTTAAAAGAAAGCTTTATTTGTGGGAAAAAAAAGGACACAAATTTTGTTTGGGTACAACATTGCATGACTGCGCAATTACCAGTTAAAGCAGCGCAGTGCCAAATTGTAAAAAGACCTCTGGTCATTGACCAGCAAAATGGTCCGGTCTGAAAGTGGTTAAAGTGAAACAATAAAAATAAAATATTCCTTTAAATATCGTGCCTGGGGGGTGTCTATAGTATATATAAAGTGAGAAAAAAACGCACTATCCACAAACAACAAATAAATAACAGCTGCCATCACCGCAGACTTACTGCAACAAACAAAATGGTGAAATAATAAAAAAGGCGCAGCGCTTAGATTATATATATGACAATATCTATATAATCGTTTACCAGTGTAAATAATATAATCAACTTTAATAGTGAAAAAAACTCTGCATAAATTAACACTATTAATGATTCTATGTTTTAGACAACACTATATCCAAATATACAAAAAAAAAATAATTGATATACGTATATCCACCAAAGTGAACGTGTTAAGAGTCCATAAGTGAAACAATATGGTGACAAAGTGCAATATCTTGAGAAGTTATAGTGACTTCAGTGAATACTTTGCAGAAATCCACCACCACTTGAGAGGAGGCTTACCAGATGTAATGGACCCAGTTAGGTATATACCTAGTGAGTCAAACGAGTTTATTGATGTAAATCCACACGAAAAAACAGCTGGCAAAACTTGTAACTTCTCATGGGTACCAGAGTAGACAGAGAGATGATCCAAAAATAGATGAAATGGCTACCCACCTTTTGGGGTGACTGAGGACAGAGATTCTTCCACGTATATTATAGGCCAAAAAGAAAATACAGCCTCATAGTGAAATACCATTTAAAACTTTTATTACCATTAAAAGCATAAATGGGTACAGGCAAATACAAGCATCCCCAGATGATGCCTGTTTAGGAGAAACGCATCGGGAAGGGCTCGTTGATGCCACTGCGTTGCCAGATTTTAATCCCATGCTTGTATTTGCCTGTAATATGTGAGTACCCATTTATGCTTTTAATGTTAATAAAAGTTTTAAATGGTATTTCACTATGAGGCTGTATTTTCTTTTTGGCCTATAATATAAAAAAAAGAAATTTTCTTAATAAAGGAATTTTTTAAAAGTGTGTTTGTAACCATTTTTACACTTTCTTTATGAAATGGTAGGGGTACTTTTGTACCCCCAAACCATTTCAAACAGGGGGGGCGGGACCTGGGGGTCCCCTTGTTAAAGGGGCTTCCAGATTCTGATAAGGCCCCCGCCCGCAGACCCCCACAACCAACAGCCAGGGTTGTGGGGATGAGGCCCTTGTCCCCATCAACATGGGGACATGGTGCTTTGAGGGGTCACAGACCCCCAAAGCATCCTCCCAATGTTGAGGGCATGTGGCCTAGTATGGTTCAGGAGGGGGGGGGCGCTCTCTCGTCTCCCCTCTTTTCCTGTGGCCTGCCAGGTTGAGTGCTTGGATAAAGGGTCTGGTATGAATTTTTAGGGGGACCCCCACGTCAATTTTTTAAAAACATTTTTTGAAACGGGGTTCCCCTTAATATCCATACCAGACCCGAAGGGCCTGGTAATTGAATTCAGGGGAACCCCACGTTTTTATTTTATTTATTTTTATCAATGAATGAATTGTCGACTCCGTAATACAGAGAACACTCATTAAGCCGACAATTCAAAGTGATTTTAAAATACTTTTTTTCCTTGCGAAATGACACTTTCTGCAGGGACAGTTCTAAGCACAGGAAACATGTGCCCCTTCACAGGCATACTATAGACACCCCCCAGGTATGAAATTTAAAGGAATATTACACTTTTATTGTTTCACTTTAATCATTATTGAAATCACTGCTCCTGAAAAAACTGCAGTTTTTGAAACTTTTTTTTTGCATTGATCCATGACCCCTGGGGCAGGACCCAGGTCCCCAAACACTTTTTAGGACAGTAACTTACATATTAGCCTTTCAAATTAGCACTTAGATTTCTCCCATAGACTTGTACAGGATGTTCCGGCTTTTCGAATTTGCCGCGAACACCCCAAATTGTTCACTGTTTGCTGAACAGGCGAACAGGCAATGTTCGAGTCGAACCTGAGTTCTACTCGAGCTCGAAGCTCATCCCTACTGCCAACCAGTCTCACATATGCTCTCTTGGCCCCCCAACAAACATACAAATGACCAAAAAATCCAGACAAGGTATATAAGACCACCATCTGGACGAAAAAATGCCAAACAAAGGTAGCACCAACTTTAATGTAAACCAACTTACCCCACTCCTCAAACAACACAGCTTGCATGTACAGCCAATCCCCCACCTCCTCTTACTTTTTTTTGTTTGTTTTTTTGTTTTTTTATATATTTATTCCACCACCAAGTGAAGGCATATGTAAGTACGGAATCTCCTCTCTTCCCACCTACCAGTCCTCCTTACCGCCGCCTCATCCAACCCACATCTGGCAGCTTCCACAGCCACCCCTATGCGGAAGGAGTGTGAAGCGTATTCTGCACCATCCAACCTTTTGAGAACACCCACATGAACTGGAACCTCCTCCAATACTTCCCAGCCTTGTGCCGCATTAACTGCCCCCCCCCCCCGCCCATTCCATCTGTTCCAAAACCTAGAAACTCCTTTGCCGTTTTCCCAGAGCATACGCTGCAACCTGGTACCTCAAACCACAGCACCTCCACCCCTCTAACCCTTTGATCCTCATTCATTTTTTTTTTTTTTTTTTTTTAACTGTCCAACCCAAACTCCTTTGTTCAATCCACCCAGCCCAGCAGCTTAAACAAAAGCCACAAATCCGCCAGTTTCCGCTCAATGGCAGACACCGACCCCCAGTTTACCATGTTCCTGGAACCAAAGTACCAAACCAACAACCTTACCCCCCACACGGCCATGTTTAACCTCAGACTCCTGCACCGAAAAACCACCCTTCCTTTCATACCTTCACGTAAGCTGCCCAAGTGGACTCACTGACTGACTACCCGGGTACCTCCTGTGCTTACTCCAATGCCATATCCCCTATTCAGACTGAGTAGGGAACTTCTCCCTTCTCTGTGGCCAGCTAACTCTCTGAACCTGTCCCACTGAAAATAGAGGCAAGGAGTAAGCCCCCATGTTTTCAATGTCCGTAATATAATAGCATAGAGAAAATTTTCAACCGCACTCAGCGCAACCCCAAATGGTGTAGCCGCCGCATGACCAGTTGTGACAACGCAAACATGCTGTTGACCACATGAACCACATCCATGTAATTACAATTCAGCTCCGTGTCAGGTTCCTGCATGACCATTACCACAGCTCCATAGCCAGAACCACTGGAAAAGTCCAATAGCCCCAGTTTACGAATAAACACCCCACAACAAAACTTGGGGCAAAGGTTCCGCACCCCTTGCCCCTAAAAGAAAAAAAAAACCAAACCCGTTGACCCCACCGTGTTTGTGACCCCTTCCCTATTGAACTTACGGCATCCAAACCGATCATCCATTATATGCGGCTAAAAACTCGTATAAAACCTTCTAACCCTCCCTATGTTCCCCATTCAACCGTTTAAATGGGTAAGGGCGTGAAACCCCCACTGTAGCAGATGGCAGCCGTCGGCCAAAAACCCCACTCATCAAATAAAAAACGGTAGGCAAAATTGAACCTTCCCAGCAACGAATGCAAAGTCCTCAACTGTACCTAGCGCCATCCCTGGGTCTCCAGAATCCCCTTCTATAGTACCTCCAACCTGGTCACCGGCAGACCTTGAAACAATCACAATTAGGGATGAGCCGAACACCCCCCTGTTCGGTTTGCACCAGAACCTGCGAACAGACCTAAATTCGTGTGAACTTTAGAAACCTATTAAAGTCTATGGGACTCGAACGTTCACAATCTAAAGTGCTAATTTTAAAGGCTAATATGCAAGTTACTGTCCTAAAAAGTGTTTGGGGACCCGGGTCCTGCCCCAGGGGACATGGATCAATGCAAAAAAAAAGTTTTAAAAACGGCCGTTTTTTCAGGAGCAGTGATTTTAATAATGATTAAAGTGAAACAATAAAAGTGTAATATTCCTTTAAATGTCGTACCTGGGGGGTGTCTATAGTATGCCTGTGAAGGGGCGCATGTTTCCCATGCTTAGAACTGGCCCTGCACAAAGTGTCATATGTGCAGGAAAAAAAGTCTTTTAAAATCACTTGCAGCTATATTGTCAGCTCCCGTAATACAGAGAACAAATTAAAAAAAAAATTTGACGTGGGGGGGGTCCCTCTAAAAATCCATACCAGACCCTTTATCCGAGCACGCAACCTGGCAGGCCGCAGGAAAAGAGGGGGGGACAAGAGAGTGCCCCCCCTCCTGAAACGTACCAGGCCACATATGCCCTCAACATTGGGAGGATGCTTTGGGGGTCTGTGACCCCTCAAAGCACCTTGTCCCCATGTTGATGTGGAGAAGGGCCTCATCCCCACAACCACCGCTCAGGGTTTGCGGGCGGGGGGCTTATCAGAATCTAGAAGCCCCCTTTAACAAGGGGACCCCCAGATCCCACCCCCCCTTTTTGAAATGGTAAGGGGGTACAAAAGTACCCCTACCATTTCACAAAGAAAGTGTAAAAATTGTTAAATAAGACAAACATACTTTTGAAAAATTCCTTTATTAAAAATAAAAAAAATAAAAAAAAGATTCCAGCGGTGCTAATCCACTCTTGCTATCCAACGACGGATCTCTCGGGTCCAGCGATGGATGATCATATCCAGCGATGGGGGATCTCTCAGTCCAGCGCTGTCCATGCATCCGTCTTCTGTCTCCACTGCGGAGACACTGTGGGGATCCCAGCACTGACGTTTCTTATATTAGGAGGGCGGGGCCATCCGTCACCTGACCCCGCCCCCTCTGATGCTGGTGAGGAAAGCTATGGGGTTCCCCAGTGACGTATGGGTGACCCCGCCCCCCTCTGATGTAATGCAGGTTTCTGTTACATCAGATGGGGCGTGGTCACCCATACGTCATTAGGGAATCCCTGGCTACCCTCACAAGCGTCAGAGGGGCGGGGTCAGGTGACGGGTTGCCCCGCCCTCCTAATATAAGAAACGTCAGTGCTGGGATCCCCGCAGTGTCTCCACAGTGGAGACAGAAGGCAGATGCATGGATAGCGCTGGACTGAGAGATCTCCGTCGCTGGATATGATCATCCATCGCTGGACCCCGGAGATCCTTTGCTGGATAGCAAGAGTGGATTAGCACCGCTGGAATCTTTTTTTTATTTTTTTTATTTTTAATAAAGGAATTTTTCAAAAGTGCTTTTGTCTTATTTAACCATTTTTACACTTTCTTTGTGAAATGGTAGGGGTACAAAATACCCCCTTACCATTTCAAACAGGGGGGTGGGATCTGGGGGTCCCCTTGTTAAAGGGGGCTTCCAGATTCTGATAAGCCCCCCGCCCGCAGACCCCCACAACCACCGCTCAGGGTTGTAGGGATGAGGCCCTTCTCCACATCAACATGGGGACAAGGTGCTTTGAGGGGTCACAGACCACCAAAGCATCCTCCCAATGTTGAGGGAATGTGACCTGGTACGGTTCAGGAGGGGGGGACGCTCTCTCGTCCCCCCTCTTTTGCTGCGGCCTGCCAGGTTGCGTGCTCGGATAAAGGGTCTGGTATGGATTTTTAGGGGGGACCCCCCCCTCATTGAGTGTTCTCTGTATTACGGGAGCCGACATTATAGCCGCAAGTGATTTTAAAAGACTTTATTTGTGCAGGGACAGTTCTAAGCACGGGAAACATGCGCCCCTTCACAGGCATACTATAGACACCCCCCAGGTACGAAATTTAAAGGAATATTACACTTTTATTGTTTCACTTTAATCATTATTAAAATCAATGCAGGACCCGGGTCCCCAAACACTTTTTAGGACAGTAACTTGCATATTAGCCTTTAAAATTAGCACTTTAGATTTCTCCCATAGACTTGTATAGGGTGTTCCGACTTTTCAAATTTGCCGCAAACAGCCCAAATTGTTCACTGTTCGCTGAACAGGCGAACAGGCAATGTTCGAGTCGAACTCGAAGCTCATCCCTAATCACAATGCCCAAAAACAAAATAGTGTGGGGGTGTGACAGTGGGCATTATGTATAGGAGAAAAGTGTTGGAGGTATGACAGTGGGCACTATGTATAGGAGAGGAATATGGAGGGTATGACAGTGGGCAGTATGTACAGGAGAGGAGTATGGAGGGTATGACAGTGGGCGGTATGTACAGGAGTAGAGTATGGAGGGTATGACAGTGGACAGTATGCACAGTAGAGGAGTATGGAGGGTATGACAGTGGGCAGTATGTACAGTAGAGGAGTATGGAGGGTATGACATTGGACAGTTTGTACAGTAGAGGAGTATGGAGGGTATGGCAGTGAGTATTATGTACCGGAGAGGAGTGTGGAGGGTATGACAGTGGGCAGTATGTACAGGAGAGGAGTGTGGAGGGTATGACAGTGGGCAGTATGTACAGGAGAGGAGTGTGGAGGGTATGACAGTGAGCAGTATGTACAGGAGAGGAGTGTGGAGGGTATGACAGTGGGCAGTATGTACAGGAGAAGAGTGTGGATTGTATGACAGTGGGCAGTATGTACAGGAGAGGAGTGTGGAGGGTATGACAAAGGTTAGTATTTGCAATAATTCAGCCTAATGCTCACACAGATCGTGCATAGTTTAGAATCACCAGAGACAAGTGGGTCATCTCAGACTGTGTGTAGATAACCTCAAACCATGGTAGATGTTTCTACAGAAAATGAGGAGGATACAGACAATATGATCCATCAAGACAAATGTGATGTCAAATAGTTCTGGTGTTTCTTATTTTTAGTTCCATAAGAAGAGTGGCTTGTCTATGGTGAAGGTTTGGTCTGATATTGTAGAAAGCAGACAAGGAAATACAACAATCAGATCTAGATCATTTCTGAATAAACCGGTGAAGTAACTTCACTGCTTGTGAAACCTTCCATTTACTTAATTATCAAAGAGTGTCAGCTCAGCTGGGGAAGATCACGGCTCTAAAGTTGGAGTATATATTACCATGCCATGCATGCATAGGAAAGGATGGTTATCCAGAGCTGAGTGTCTATTACTATCAATTTTATATCTTGGGCTTTGAGAGACCCACGGCGGTGGCCACTGTCTGAAAGCTTCAACCTGGACTAGACCAGAGTGAAGGAAATGTAACCAGGTATAAGGTCTGGTTCTGCTGCTGCCATGGGCTTGCGGCAGATCAAGCGGGTTTGAAATTTGCTATCCTGGCAAATTGATGTGGAAATATACTTTTAATGACATATTCAATGACAAATAGTTATTGCCTAAAAAACAGTATAAAATTTTAAAAGGGTACCATCATCTAAAAAATTGACAACTAGAAAACAGAAAGAAGGAAGTGTGGCCTCAATTTATGGACAATCTCAGTACCCATGGACAAGGATTTATTTATTTTTTGAAATGCAAATTGTGTTACAAACAGTAAATTGAAAAACATGCAACACACAGTGGGGACGGAAAGTATTCAGACCCCCTTACATTTTGTTGTTATAATATATATATAATTGTTATATTGCAGCCATTTGCTAAAATCGTTTAAGTTCATTTTTTTCCTCATGAATGTACACACAGCACCCCATATTGACAGAAAAACACAGAATTGTTGACATTTTTTCAGATTTATTAAAAAAGGAAAACTGAAATATCACATGGTCCTCAGTATTCAGATCCATTGCTGTGACACTCATATATATAACTCAGGTGCCGTCCATTTCTTCTGATCATCCTTGAGATGGTTCTACACCTTCATGTGAGTCCAGCTGTGTTTGATTATACTGATTGGACTTGATTAGGAAAGCCCCACACCTGTCTATAGAAGACCTTCCAGCTCACAGTGCATGTCAGAGCAAATGAGGTCAAAGGAACTGCCTGAAGAGCTCAGAGACAGAATTGTGGCAAGGCACGGATCTGGCAAAGGTTACAAAACAAATTCTGCTGCACTTAAGGTTCCTAAGAGCCCAGTGGCCTCCATAATCCTTAAATGGAAGACATTTGGGATGACCAGAACCCTTCCTACAGCTGACCGTCCGGCCAAACTGAGCTATCGGGGGAGAGGAGCCTTGGTGAGAGAGGTAAAGAAGAACTCAAAGATCACTGTGGCTGAGCTCCAGAGATGCAGTCAGGAGATGGGAGAAAGTTGTAGAAAGTCATCACTGCATCCCTCCACCAGTTGGGCATTTATGGCAGAGTGGCCAGACGGAAGCCTCTCCTCAGTGTAAAACACATGAAAGCCGCATGGAGTTTGCTAAAAAATACCTGAAGGACTCCAAGATGGTGAGAAAGAAGATTCTCTGGTCTGATGAGACCAAGATAGAACTTTGTGGCCTTAATTCTAAGCGGTATGTGTGGAGAATACAGTCCCAACAGTGAAGCATGGTGGTGGTAGCATCATGCTGTGGGGGTGTTTTTCAGCTGCAGGGACAGGACGACTGGTTGCAATCAAAGGAAAGATGAATGCGGCTAAGTACAGGGATATCCTGAACAAAAACCTTCTCCAGAGTGCTCAGGACCTCAGACTGGGCCAAAGGTTTACCTTCCAACAAGACAATGACCCTAAGCACACAAAGGAGTGGCTTCACAACAACTCCGTGACTGTTCTTGTTTGGCCCAGCCAGAGCCCCGACTTAAACCCAATTGAGCATCTCTGGAGAGACCTAAAAATGGCCGTCCACCAACGCTTACCATCCAACCTGACAGAACTGGAGAGGATCTGCAAGGAGGAATGGCCGAGGATCCCCAAATCCAGGTGTGAAAAACTTGTTGCATCTTTCCCAAAAAGACTCATGGCTGTATTAGATCCAAAGGGGGCTTCTACTAAATACTGAGCAAAGGGTCTGAATACTGAGGACCATGGGATATTTCAGTTTTTATTTTTTAATAAAACTACAAAAATGTCAACAATTCTGTGTGTTTCTGTCAATATGGGGTGCTGTGTGTACAGCACCTTCTTCCACATGTTTGCTGTGTCCCCCACATGACTTCTCACAAACTGCAAACAAGACTTCTTATGACTTTCTTCTTGTCACTCTTCCATAAAGGTCAGATTTGTGGAGAACACGACTAATAGTTGGTCTGTGGACAGATTCTCCCCCCTGAGCTGTGAATCTCTACAGCTCCTCCAGTTTCCATGGGACTCCTGACTGTTTCTCTGATGAATGCTCTCCTTGCCCGGCCGGTCAGTTTAGATGGACGGCCATGCCTTGGTAGGTTTGCAGTTGTGCCATATTCTTTCCATTTTCAGGGCACAGGACGCATGGATTCCAAAGTTGTTGTTTTTTTTTCTTAGGAAGCACATGATTCGAGCCATAGACTCTAATTAGCTTCAAAAAGTGCATCGGGAAGCAGGACCTGAGACCCAATTGGCTGAGAATCCTAACACCTGATTGGCCGTGAGTCCCAAGTCCTGATTGGCTGGGAGAAGAAGCAACTGCTGGGACTTGGGAGGAAACGCAGGGGGGAAGCCGCCGAAGCCATGACCCGGATGGGGTAAGTGCTGAGCTGTTGGGGGGCCTGGCGGGCGATGGGCGAGTGATATGGTTAGCGAGCGATGGGGGGGTGGGGAAGCAGCAATTGATCGAGCACCAAGGGGGGATGGGGGGATGTCTGATTGGCTGGTTGGGGGGGTCACGGTCCGCCCCCACCAAGAAAAATTAGCACCAGCTGTCACTGTCCAGAACCCAAACCAAGACTTACAAAACCCAGAGAAAGCTGTGAAACCAATAGACCTGCACACACACACTCTGGAGCCCCTCACTCTGCATTCAGGAGAACCCTGTGTAATTTTTACCTATTTCTACACAGTGGCACGGCGATACACTGTCACAATATGTATTTATTTTTACACGGTCATTTTTAACCATTGTGCTTTTTATTACATACAAATGTGTTTCATTGCAGTCAAAAGAGTTCAGTGTAATTCAATGTGATTCAATCACATTGGGCTTGCATACAGTCCATTCATAAAAATTACAAAAGAGTTAGCCCTTGTACACACGGTCGGACATTCCGACACCAAAATCCATTGGATTTTTCCCGATCGATTTTGTCCGAAATTGGTGTTGCATACACACGGTCGGACAAAGTTGTCGGAAAATCCGATCGTTCATAACGTGATGACGTTATTTAGTTACGACGGGACTACGTTCAGGCTAGTAGCCAATAGGTTTGGTCTAGGAATTTGATCTGAGCATGCATGGCACTTTGTCCGATCGGAATTCTTTACAAGCGATCGGATAAAGTCCAATCGGATCATGTTGTCGGAAAATTTTTATATTCAGCTCTCAAAATTTGTTGGTCGGACATTCCGACGGAAAAAGTCTGATGAAGCCCACACACGGTCAGATTATCCGACAACGCGGTCCGATCGAACATTTTCCGTCACAATTTTTCAGACGGATTTTGGCCCAAACTTGTGTTGCATACACACGGTCGCACAAAGTTGTCGGAAAATCCGATCGTTCAGAACGAGGTGACATAAAATACGTATGTCGGACCTATAAAGAGGCCAGTATCCAATAGCTTTCGTCTCGTAATTTATTCTGAGCATGCGTGGCACTTTGTCCATAGGAATTGTCTACACAGGATCAGAATTTAAACAATCGGATTTTGTTGTGAATGAAAATTTTAGATCCAGCTCTCAAACTTTGTGTGTCAGAAATTCTGACGGAAAAACTCAGAGGGAGCCCACACGCGATCGGATTTTCTGACAACACCATCCGATCACACATTTTTCGTCGGAATGTCCGACCGTGTGTTCAGGGCATAAGACTTTCAAGCCCAGTGCTCTGATTCCAGTCAGAGTTATGAAAGTCCACTGTGATGGTCCTAGAATTATTCTTCTCCGTATGTACAGGAATACATAATACATGGTGTGCAACGTTCCAGGTGACTACACTGCGCCCATATGACCCTCGTGGCCATCTTGGGCCAGCAGGGTCTATATACTGTAAGTCCCTGCCAACTTGGTTTTGGCACGCATTTTGCGAGTGGCTAGTGTAGGGAGAGAGACCCGCTTGTTAGGGAAAGTAATATGTGGTAGGAAAAGGTTTCAGATCATGAGGGACAGGCTATGGACTTGCTATCTTGGAAGGAAGTTTCCCCAATTGGGTCTGGATCAGCCAGGCCGCACTTCACCTTTTGAAATGAACGCATTCGGCACCTCTTATCAGCCACATATTTGCATTGAACTGTGAGTTATTTCCCCATCCGTCGCTCGCCTTCTAGAAAGTTTGTACCGTTGGCATTCTGTTCAATGCAAGTTTCTTGCAAGTCTATTACATTCGGACTCTGTTCTTTGCTGTAGCTCCATGCTGCACCTCCTAACAAGCTCTCTAGTTAACAGAAATGTTTGGGTGACAGGTACTCTTTATGGAGAATTTGGGGGTCTATTAGACTCTTGATGCCTCCTTTACACTCCAAGTAGGAACAAGGAATCCCAGATTTGCTCCTTTCCCACCCACCTCTGGCCAGGATCTTACA
Organism: Lithobates pipiens; assembly: GCF_037356315.1. Lineage (NCBI taxonomy): Eukaryota > Metazoa > Chordata > Amphibia > Anura > Ranidae > Lithobates > Lithobates pipiens. The sequence continues at coordinate 670,595,848 of NW_027507903.1, forward strand.
GACCTGAACCCAGAAGTGCTCAGGGATGAACACTTCCAGGAACACTGAACACAGGAGAGGTCAGAGAACATATGTTTCCCCGATTACCACTTGCTTATCATCCTGGAGATATTTTCATTAGTCCCGGCTTTCCTGGAGATAGGACCAGGAAGTGTGATGGGGTTGACAACCATGAGCTTGTTTTAACCCTTTTATTGTCATATTTAGAGCATGTCCTTATCAGTCGAAGGGTTAAAGTGGAGCTCACAGGGCATTATGGGGTAGTGCCAAGCTGACCAAGCATAAATTTTAGCTGAACAGTAGTAGTGGGGGAAAGTAATGGGTCCACCAAACGTCATTATCTGTGTATATTTAGGTTTAGTGTAGGGTGTAGTGTAAGGTAACCACCTTTCATCTTATCATTATGATGCCCATGTGAAGGAGACTGAACTCTTGCTCACCATGATATGTTGTGCGGCTGTGTCTGTTTTGCCTGTGTCTATGCGAAGATCTACAGCTGTTTCTTCCAGCTGTTATGGGGGAACAAAGTGAACTTCATTAAGAGGTCTGTAACCTACCTTCCCAGGCAGATGGGTGACCTAGTATTTTTTTTCTCTGATGTTTTTGAAACATAATTTTGGTAATATGCTGGCAACCGCCTGTGTGGTTTGGTATTTTTCAGTCCAGGTTTAGACCTTTTCTGAAAAGCTGGGAGAATGGTGGGCCAGTGAAAAACCTGAGGGTCCAACATTGTAGGCTCCCAGCTTACATTGCCCCATGACTGAAAATGCTTCGGCAGTGGCGAGTGACGGCAGAGGAAATTAAGTCTCTTCCTAGGAATGCCCTGGAGAGGAGGGTTGTTGAATCTGCCCTTAGCGAGCCGCTGGCCTTGAGAGATTGCCCAGGCCCTGCTATGAGGGAGGGTCTGCGTTTGATTAATCTGGAGAGAATTCCTATAGAGTTTCATGATTTGGCCTGGCGCTCGCTTCATAGAAGACTCTATGTGAAGGGCAACTTGAAGCATCGCCCTGCGGAGAGCTGTGGTTGTCCAAGAGTGGAGTGTGGTGGTGTGGATGAGACAATGTACCATTTCTTGCTTCAGTTCCCCTTCAATATAGAAGTTTATAAGCGGGTGGGTGGGGATCTGGATATCCCTTTCCTTTCCCCCTTAAAGCGGAGTTCCACACATTTTTTTGTTTATTAAAAGTCAGCAGCTACAAAAAGCTTAGCTGCTGACTTTTAATAAACTGACACTTACCTGCCCCACGGTCCAGCGATGTGGCCACCCAGAGGCTCGCTCCTATCCCCCTCCTCTCCTCTGCACCGTCATAGCAACTGTGGGCACCCAGCCGTGACAGTTTACGGCTTCATGGCCGAGCGTGCTCTGTGCAAGCGTGAGTCGCACTGCACTCTGCTATTGGCCGGCCTATCTTCTGGGACCTGTGTTGTGTCCCAGAAGATCACTGGCAGGGAGGGGACGCCTAGGGCAAGTGGAGGAGTCGCCAGGGGGCCAAAAAGAGGAAGGAGGAAGTGGGACAGGAAGTCCTGCTAAAAATAAGGTACACGCCCCCCCCCCTCTGAAAAAATTACATGCCAAATGTGGCATGTCAGGGGGCAAGGAGTGCTTAAAGCAAAAGTTCCACGTTTGGGTGGAACTCCGCTTTAAGTTATGCGGAGTGGTCGTATGGGTCTTTTGAGACACATCGGGATTTTGATTCTGAGACACTTTTTCTAGTTAGCTTAGTAGTCCGTTACTTCATATGGGATGCACAGCGTCAGGTTTCCATTTAGAAAAAAAGTACTTCATGTCGAGGTGGTGATGTACATTTTAGGTGAGGTTGGGAAAATGTGGGGTCTTAAGAAGAACAAGTGGTGGCTGAGGGCCTGGGAAAAGGCGTGGAGGAATGTCGGGTCTCCGTAGCTGCTGTCTGTCAGTCTCTGGGTGTGCGGCTTTTCTTTCTGTCCTTTCACTCCCCCTAGATTTTATAAGATCAGATTTTTGGAAAAAGTCTGCATGTATGGGATCCAAGTGTAATCATTCTGTAGCCTGAGGGTTTGTTTGGGTGGAGGTTAGGGCTTTGTTGTGGTGCATTATAATAATAATAATAATAATGGTAATAATAATAATAATAATAAGAATAATAATGGTAATAATAATAATAATAATGGTAATAATAATAATAATAATAATAATAACATATTTCTTGGTTTGAATATTTAGTTCTGTTTATGTTTTTTTTTCTGGCAAAAATGCCAGTTTGCTTTTTATTTATACTCAAGTAAGCGATTTTTTGTTTGTTTATATATCATTTATTTATTCTGTATATATGTAAATATGTTTTTATTATGTTATATGTTTGTAAGATTTTTAATAAACAAAAATGTAGTATGGTATACTACAGGGTTTCTCAAGCAGGGTTCCTTCAGAGGTTGCTGGGGGTTCCTTGAGCAATGAGCAATTTCTGCCTCTTCGATAAGTTCTCATTGGCACCATTGATCTTTTTAGCCATATTTAAGTTGGTAACTCTTCCTAATGACCACCAATGACCACAAGTGTAAGCAGCATTCTTCCCACTGACCATCACACTAATTTATCACTAGTTGTAGTCATTTTTATCAGGCAGTAATTTTTATCAGGGGTTCCCTGAGACCGAAAAGTTAATTTAAGGATTCCTCTGCGTTGAAAAGGTTTAGAAAGCCTGGTATACTAGATAGGATAGGTTATAGTATGGTATACTATATAGCAGTGGTCTCCAAACTGTGGCCCAGGGGCCAGATGTCACCCTTTGCTTGCCTTTAGGCACTATCCCTCCCACTGATACCAATAATGGGACACTATTCCTCCCACTGATACCAATGATGGCACACTATTCCTTCCACTGATACCAATGATGGGACACTATTCCTCCCACTAATACCAATGATGGGACACTATTCCTTCCACTGATACCAATGATGGGACACTATTCCTTCCACTGATACCAATGATGGGACACTATTCCTTCCACTGATACCAATGATGGGACACTATTCCTCCCATTAATACCAATGATGGGACACTATTCCTTCCACTGATACCAATGATGGGACACTATTCCTTCCACTGATACCAATGATGGGACACTATTCCTCCCACTGATACCAATGATGGCACACTATTCCTTCCACTGATACCAATGATGGGACACTATTCCTCCCACTAATACCAATGATGGGACACTATTCCTTCCACTGATACCAATGATGGGACACTATTCCTTCCACTGATACCAATGATGGGACACTATTCCTTCCACTGATACCAATGATGGGACACTATTCCTCCCACTAATACCAATGATGGGACACTATTCCTCCCACTGATACCAATGATGGCACACTATTCCTTCCACTAATACCAATGATGGGACACTATTCCTCCCACTAATACCAATGATGGGACACTATTCCTCCCACTGATACCAATGATGGGACACTATTCCCCCTACTGATACCAATGATGGGGCACTATGCCTTCCACTGAGACCAATGATGGGACACTATTCCCCCCACTGAGACCAATGATGGGACACTATTCCCCCCACTGATACCAATGATGGGACACTATTCCCCCCACTGATACCAATGATGGGACACTATTCCCCCCACTGATACCAATGATGGCACACTATTCCTTCCACTGATACCAATGATGGGACACTATTCCTCCCACTAATACCAATGATGGGACACTATTCCTTCCACTGATACCAATGATGGGACACTATTCCTTCCACTGATACCAATGATGGGACACTATTCCTTCCACTGATACCAATGATGGGACACTATTCCTCCCACTAATACCAATGATGGGACACTATTCCTCCCACTGATACCAATGATGGCACACTATTCCTTCCACTAATACCAATGATGGGACACTATTCCTCCCACTAATACCAATGATGGGACACTATTCCTCCCACTGATACCAATGATGGGACACTATTCCCCCTACTGATACCAATGATGGGGCACTATGCCTTCCACTGAGACCAATGATGGGACACTATTCCCCCCACTGAGACCAATGATGGGACACTATTCCCCCCACTGATACCAATGATGGGACACTATTCCCCCCACTGATACCAATGATGGGACACTATTCCCCCCACTGATACCAATGATGGTACACTATTCCTTCCACTGAGACCAATGATGGGGCACTATTCCTTCCACTGATACCAATGATGGGGCACTATTCCTCCCACTGATACCAATGATGGGACACAATTCCTTCCACTGATACCAATGATGGGACACTATTCCTCCCACTGATACCAATGATGGGACACTATTCCTCCCACTGATACCAATGATGGGACACTATTCCTCCCACTGATACCAATGATGGGACACTATTCCTTCCACTGATACCAGTTATGGGGCACTATTCCTCCCACTGATACCAATGATGGGACATTATTCCTCCCACTGATACCAATGATGGGAAACTATTCCTCCCACTAATACCAATGATGGGACACTATTCCTCCCACTGATACCAATGATGGGACACTATTCCTCCCACTGATATCAATGATGGGACACTATTCCTTCCACTGATACCAGTTATGGGGCACTATTCCTCTCACTGATACCAATGATGGGGCACTATTCCCCCCACTGATACCAATGATGGGGCACTATTCCTTCCACTAAGACCAATGATGGGACACTATTCACTGAGACCAATGATGGGACACTATTCCCCCCACTGATACCAATGATGGGACACTATTCCCCCCACTGATACCAATGATGGGACACTATTCCCCTCACTGATACCAATGATGGTACACTATTCCTTCCACTGAGACCAATGATGGGACACTATTCCTTCCACTGATACCAATGATGGGGCACTATTCCTCCCACTGATACCAATGATGGGACACAATTCCTTCCACTGATACCAATGATGGGACACTATTCCTCCCACTGATACCAATGATGGGACACTATTCCTCCCACTGATACCAATGATGGGACCCTATTGCCCCCACTGATACCAATGATGGGGCACTATGCCATCCACCGATACCAATGATGGGACACTATTCCCCCCACTGATACCAATGATGGGGCACTATTCCCCCCACTGACACCAATGATGGGACACTATTCCTTCCACTGAGACCAATGATGGAACACTATTCCTTCCACTGAGACCAATGATGGAACACTATTCCCCCCACTGATACCAATAATGGGGCACTATTCCCCCCACTGACACCAATGATGGGACACTATTCCATCCACTGATACCAATGATGGGACACTATTCCTTCCACTGAGACCAATGATGGGGCACTATTCCTTCCACTGAGACCAATGATGGGACAGTATGCAAGAGGATGAGTTACGTGGAGACACCTGTTTTGGAGAGCTGTGAGTCTGTGAGGTCTCCTTTGACATTTGGGGGCCAATCAGATATAGTAGTGTAGCACCTTCCTAGATAGGTGCTAGAAGAGTAGTTTTGGGTCTTTCTGCTTATCAGGAAGATTTTTAGGCAAATTTAGAATGCTCTCTGTCTACCAGGGAGCAGGATCTATTGGTGAGGTCGGTCTGCTCATGGTGCTCCAGGTGCAGCTCCGCTTATCTGAATGTTCCACACTGGTCCAATAAGGAGGCATATTGGACAGTGGGAGGCAGGGCCGAACTGGGAATAAAAACCAGCCCTGGAAAGAAATTCATACCAGCCCCACAGCATTATTATGAAAATATATATGCAAATTCCAGTTGAAAGTGGACAATCATCAAGGGGGACCCCAGGAACTCAGAACGTGGAGGGAAGGACCACCTTCCACAGAAAGAATACACTAAAGGTAAGGGGGGTGGGTGCCCACCAAATGCAGCTTTACTCTGCCCATGAATGCAGTCTCACTGTGCCCACAAATGAGGCCTCACCGTGCCCACCATTGCAGCCTTACTGTGCCCATTATTGCAGCCTCACTGTGCCCATCAAATGCAGCTTTACTGTGCCGTGAATGCAGTCTCACTGTGCCCATGAATGCAGCCCCTTCAGTGCCCCATGTCCCAGTTTGCAGTCCCAGTCTGCAGTCCCTGTCTGTGGGAAGGTGTGTTGTTGATGCTCGATACGGTACCTTGCATGCCAGCAGGATATCCATGACGGGCAGCAGCAGGCAGGGTCTGTTCTCGTTTTGGATGGGGACGGTGCTCCTTCCAGAGGATCTGTTTGCTGTGAGATGAAGTGGTCCCTGACCACCTGCACCTTCAGCAGTCCCCATTTTCCAGCCCCAGTCAGCCTGTCCTCTGGTCCTGGGGAAGTGGAGAGCACTGGGTGGGAGCTGGAGAGAAGGGGGAGCAGAGAGTACTGGCGGGGTTGGAGAACACATGGGTTGGGGCAAAGAGCATGGGGAAGTGGAGATCACAGGGGTGGGGAGCAGAGAGCGCTGGGGGGGAACTTGAGAGTACTGGGGGGGGGGGGAAGAACAGGGGTGGAGAGTATGGTAGGCTGAGAGCACTGAGGGGGCTAAGAGTGTGGGGTGGCGAAGAGCACTGGGGGGCAGAAAAACAGGGGTGGAGAGCACAGAGGCTGGAGAATACTGGGGGGGAGTAGGGGGGAGAGCTTGAGAGCACCAGTGGGGGCCAGGATGAACAGGGGGAAAAGCACGGGGGACTGAAGAGCATTATGGGAGGTGGAGAGCATTGACAGGGTTGGAGAGCACATGGGTGGGGGCAAAATGCAGGGGGAATGGAGAGTACAGGGGTGGGGAAGGGAGCCGAAAAGAACAGGAGTGGAGAGCACGGGGGGAGGAGTGGAGAGCACGGGGTGGTAGAGAGCACTGGGGGGGGCTGGAGAGTGATGGGTGGAGCTTGAGAGCACCAGGGGGCCAGAAAGAACAGGAGTGGGGAGAATGGGGGGAGAATGGGGGGCTGGAGAGCATTGGGATGGGGGCTGGAGAATGATGGGGAGAGCTGGAGAGCACTTGGCAGGGGAAAGAACAGGGGGGAAGAGCACTGGGGAGGAAAAGAACAGGGGGGAGAGCACTGGGGGGAGTGAAGAGCACTGGGGGGGGAACGGGGGAGCACTGGGGGGGGGCAGGGGGGAGAGCACTGGAAGGAGTGAAGAGCACTGGGGGGAGAACAGGGGGGAGAGCACTGGGGGGAGTGGAGAGCACTGGGGGGGAGAACATGGGGAGTGGGGAGTACGGGGGAAGAATAGGGGGGAGAGCACTGGGGGGAGTGAAGAGCAGGGGGGAGTGAAGAGCACTGGGGGGTGGATTGCACTGGGGGGAGTGGAGCGCACTGGGGGGGGCAGGGGGGAGAGCACTGGGGGGAGTGGAGTGGAGTGCACTGGGGGGGAGAACAGGGGGGAGAGGAGAGCACTGGGGGGAGTGAAGAGCACTGGGGGGGAGAACAGGGGGGAGCACTGGGGGGGAGTGAAGAGCACTGGGGGGGAACAGGGGGGGGAGAACAGGGAGGAGAGCACTGGGGAAGTGGAGAGCACTGGGAGAGTGGAGAGGACTGGGGGGGAAGAACAGGGGGGAGTGAAGAGCACTGGGGGGAGAACAGGGGGGAGCACTGGGGGGGAGTGAACAGCACTGGGGGGAGAACAGGGGGGAGCACTGGGGGGGAGAGAAGAGCACTGGGGGGGAGAACAGGGGGGAGCACTGGGGGGGGAGAACAGGGGGGAGAGCACTGGGGGGAGAACAGGGAGGAGAGCACTGGGGGAGTGGAGAGGACTGGGGGGGAAGAACAGGGGGGAGTGAAGAGCACTGGGGGGAGAACAGGGGGGGCACTGGGAGGAGAAGAGCACTGGGGGGAGGGGGTGAAAAGCACTGGGTGGAGGGGTAAAGAGCACTGGGGGGAGAGCAGAGGGGGGTGAAGAGCACTGGGGGGAGGGGGTGAAGAGCACTGGGGGGGCAGTAAAAGAAGTTGGTTAGGAGGATCAGCAGGAGGGCTGCATATACAGGAAATTAGCCTTCTATATTCCTCCATGCAGTCGCTGAATACTTGAGGAATATAGAAAGCTCATTTCCTGTATATTCTCCTATCATGGCCAGCCTCTCCTGAACATAACGCTGGCTGGCTCTGTGTTCGGCGGCCGCTCTGTAACATGCCCCCCCCCCCCCCCAGACTGGCTTGTGTGATAGGCGGAACGTTGATTCTCTCTACTATCACACGAGCTGGTCTGGGGGGCGGGGCCATGTTACAGAGCGACCGCCGAACACAGAGCCAGCCAGCGCAGTAGAAAGCATGAATGCAGCCGCAAGTAAAAGCGGCCCCAGGGCAGGCAGCCTACCGGGAAATCTCCCGGTATCCCGGTAGGCCAGTCCGGCCCTGGTGGGAGGGAACCTGACAGATATAGGGTACAGGCATTGCTACAGCCCTGGCTATTGGCAGAGGTAAGTGTCTCAAAGCATGCTGGGTAGCTGTATAAATGATGAAGGGCACATGTGCTCTGGGTCTTTCAGCTAGAGATCGGGGTCCCGGAGGGAGGGGGCAGTTGCCCCTCCTCTGTAGAGGTAGTCATACAGCCTTGTGTAGTTGACCTAAGGGCCTGAAGTCAGAGTAAAGCTGAACCCAGAGGTCCTGCAGTAGCTGATTGGAAGGGAAACACCAGCAAGGATCTGATTCTGCCTACAGTGAGTACTGATCTTTGCCATCTTAAGCTAGAAGAGTCAGTGGATGGGTGTCAGTCAAGGGGATGCTAGATAGTGCCCTGAAAATAACATAGCTGCATCAAATCTGCTGCTAGAGAAAGCAAGAGGACTTCATTCTTCCATACAAGTGGCAGTAAAGTAAAAACAGTGTGTCCGCTTCCACAAATACCCCGGTGAGGCCAAGTGAGAGTTGTCCATATCAATTGTGAACAGTTCATTTGGGGTATCCCACTATCCCCTTCTCCCATCCAAGTTCCACAATAAATAGCAAAAACCACATATACCCTGGACTGTTTATTGAGTAATGAGCAAACGGGAGTAAGTGGGGGGATGTGTGAAAACCCCTAGCAACCGTCTGCAGGTAATCAAAGTTAGGCCTAAGAAGTCAACACACAGCAAGACCTATGGGGACAGTGCTATAGCAGGAATGAGAGTTGGATTGAGGTCGAACTTGAATTCAGGATTACAATTAGATTTTAATTGGGAATTTGGGTCAACCCATAATTCTCTGGTCAGCTGGGGGGAGTTCTGAATAACCCAACCCCTTACTGTATGTGTTCAATGACCGGAGTCCCCATAGCCTTATTAGGACAGCAACCATTTCTGTTTTGATATTTGAGGACAGCAGTCACACACACATTATATATATATATATATATATATATATATATATATATATATATATATATATATAATGTGCGTGTGTACAGTATATATATTGATAAGACAAGCGTTATCTGATGGAGGACAGCCACACACGTTTTTGAGTACTGGAGCACCAAAGTAGGCCTCCAACTTTGAGGAACAATGTAGGATTTACTTTGCAACAAACAACAGAAATGTACCCGCCGAGATCCAGCTGTGGAAACACAGTGGCACCTTTACAATTCTGGGGCACCGGAATAGGGGAATAAAGATGATAGGATCTAGTAATGTTGGTAGGTATCACATTTATTTTTGGGGCTGGGAGAGCAAAGTTGACAATTGAAGGTTTAGTAAGCGTCAGTAGCAGGAGATTTCAATCACTTGTAATCCAAGACTGTTTTTTTTTATTAAAAGTGAGCCGGTATACACTGACAATGGATATCTGTCTTCTCGGTAACAGAACCTTCTGCTGCAATGAAGGACCTCTCAGCCACCACACAGACAGAGATTTGTATAATTGGGAGCTGATGACCACCAATGTGTGTTATGCATAGTTCACTATGCTATTTCTTAAAATCTGGTGAATGCCGGAATCCATTTTCTTCATTGTGCTCATCATATCGGAATCTGCAGAGGAAGGAAAATACATAACAATCTATCATTTTCCCACAAATCATTATATAGTCCTTATATACTGTACTTTATATGCACCTTTTGTCCCCTAAATTAGCAAAGCTACTCCCTGTTCCAAAAAGGGCAAGGTTATAGCAATTGTTTTTGGACAGCATGTACAGGAAAGGAGTGTGGAGGGTATGACAGTGGGCAATGTGTACAAGAGAGGAGTGTGGAGGGTATGACAGTGGGCAGTATGTACAGGAGAGGAGTTTGGAGAGTATGACAGTGGGCAATATGTACAGGAGAGGCGTGTGGAGGGTATGACAGTGGGCAGTATGTACAGGAGAGGAGTGTGGAGGGTATGACAGTAGGCAGTATGTACAGGAGAGGAGTGTGGAGTGTATGACAGTGGGCAGTATGTACAGGAGAGGAGTGTGGAGGGTATGACAGTGGGCAGTATATACAGGAGGGGAGTTTGGAGGGTATGACAGTGGACAGTGTGTACAGGAGAGGATTGTGGAGTGTATGACAGTGGGCAGTATGTACAGGAGAGGAGTGTGGAGGGTATGACAGTGGGCAGTATCTACAGGAGAGGAGTTTAGAGGGTATGACAGTGGGCAATATGTACAGGAGAGGCGTATGGGGGGTATGACAGTGGGCAGTATGTACAGGAGAGGAGTGTGGAGGGTATGACAGTGGGCAGTATGTACAGGAGAGGCGTGTGGAGGGTATGACAGTGGGCAGTATGTACAGGAGGGGAGTGTGGAGGGTATGACAGTGGACAGTGTGTACAGGAGAGGATTGTGGAGTGTATGACAGTGGGCAGTATGTACAGGAGAGGAGTGTGGAGGCTATAACAGTGGGCAGTATCTACAGGAGAGGAGTTTAGAGGGTATGACAGTGGGCAATATGTACAGGAGAGGCGTATGGAGGGTATGACAGGGGGCAGTATGTACAGGAGAGGAGTATGGAGGGTATGACAGTGGGCAGTATGTACAGGAGGGGAGTGTGGGGGGTATGACAGTGGGCAGTATGTACAGGAGAGGAGTGTGGAGGGTATCACAGTGGGCGGTATGTACAGGAGGGGAGTGTGGAGGGTATGACAATGAGCAGTATGTACAGGAGAGGAGTGTGGAGGGTATGACAATGAGCAGTATGTACAGGAGATGAGTGTGGAGGGTATGACAATGAGCAGTATGTACAGGAGAGGAGTGTGGAGGGTATGACAGAGGGCAGTATGTACAGGAGAGGAGTGTGGAGGGTATGACAATGAGCAGTATGTACAGGAGAGGAGTGTGGATAGTATGACAATGAGCAGTATGTACAGGAGAGGAGTGTGGAGGGTATGACAGAGGGCAGTATGTACAGGAGAGGAGTATGGAGGGTATGACAGAGGGCAGTATGTACAGGAGAGGAGTGTGGAGGGTATGACAGAGGGCAGTATGTACAGGAGAGGAGTGTGGAGGGTGTTTGGGTGTCACTTTGGGCGGGGGGGGGGGAGCGTGGAACCCAGAATCCCTTGAGGGCAGTATCTACAGGAGAGGAGTTTAGAGGGTATGACAGTGGGCAATATGTACAGGAGAGGCGTATGGAGGGTATGACAGGGGGCAGTATGTACAGGAGAGGAGTATGGGGGGTATGACAGTGGGCAGTATGTACAGGAGGGGAGTGTGGGGGGTATGACAGTGGGCAGTATGTACAGGAGAGGAGTGTGGAGGGTATCACAGTGGGCGGTATGTACAGGAGGGGAGTGTGGAGGGTATGACAATGAGCAGTATGTACAGGAGAGGAGTGTGGAGGGTATGACAATGAGCAGTATGTACAGGAGATGAGTGTGGAGGGTATGACAATGAGCAGTATGTACAGGAGAGGAGTGTGGAGGGTATGACAGAGGGCAGTATGTACAGGAGAGGAGTGTGGAGGGTATGACAATGAGCAGTATGTACAGGAGAGGAGTGTGGATAGTATGACAATGAGCAGTATGTACAGGAGAGGAGTGTGGAGGGTATGACAGAGGGCAGTATGTACAGGAGAGGAGTATGGAGGGTATGACAGAGGGCAGTATGTACAGGAGAGGAGTGTGGAGGGTATGACAGAGGGCAGTATGTACAGGAGAGGAGTGTGGAGGGTGTTTGGGTGTCACTTTGGGCGGGGGGGGGGGGGGGGAGCGTGGAACCCAGAATCCCTTGAGGTTGGGAAAACCTTGTTTCAGCTCCCCATGCACCTCCTATGTTTATGTCACCCTAATAGGGGCACAAGGTAACCGAGAAATCCAGTCTGATCTGTACTAATATCAGACTCATTGTACAGCCACACTGGAATTGTGTGTGTGTGTGTGTGTGTGTGTGTGTGTGTGTGTGTGTGTGTGTGTGTGTGTGTGTGTGTGTGTGTGTGTGTGTGTGTGTGTGTGTGTGTGTGTGTGTGTGTGTGTGTGTGTGTGTGTGTGTGTGTGTGTGTGTGTGTGCGTGTGTGTGTATATATATAGTCTCATTTTGTTGTGTACCCTTTGCTGGGTCATTTGGGGTGTGGCTGTATTCCAATGTTCTATTGTGTCTGCCTTGGATATTATGGGATGTGTATGTAGATTAGCTATGAGATTGGTGGGGACAAATTCCTCCAACAGCTCTCACTGTTGATTGGACAGTCTAACCTGCCCGGAATGCAAAGGTGGGGGGATTGTCCAGAGTATTACCTGTGTACCTGTGTTTTCAATAAACAGTCCATGTTCAGCAGCCAAAGAGTATTGTCTTGTTTGTTGTTGGGAGTGGTTGGAATATCTGATATCTATATTCAGATGGGGAGGAAGCGGTATATGACGAAAGCACTCGAGCGGAGTGTAGGGACGTTTCGTTACATTGGTGGCAGCGGTGGGATGCTTGCTGCAGTCTGGGACATCCAAACCTCCACCTAGGTCCAAGGCCTGGATAGCAGGAGAAGAGGAAAGGTACAGATACCAGCCACCATGGAAGAGGAATTCAGAAGGAGGTTGCAAAAGATGCAGATACAGCACAGAGGACCAATATCAGAGCAGGTCCTGCTGCAATAGTTTGATTCTATCCCCTGGGAACTCTGGAAGGAAGCGCTAGCCCATGATCAGCGACACCAGGGAAACATTCTCTCCTCCTTCCAGGAAAGGTACTGGTCGCAGTATGAAGTGCAAATGGTGTTTCTGGGGGAACAACCACATAAGGAATGGAAAGTTGAGATAACCAGGTTGGTCCAGGTGGAGATGCGGTTGGACAAGAGCTACAGAGCCCTCCGTTGGTATGTAGCCCAAGTGTGCCAATGGACAGTGGACGACACCCCAACAGAAGGCTTTGGCTACGGCGGCCTGGGGCAGTTATTAGAGAGGCTGTCACAGGACCCTGACTTTGGAGCCATTTGGAGTGGTGTTTGGAAGAAATCTCGGAATAGAGAGCGGATACTGAATGTCTCAGAAGTTCTCTGGGTACTGGTAGATTTGGAGTTTCTAGCCAATCAGTAATGGGAGCTGGAGACTGCCTACAGACAGCTGCTAGATTCTGCTCAGCAGCAGGTCTGGGGTCCCTTTGCCTGGGACTATCAGGAAATACCAGATGACAACTCTGAAATCCTGGCTGAAGAGTCGGCAATGTGACAGAGTAACAATGTGCTTTGCCAACCTGCCCCCGCAGTTATGCACGTGAAGGTCCTATGGCAGATGCAGCAAGTTCTGACTGACCTTGATGATCCTGTTTCTGCATGGGATGATCTTGGATGGAGGAATGCGTCTGTTCAGCAGCTGGATGAGAGTACGGGGGATGGAGGAGTCGGCTCATCTCTCCAGCCACAGACCACAGAATGTATGGATTTAATTGACCGTTCATCAGAGGTTGTTATAGATTATGAGTCACCTGCCAAAGTGTTGGCACTGGGCCCAAGTGTAGCCAACTCATGCCCCGGATTTTCATCAGTTCCAGAGACTTGTGATTTGATTGACTTTTCAGCTGAGGAAGAAAAAGCAAATGAACCTCCAGCAAAAGAGCTAGCATCAGGGCAGAACATTGCGGAGCTCTGCCCAGCACCAACAGCAGCACTGGGCACCGGGCAGAGGGTCCTCTGCCTCACATCTGTGGCAGTTCCAGAGGTTCAGGGTGAGAAGGTGGTGGTCACTTCCCAGTAGCAGATCAGGATACAGGGGAAAAGGTAAAGGAGGTGTTTGTCATCCCTCCCCAACAGTCAACCAGGGTGGAGGAAGCAGTCTTTCCTCCCCAGCAAAGATCCATGCACCTGGGAGACAGTACCACAGACATGTCATCCCAGCAGCCAGATGAGGGAACGGAAGAGGAAGCATCCGTCTTACCTCCACAATGGCAGCTACACAGTTTTGGAGTGGAGGAATCCAGCCTCCTGCCCCAACGGTTGGCTGAATCGGATGATGTGGAATCCCCAGCAGAAGTGCTGGCAACAGGGCAAAGTGCTACCAACCTCTGCTGAGCAACAACTATGGAGTTCCAGGGAGCCTGGGCAGTCGGCTCAGATCCCCAACAGCATGACGGAGTGAGACCCGCCCACCCTGTCTTCTACTCCAGCGGCTGAAAGGACTCCAGGGAGAAGGGCCAGTCCAGGCCTTTCCCCAGCAGTGGATATGTTTTCTGAGAGAGGCAGAGGTTGGCTGGGTGATGCTCAGTTTGGGACAATTTATTTGGGGTACGGTGTGGGTACCAGCATTGGGGGACTGGAACTACTGGCTAATTTCGGAGTCAACCCATCTGGGGTCTCCTCCTGTGTTAGTCTGCCGTTAGTCCCCCATGATGGAGAATCCCTTGGGGTGGTTGGGAAAACCTTGTTTCAGCTCCCCATGCACCTCCTATGTCTAAGTCACTCTGTGTCTTTAATAGGGGCACAGGGTGACCGAGAAATCCAGTCTGGGGATATATATATATATATATATATATATATATATACACACAGTATCTCACAAAAGTGAGTACACCCCTCACATTTTTGTAAATATATTATTCTATCTTTTCATGTGACAACACTGAAGAAATGACACTTGTCTACAATGTAAAGTAGTGAGTGTACAGCTTGTATAACAGTGTACATTTTCTGTCCCCTCAAAATAACTCAACACACAGCCATTAATGTCTAAACTGCTAGCAACAAAAGTGAGTACACCCCTATGTGAAAATGTCCAAGGGCCCAATTAGCCATTTTCCATCCCCGGTGTCATGTGACTCGTTAGTGTTACAAGGTCTCAGATGTGAATGGGGAGCAGGTGTGTTAAAATTGGTGTTATCACTCACACTCTCTCATGCAGGTCACTGGAAGTTCAACATGGCACCTCATGGCAAAAAACTCTCTGAGGATCTGAAAAAAAGAATTGTTGCTCTACATAAAGATGGCCTAGGCTGTAAGAAGATTGCTAAGACCCTGAAACTGAGCTGCAGCACGGTGGCCAAGACCATACAGCGGTACAACAGGACAGGTTCCACTCAGAACAGGCCTCGCCATGGTCCACCAAAGAAGCTGAGTGCACGTGCTCACTGACCTTGATGATCCTGTTTCTGCATAGCGTCATATCCAGAGGTTATCTTTGGGAAATAGATGTATGAGTGCGGCCAGCATTGCTGCAGAGGTTGTAGGGGTGGGGGGTCAGCCTGTCAGTGCTCAGACCATACGATGCACACTGCATCAAATTGGTCTGCATGACTGTCATCCCAGAAGGAAGCCTCTTCTAATGATGATGCACAAGAAAGCCTGCAAACAGTTTGCTGAAGACAAGCAGACTAAGGACATGGATTACTGGAACCATGTCCTGTGGTCTGATGAGACCAAGATAAACTTATTTGGTTCAGATGGTGACAAGCGTGTGTGGCGGCAACCAGGTAAGGAGTATAAAGACAAGGGTGTCTTGTCTACAGTCAAGCATGGTGGTGGGAGTGTCATGGTCTGGGGCTGCATGAGTGCTGCCGGCACTGGGGAGCTACAGATCATTGAGGGAACCATGAATGCCAACATGTACTGTGATATACTGAAGCAGAGCATGATCCCCTCCCTTCATAGACTGGGCCGCAGGGCAGTATTCCAACATGATAACGACCCCAAACACACCTCCAAGATGACCACTGCCTTGCTAAAGAAGCTGAGGGTAAAGGTGATGGACTGACCAAGCATGTCTCCAGACCTAAACCCTATTGAGCATCTGTGGGGCATCCTCAGCTCTGGAGGAAGGAGGAAGCAGTATATGATGAAAGCACTCAAGCGGAGTGTATGACAGAGGGCAATATGTACAATAGAGGAGTGTGGAGGGTATGACAGAGGGCAATATGTACAATAGAGGAGTGTGGAGGGTATGACAGAGGGCAATATGTACAATAGAGGAGTGTGGAGTGTATGACAGAGGGCAGTATGTACAGGAGAGGAGAGTGGAGGGTATGTCAGTGGGCAGAATGTACAAGAGAGTAGTGTAGGGCAGGGGCGGCCCACCCCCCTTATCCAGGGCCATCCCCCTCATCCATGTGTTCCTATGGGGGGGTGTTTATTTGAAGCAATGATTAGATCCATAGCCTCTAATAGGCTTCAAAATAGGGTGGGCTCAGGGGCAGGGAATGCGCTCACAGTCCACCCAGGTGTGTTAAAAAAGCGAATGAATATTCGCTATTGTAACACTGATTCTCCCCTGGCCAATCAGGAAGTGGATCTGAGAACCGTCACCTGATTGGCTGAAAGGACAGGTGATCCTATTGGACACCTAGGAGGAGGGGAGACGTGCTGTGAAATCGAGGAGGAGAGGACACAGAAGCCGCTACTTGAATGCCCACTGCATGCTGCCCGGATGCCTGCCACCTAGATGGGGTATGTGCCGGACCGACCCAACAAACCAACAAACAGTGGGGGGGTTGAGGTGCCGCTGGCCAACGGGTGTGGGGGTGGTTGTTTTGCCAGAGAAAAACACCAGCCACCACTGGTGGAGGGTATGACAGTGGACATTGAGAACATAAAAAATAGCAGACTATTAGAAGAAACATTTAGAAAAGAGGAACAATTCATTTAGATGAATTGGATGGATGAGTATCTTTTTTTTTTAGAACTTACTAACTATGTAATTATGTGAAATAATTCAATGTGACCAGTGAATGTTTCACAAGGTTTGTTGGCTGGAGATGTCTGTCTGCTAAAGTCACCCGCAGACATTGAAACTGATATCAGCAAACCAAGATTAGATGTTTAGACCTCCGCAGGGATCATCACCCGCCTGTGAAACCTATAAAATATAACAATCTGTTATCCACTGATATCAGATGTTATCATTTCTGGACTGTTTTCATACAAGTTTCATACAAGATACTCAGAATACAGTAGAGAAGAGTAAACTCAACACCGTGGTGAACAATTGGACCCAAATGTCGGCCTCTCTGTGGAACCTTCCCATAAGCTCCTTCAATGATGGAGATCTAAGGGCAAAGTAGCTGCAAGCCAAATTTCCCCAAATGATCAAATGTTTCCAATCAATATGACAATGACATAGAGAAGACAGTTATACATGTAGAAGTTATACTCACAGGATGTAAACAGAACACATATGAGGATGAATGAAATAAAGAACAAAAGGAGTTGGAGGACCACCAGGAACTGCATAACCCGACCTGAATTTTCATCAGCTAAAAGAATTATAAACAAAGAAAATTGTAAACAAGCCTCCATGTATCAACTGGTGTAAAAAACCTCCACTGACATACTATATATACATAAAGTATCAAAGTATATATAATGTAGGGTGACCAGACATCCCCAGTTTCAGGAGATAGTCCCCGGATTGAGGACACTGTCCCCGAACCAAGTCTGTCCCCGGTTTTGTCCCCGGATTGCATTTGAACAGGGGTTGGGGCAATTTCAAAGACATTCAGTGCAGAATAAAAAAAAAAAAAATCTGAATTACACCCCCTCCCCCCGCTCTGCCACGCCTACTAGCTTAGGGGGTGTATTTTTTTCATTATCTGTGCCGCCCCTTTCTGATGATCAAGTGCTGGTCGGAGCGGAGAGAATATTTCTTCAGTTTCGGGTGCATGCCCGTTCCGCTCCTGCTCGCATGTTCTTCTGCCTTGGCTCAAGTCCCGGCCAGCCACCTGACCATCTCCTGGCCTTCCCTGGCGGAGTGATCTTCCTCCGCTTCCCCACCCAGTAGTATCCGGGGGCCCGGAGAGTAAGACTTGACAGGCTGTGCAGCGGCGGTGACGGGCAGAGAGTCAATAATTGCCGCCATTACTAGTAAAAAAAAAATATGTTCCCAGATTTCATGTAAAAAAAATCTGGTCACCTTGATATAATGTGATCCGGGATAAAGTCAGAGCACCTCTACAATGTCTGCCAAAAGTATGTGTCCCCACATCAGGCGTCTCCAGTAAAGGGTCCTGTTAATATTCAATCATACAAAGACAATGTAGACAATTGTGCTCCTTCAACCTCAGAGGCGGCTCTAGGATTTGTGAGGCCTTAGGCGAAACTTACACATGGGGCCCCAATCACGCCCATAATGGGAAAAAAATTCAAGCAATAAAAATGGCTGCAAAAAGATGCACAGATCTAGCAAACAGTTCATCAGCACCACTTCCAGGGCACCCTCCTCACCCATCAGACATATGCAGCCATTAAAACATCTGGGGCCCACCAAGATGGCAACCCCTCTAATAATTTCCTGTGCCTTGGGAGAATGGGGAGGGGATGTCACTGAGCCATTCCACATCCGCAGAGGAAGTAGAGTGGGGGGATCCCAGCACAGCGCAGGGGGAGCAAGAGAGGGGAAGGGAGACAGAGAGGAGGGGAGAGAGAGGGAAGGGGGAGCGAGAGATTGTGAGAGATAGGGGGAGGGAAAGAGAGAGAGAGGAGGAGGGGAGCAAGACATTGTGAGCGAGAGAGGGAGGGAGAGTGGATGACCGAGAGGGAGGCAGAGAGGGGGAGAGGGGGGTGAGAGAGGGGTAGATAAAGGGTGCACAAAAGGGGGAGAAATAGGTGGAAAGAGGAGGGGAGGGAGGAGAGAGAGAGGGAGGAGAGAGAGGGAGGGGTAGAGAAAGGGTGTGCAAAAGGGGGAGAGGGAGGGGAGAGAGGGGGAAAGAGGGAAGGTAGAGAGGGAGGGAAGGTAGAGAGGGAATGGAGAGAGAGAGAGAATGAAGGGAAGAGAGAAGAGAGGGAGGGAGGGAAGAGAGGAGAGAGGGAGAGGGAGGGAAGGGAGGAGAGAGGGAGGGAGAGAGGGGAACAGAGGAGAGAGAAAGGGAGGAGAGGGGAAGGGAGGAGAGAGGAAGGGAGGAGAGAGGGAGGGAGGAGAGAGGAAGGGAGGAGAGAGGGAGGGAAGGGAGGAGGGAGGGAGGGGAGGAGAGAGGGAAGGAAGGGAAGAGAGGGAGGGAAGGGAGAGAGGGAGGGTAGGGAGAAAGGGAGGGAAGGGAGGAGAGAGAGAAGGAAGGGAGGGAAGGGAGGAGAGAGGGAGGAAAGGGAGGGGGGAGAGAGGGAAGGAAGATAGAGAGGGAAGGAAGGGAGGGGGAAGAGAGGGAAGGAGAGAGGGAGGGAGGAAAGGGAGGGGGAAGAGAGGGAAGGAAGAGAGAGAGGGAAGGAAGGGAAGGTAGAGAGAGAGGGAAGGAAGGGAATGGACAGAGAGAGGGAAGGAATGGAAGGGACAGAGAGAGGGAAGGAAGGGAGGGGAGAGAGAGAGGGAAGGAAGGGGGGGAGAGAGAGAGGGAATGGGAGAGAGAGAGGGAAGGAAGGGGGGAGAGAGAGAGGGAAGGAAGGGAGGGGCGAGAGAGAGAGGGAAGGAATGGAGGGGAGAGACAGAGAGAGGGAAGGAAGGAAGGGAGGGGAGAGAGGGAGGGAAGGAAGGGGAGAGAGAGGGAAGGAAGGGAGAGAGGGAAGGAAGGGAGAGAGGGAAGGAAGGGAGAGAGGGAAGGAAGGGAGAAGAGAGGGAAGGAAGGGAAGGAAGGGAGAGAGGGAGGGAAGCAAGGGTGATAGAGAGGGAAGCAAGGGAGGAGAGAGGGAAGCAAGGGAGAAGAGAGGGAAGCAAGGGAGAAGAGAGGGAGGGAAGGGAGGGGGAGAGAGGGAGGGAAGGGGAGAAAGGGAGGGAGGGGGAGAGAGGGAGGAGAGGGAGGAAGGGAGGGGGAGAGAGGGAGGGAGAGGGAGGGAGGGGGAGGGAGAGGGAGGAGCGAGGCAGGGAGGAGAGAGGGAGGCAAGGGAGAGAGGGAGGGAGAAAGGAAGGGAAGGGGGGATAGAGGGAAGGTAGAGAGGGAGGGATGGGAGAGAGCGAGGAAGGGGAGAGAGGGAGAGAGAGAGGGGTGGGAAGGGGTAAGAGAGAGGAGTGTGGTGAGAGAGAGAGGGGGAGGGAGAGGGGGGTAAGAGAGAGAAGGGAGAGAGAGGGGGGAGGGAGGGAGAGGGGGTGAGGGGGTAAGAGAGGGAGGGAGAGAAAGATAGAGGGGAAGAGAGGGGGTAAGAGAGAGAGGGGGGAGTTGAGGGAAAGGGGGCGAGAGAGATCTAGAGATCTGTCCCTGTCTGCAGCCCCTGGGGGGGCAAAGAGCAGGGAGGAGCTGTAGAGTGCTGGGGGGTGGGGACTGGAGAGTGCTGGGGGGTGAGGACCGGAGAGTGCTGAGGGGTGGGGACTGGAGAGTGCTGGGGGCCAGAGAATTCTGGGGGGTGGGGGCAGAGAGTGCTGGGGGCCAGAGAAAACTTGGGGTGGGGGGCGGAGAGTGCTGGGGGCAGAGAGTACTGGGAGGTGGGGGGCAGAGAGTGCTGGGGGTCAGAGAGTGCTGGGAGGTAGGGGCGGAGAGTGCTGGGGGCCAGAGAGTACTGGGGGGTGGGGGGCGGAGAGTGCTGGGGCCAGAGAGTACTGGGGGGTGGGGGCGGAGAGTGCTGGGGCCAGAGAGTACTGGCGCCAGAGAGTATTGGGGGTAGGGGGTGGAGAGTGCTGGGGGCCAGAGAGTGCTGGTGGGTGGGGGCGGAGAGTGCTGGGGCCAGAGAGTACTGGGGGGTGGGGAGCGGAGAGTGCTGGGGCCAGAGAGTACTGGGGCCAGAGAGTACTGGGGGTAGGGGGCAGAGAGTGCTGGGGGCCAGAGAGTGCTGGGGGGTGGGGGGCGAGAGTGCTGGGGGCCAGAGAGTGCTGGGGGTGGAAGGTGGAGAGTGCTGGGGGTGGGGACCGGAGAGTGCTGGGGGGTGGGGACCGGAGAGTGCTGGGGGGTGGGGACTGGAGAGTGCTAAGGGGTGGGGACTGGAGAGTGCTGGGGGCCAGAGAATTCTGGAGGGTGGGGGGCGGAGAGTGCTGGGGGGGCAGAGAGTACTGGGAGGTGGGGGGTAGAGAGTGCTGGGGGCCAGAGAGTGCTGGGGGGTAGGGTTGGAGAGTGCTGGGGGCCAGAGAGTACTGGGGGTGGGGGGCGGAGAGTGCTGGGGCCAGAGAGTACTGGGGCCATTGAGTACTGGGGGTAGGGGGCGGAGAGTGCTGGGGGCCAGAGAGTGCTGGGGGGTGGGGGGCGAGAGTGCTGGGGACCAGAGAGCGCTGGGGGTGGGGACCGGAGAGTGCTGGGGGTGGAAGGTGGAGAGTGCTGGGGTGGAAGGTGGAGAGTGCTGGGGGCAAGAGAGAGCCGCAGGGGGTGTAGGGTGCTGGGGGCCAGATAATACTAAGGGTGGGGGGTGGAGAGTGCTGGGGGGGAGCTTGAGAGGGGAGGCAGAAAGAATTGGAGAGCAGGGGGTGCTGGCGAAATGGGGGTGGAGCCAGGGAGGACAAGAATGGGCTGGAGAGCAGGAGGGGCGGAGCCAGGGAGTAAAGGGAGGGGCTGAAGAGCAGGAGGCGTGGAGAAAGGAAGTACAAGAAGGAGCGGAGCCAGGGAGCACAAGGAGGGGCTGGAGAGCAGGAGGGGTGCAGCCAGTGAGCACACAGAGGGGCTGGAGAGCTGGAGGGACGAGGCCAGGGAGTGCACGGAGGGTCGGTGCCAGGGAGCACAAGGAGGGGCCGGAGAGTACGGGGGATGCAGAAAAAGTTAGATAGGAGGAGCGGTGGGGAGACTGCATAGATAGTGGAATTGATTTTTCCATACTACTCCATACAGCCGCTGAATGATCACTTCTCCTCGTCTCCTCCTTGCAGACATTCAGCGGCTGTATGGAGTAATATGGAAAAATCAATTCCACTATCTATGTGCAGTCTCCCCACCGCTCCTCCTATTCAGGCACACAGGGAAGGCTGCGCGGCATGGGCACTCACCTTTGCTCTGGTCGGCAGCATAAGAGTTTCTCCATCTTCACACTCATGGTGGGACTATCCAGCTGGGCAGTTTACTCAGCATTTTGTTTGAAGGGCGTTGGCTCCAACTTGTCTTGCATACACACACGGTCACACTAATGTTGGCCGTCAATTATGAACAGTGACGTACAAGACGTACGTGATATCTCCATTACGAACACTAGTTATATCTCTGGCTCGTACTTGATTCCGAGCATGCCTGGACTTTTGTCTGATGGACTTGTGCACATACGATCAGAAAGTCCAACAACAAACATTTGGTGGGCGAAAAATGTGAGAACCTGCTAGCCAACGTTTGTTGGTGGAAAGTCCGACAAAAAAGGTTCGATGGAGCGTAATACACACGGTAGGACTTTCCACCAACAAGCTCACATCCAACATTTGTTGTCGGAAAATCCGATCGTGTGTACAGGGCATTTGATTTTCTGCAGATTTTTGTCTTCAGATTTACCAAAACCATGTAGTGCAAGGGCTTGCCTCATTGCATACAAATTGAAACTCTTTTGCCACGTACACACAAGTGGAATTTCCGACAGAAAGAGTCCGATGGGAGCGTTTCATCGTATATTCCGACTGTGTGTATGCTCCATCTGACTTTTCCCATCGAAAATTCAGAAGGACTTAGATAGAGAACATGTTCTATATTTTTCAGACGGAAAAAATTACTATCGGAAAAAACACTCGTCTGTATAAAGTTCCGATGTACCAAAAACGACGCATGCTCTGAAGCAAGTACGAGACAGAAGCTATTGGCTATTGAACTTCCATTTTCTAGTCCCGTCGTACGTGTTGTACGCCACCGCGTTCTTCATGGTCGGAATTTGGTGTGACCGTGTGTATGCAAGACAGCTTGAGCGGAATTCCATTGGAATTCCGTCGAAAAAACCTTCAGAGTTTATTCCGATGGCAAAACCGGTCGTGTGCACGCAGCATTAAGGTTTGACCTCATATTATATGGCTTTGGTAAACCTGAAGACAAAAATCTGCAGGAAATCTAACAGTGTGTATTGGGCTTTAGTAAACTCTCCCTAGGGATACATTTTACCCTTTGATTGCTCCTGATGTTAACTCCTTCCCTGTCAGTGTCATTAGTACAGTGACAGTGCATTTTTTTTTACTGATCACTGTATTAGTATCACTGGTCCCCAAAAAGTGTCAGATCTGTCCAATGTCACGGTCCTGCTAAAAATTGCTGATTGCTGCCATTACTAGTAAAAACAAATTCCATAAAAATATCCCTTTGTTTGTAGACGCTGTAACTTTTGCGTAAAGCAATCAATATACGCTTATTGGGATTTGTTTTTTTATCAAACATATATAACAGAATACATATTGGTCTAAATTGTTGAAGAAATTTGATTTTTTACATTTTTTTTTATTGGATGTGTTTTATAGGAGAAAGGAAAAATATTGCTTTTTTTTTTTTTCAAAATTGTCACTCTTTTCTTGTTAATAGCACAAAAAAGAAAAACCGCAGCGGTGATCAAATACCACCAAAAGAAAGCTCTATTTGTGTGAAAAAAAGGACGTCAATTTTATTTGTGTGCAGCGCCACACGACCGCGTGTTTGTCAGTTAAAGCGATGCAGTGATGCAGTGGTGTAGTGGTTAGCACCTTCACCTAGCAGCACTAGGGTTGCTGGTTCAAATCCCAACCACAACACCATCTGCCTGGAGTTTGCATGCTCTCCCTGAGCCTGCGTGGGCGTACTCCAGTTTCCTCCCACACTCCAAAGACATGCTGGTAGATTTAATTAGATCCTTTCAAATATGTGTTTGTAATGCCCTGTACACACGACCGGACTTTTCGACATCAAAGGTCCGATGGAGCGATTCCGGTGGACCATTCGATCGTGTGTGGGCTGCAGCGAACTTTTGATTTGCAAAAATCCAACAGACTTTAAAAATGGAACATGTTTCAAATTTTTCCGCCGGACCCAGTTCCTACCGAGAAATCCGGTTGTGTGTATGCTCGTCCGATGGACAAAAACCGACGCGAGGGCAGCTATCGGCTACTGGCTATGAACTTCCTTATTCTAGTCCGGTCGTACATCATCACATTCGAATCCGTCGGACTTTGGTGTGATTGTGTGTGGTTAAGTCTGTTCATTCGGAAAGTCCGTCAGAACTCCACGGAAGGTCCGTCGGACCTAGTCCCACGAAAAGTCCGGTTGTGTGTACGCGGCATTAGTGTGTTGGGACCCCACCGGGCAAAGGACCATGCTATACCCCCGATGGACACTGGCAGGAAATGTGCCCTGAGGCAATTCAGTTTGTGGTTCAGTAGTGCTATACAAGTCACTCATGTATAGGTAAGTTGGCCCTAGTATATGAATGTGAGTTGGGGACCTTGGATTGTGGGCTCCTTGAGGGTATGGACCAATGAGTGTGTGATGTATGTGTGGAGTGCTGTTTAAATTCACAGCGCTATAAAGATACCTTAACCACTTACCGACCAGCGCACGCTGATGCACGTCCTATTTTTGAAGAGGGATATCTCGGTAACGGCAGCAGCTGCTGCCACAACCGAGATATCCATCTCCTCAGGCGCCGGTCGGCTGTACGTTAACGGTGGTCTCTGCGGCAGATTCACAGCGAGATCACCGCTATTGGCGGCGGGAGAGGTGCCACCCTCCCGCACCTTCCGCAGCTTACCGGAGCCGTCGGTAGCGGCGGAGGCGATCGGATCCTTTCGCTAGCTGGGTATGGAGATGAGTGAGGCTAAGATGGCCCCCACTTGTCTCTATACCATAGGAGGGCGGAAGCGACGTCAAAACGTCACTTCCGCCCATACCTCTTAAAGGTATATTTTTTTTAAATGTAATTTTTTTTTTTTTTTTTTTGCATTTTAGTCCAAATATGAGATCTGAGGACTTTTTGACCCCCAGATCTCATTCATATATAAGAGGACCTGTCATGCTTTTTTCTATTACAAGGGATGTTTACATTCCTTGTAATAGGAATAAAAGTGATCCATTTTTTTTTTAAAACAGTGTAAAAATAAATAAAATCAATAAAAAAATAAAAAAAATAAAAAGGTTTTTAAAAACACCCTGTCACGTCGAGCTTGCGCACAGAAGCGAGCGCATACGTGAGTAGCGCTCATATATGAAAACGGTGGTCAAACCACACATGTGAGGTATCGCCGCGATCGGTAGAGCGAGAGCAATAATTCTAGCACTAGACCTCCTCTGTAACGCAAACAATGCAACCTGTAGAATTTGTTAAATGTCGCTTATGGAGATTTTTGAGGCTAAAAGTTTGGCACCATTTCACGAGCGGGTGCAATTTTGAAGCGTGACATGTTGGATATCAATTTACTCAGCGTAACATTATCTTTCACAATATAAAAAAAATTGGGCTAATTTTACTGTTGTCTTATTTCTTTATTCAAAAAAGTGGGCTTGTAAGACCGCTGCGCAAATACGGTGTGAAAAAAAAGTATTTCAATGACCGTCATTTTATTCTCTAGGGTGTTAGAAAAAAATATATAAAATGTTTGGGGGTTCTAAGTAATTTTCTAGCATGTTTTAAACATGTAAACACCGAATCTGAAAAAGAGGCCTGGTCCTTAAGTGGTTAAATAAAATAGGGACAATTGTAGACACTCGCTCAGGATGGACTGGTGTCTTTATTCAACCTTACTAACTATGTAACTATCATTCAGTATTGCAAAAAATGGCCTGGTCAGAAAGGGGGCAAATCCTTTTCCAGGGCTGAAGTAATTAAGTGGATGTGTCCTTGGATGGCACGAGTAGAACAAAACGGAAAGGTAATGGTTTACCTTCGGCTTTTGGTTCATTCCTCAGCTCTACATTGGGATCATTGATATTGGTGTGTGGATTTTCCTCACCAGAGTTCCCTGAAGACAGAAACAGACACTGCGGAGTTTGAAAATTGTTGATGTCAATGTAAGTAGATGAATGTTCTGATGAGTTTTGCCGGCATTTTAATGCAATAAAACACATTGAAAAAGTATAGCAAACGGCATCAAAACATGCAATATAATAAAAACTGTATTGTTTTAAAAAAAAAGAACATGCATAACAAAATGTTAAAATACTGAAAATTAAAATTTGTTCTAAAAATTCTAAAATATGCTCTATGAACTGCTAGAATAAAAAAGTCTCAGTAACCCAATTTTTTTTTTTCGTTGCCATTGTCTCTATAATTATCTGACTGTGGGCTCAATGTTTCTTACACATACAGTATATATCTGATTACATATATTCCTTGATAGAAAATGGTTGACTCTGCCAGTTCGCCTTAACTTGATCAGTTGACTTTTTGAGATTGGCAATGCTGTTTCAGCAAATCTTTGGTCTCCTGAATTGCCAAGCTCTCCGCTCATGCTCCAGTTTTCCAGATTTTCTCTTTTCTCCCCGCCTATCGGCCCCACATAGCACTCTTCATTCACCTGTGTGGACACTCCAGCAGCCTGATTGACAGGTCTATCTAAACTCGCCTCAGCAAGTTAGTCCAGTGTTTCTCAATTCCAGTCCTCAAGGCGCCCAAAAAGGTCATGTTTTCAGGCTTTTCCATTATTTTGCACAGGTGATAGGATCAGTTTCACTGTCTTAGTAATTACCACAGCTTTTTATTTTTTTATTGAAAAGCCTGTGGCGTGCAAAACACACCCAAAAACTTCCACCCGGTGCCAAAAAAAGTGCACACACATAAATAGTATCACAAAAACATGCAACAGGTGTACCACTGTCCTCCACGAGGAAGGACCTTACTCTGATCCCCCAGGGCGTTAGGCTCCAGACGGGGACTGAGGTACCATACATGGCCCATCTGGCCGAAACCAGACGACTGCCTTTCTCAGGAAGGTCTGCCGAAACAGGCCCACCCAGGTACTTGGTTGGGGCTCCCCCGAAGGGAGACCCCCAGAGAGAGAAGGCGAACCAAGCCAGAAGGCCTATGTACATCCTCCCACAAGACTTCCAGGGTTGGCCCGAGGACCGACACCCTACTCATCACACGTGCACAGTGTCAAACAAAGACGTGAAACAACACACAAAAAATAAATAAATAAAGTGGGGAAGGGATAGTGAAAAAGGTGGCCATTGTGTAACACAATGACCAGGCCCTCCGGCCAGGAATCAAAAATTCCTCTGGTCCTAGCCAAAAGGCCTGGTCCTAGAGGCAGGTGTGAAAAGGCATGTGTTATGGTGAGGTGGCCATGGTGCAAAACATCAAAGTGATAAATCACAGTGAACGTAAGGCACCCCTGAACTGCCACTTCAGGGGCACATCACCACAGGCTTTTCAAAAGCACCCCCAGCCCAGACCACAGCAGCCCCCACCCCAGCCAGAAAGGCATGGAGATCCAGGAGCTTAGTGAGAGCCCTTTGCCATCCGGCCTCTCCCTCGCTCCCATCACTCCTACCTAATTACATTCGGGAAGTACTGGCCTTTCCCCCGGTGGGAGAAAGGGGAACCAGCGTTCCCTCCCAAAAAACTGACCGGAGCTAGAGCTGCCCCAATCCAGGCCAGAAGGCCAGGGTCCCCTCCCTTCAGCGCCGACCAGTGGTTCTCCGTCCCCATCAGAAGGCTTCCCTTTCGGCTACGAACCGCTCCAGGTTACCTTCACGCCAGCAGGTTTTGCATAGCAACCGCCACCCCTGCCCCACCTCGCCGTAGAGACAGGGACGGAAGCAAGCGCAACCTCCTGGCAACTGATAAGAACAGATATTACACTTGATATTAGTAATTACCACAGCTGTTTTATCTGAGGAAAATACTCAAAACATGACCTGTTGGGGCGCCTTGAGGACTGGAGTTGAGAAACACTGAGTGTTTCTATGACAGTGATGGTGAACCTTGGCACTCCAGATGTTTTGGACCTACATTTCCCATGATGCTCAACTACACTGTAGAGTGTATGAGCATCATGGGAAATGTAGTTCCAAAACATCGGGGATGCCAAGGTTCACCATCACTGGTCTATGATAAAGGTTTTTATTTATAAGAGGTGTCATTTCCGAAAAAAGCAATGCTTCAGTGTGATTTTTTTTTGCTATTGTTTTTTACTGATTCTTATTTTATCTTTATTCATTGATCACACGTAAAATGGAATCACACCAGTTGGAACTTTGGGTCAAAGAAAGAAACTAATGTAAATTAGGTCTGAATTTTGCAGGTTTGGTAATGTTTGTCAGGAAGGGCTATTAGAAGCACTTTCAAAACTGCTTAGTTCTATCATATTCCTAAACTTTAATCTGCATAGCACCACCCATTATCCTAAAATGAGGAATACATCCCTTTATTTTTTTGGATCTGTGATGGAAGTGTAGGTCATCTCCAGTGAGTGTCTTTTGTTTAAAGAATACTAGGTTTTTGTGTCCTACAACCCCACCTCACCATAACGCGGTGGTCTGATTGTACCTTCAAATTCCAAGATATGCTTCAAAATATCTAGATAAACGTAACAGACATTAGTCCCTTTCTTCTCCTTATCCAACTAAAGTTACCAAATGTATCCTGCCTCACTCAATCTATGAAACGTACTGTATGTAAATCTTACTTGTGTCCATCCGGAGATCCTCAGTGTTCCTCATCGTGGTCTGTGGATACACAGGATTCCAAGCACTCTGCTATCTCCGTCTGAAGAACTCTTTTTGTCTTGTGCTTTAAACATGTGAAGAATCGAGAGGTCAACACATTTAAAAAAAAAAGTTTGTCACTGAGTGTGACCACAAAAAAGGGGAAGCTCATGCAGTTCTGTAGATTAGTATTATAGAGCGATCCTATGCATCACTCTCCCTCTTCTCTGGCTACACAGGTTAAGAGGTCTTTTTCATTACATTATTTTTTGGTGTAGCTCAGCACTATTAATGAGGTTTGGATTTAGGTTATGTATTGATTCGAACCAACGCAACCAGTCACCCGCCTGAATTCTCAGGTGCTGTAATGTAAACAACACACAAAGGATCTTGGGTGATGTCATAGAATTAAAATGTCCATGACCATATTTGGTCAAAGATATCACCTAGGATCCCTTGTGTTTACATTACTGTAGCTATGTGATGCATAGCCTTTGGTCCTCTTGACTGACAATAGATATATTAATGGGTGCCATGATTAATGAGGATTAATAAAGCTGGACTTTGTGATTGATTTTGGAATATATTGGGGGACACTTTGAAGCTTTTTTTATTATAATTATATTGTATTGTCATTAATTTACTTTTCTAAGGTGTGCATTTATTTACATTTAACTCTTGGTAATGGGTTTAAAAGGCATACAAATGTACCCCCGTATTCATTATCCTGGGAGGGGGAAGATATCTGGGGGGGGGGCCCTTATTATAAAGGGGCTTCCAGATTATGTTATAAGTCCCTCCCAATATTATCCCCACGTCTTTCTTGTGGCATCATATGTGGGGAAGAGGCCATTCTCCCTCAACATTGGGACAAGGTGCAGGGGTCATTTAGTCTTTCCCTTGCAAGGTACCCTCCCATGTTGAAAGATATTTGGCCTGGTCTGGTACAGGTAGTTGGACAGCCTTCCATTTTCTGACCACCCAGTCCTCATGCCTGTAAAGGGGCATGAATGTAATTTTTAGGGGAATATCATGCCATATTTTATTGTGTATTGTCACTTCTAAAGGACTACATTGCACCATGTGAAACTTCCAGGCATCCCCGAAGCTTGTTATGGATTTGTGTATTTTTACTGTTGCCCTTCAAGTTACATGAAAAGACCCTCCCTCTCCTAATAGGCTTTTTTTTCTTATTAATATTTTTGCATCTGTACATGTTCCCCATGGCAGTGTTTCAATTCCCATGTCCCTTTATAAACATTAGCTTGCTTATTAGCCTTAAAAATGTGCAGAAAAAAATAACAAGTTTTATCTCCTACAGACTTCGGTAGAATTTGGCTATACTGTAAGTTTAGGGGTCGCAAGACTTCCAACTGGGTTTGCTCAGCTTGAACAGAATACAGGCAGATTTACTCATCTTATGAAGAACTATCCTTTTTGTAAAAGGCCTCTCTCACACCTAAAAAGTAACTGTAACTACTGTGTCTCTACACAACCACAATAAGATACATTTCCTAGAAATTATAATTGAGACCCTTACCAATTTTTAAGATGGGGTTTTAATCCTGGGAGGGGTATTACCTAATTCAACAAGTTCAACCTTGAACCTTTTCAGCTCGTAGAGGTGTAAAAAAATGCCTACAACTCAGAGACATCTAGAAGGTTCTTCACCCTTTTACCAAATATGACTACTCATTCTATTCCCCAGTACATACCGTAACACCTATTATTGAATTGACTTCTTCATCTATAAATGTTGACATTTCCACCTGACACATTCGTTCAGACATTGGCAACTTTAGTCTGTACCATTGGTCTCCAAACTGTGGCCTGGGGGTGAGATGTGTGGCTTTTCTTGCTTTTGTCTGGCTCGTGAGGCATTTTTTTCTGACACCAACAATGTGGCATACTTCCTGCCACTAACAGCAACAATGTGGCACTATTTCTTCCACTGACACCATCAATGGGGCATAATTCCCTTAACTGACACCAACAATGAGGGAAGTTTGGTCGGAAAAAGCTCTGATGGTTTTTCCGACGGAATTCCAACTGGATTCTGTTTAAGTTGTCTTGCATACACACAGTCGCACAAAAGTTCTCTGAACTTTAAAACAAGAACACGGTGACGTACAACACTATGACAAACCGAAAAAATTAAGTTCAACACTTCCGAGCATGCGTTGAATTGTTTTTAAGCATGCATCGAATTGTTGCCGAGCATGCGTAGGAATTTTGCACGTAGGAATTTGTACAGGCGATCGGAAAATTGCTCTCAATCTTTTGCTGGCCGAAATTCGGTCAGCAAAAGTCCAATGGAGCATACACACAATCGCATTTTCCGACCAAAGGCCCTCATCGGACTTTTGCTGGCAGAATTTCCGATCGTGTGTACGGGGCATTAGGAGAGATAAAAGGAACATTTTCTAAAAATTGTCAAAAAAGCAACTGAAGAGTACAATGTTGTTAATGTTGTCCACTTTGGCACACATGATTTGTCCCAGAATAATGTGCGTTCTGTACAGAAGGATTTTCAGAATTTGGGCCAGGAGCTTCAACAGTTATGCCCCGTACACGCGGTTGGATTTTCCGATGGAAAATGTTTGATAGGAGCTTGTTGTCAGGAATTTCAACCGCGTGTAGGCTCCATCAGACATTTTCCTTTGGAATTTCCGTCACACAAAATTTGAGAGCTGGATCTCAAATTTTCCGACAACAAAATCAGTTTGCGTAAATTCCAATCGTGTGTACAGAATTCCGGCACACAAAGTGCCACGCATGCTCGGAATCAAGCAGAAGAGCAGCACTGGCTATTGAACTTCATTTTTCCCAGCTCATCATAAGTGTTATACGTCACCTTGTTCTTGACGATTGGAATTTCTGACCAACTTTGTGTGATCGTGTGTATGCAAGATAAGTTTGAGCCAACATCTGTCGGAAAAAAAACATGGATTTTGTTGTCGGAAAATCCTATTGTGTGTACAGGGCATTAGGTGTACTGATACATTTTCAGAGGTCTTATCTGTGCATAATGGACAACAAGAGAAAGTACTTTGTATAGCAGAGTTCAATGTTTGGGTAAAGGATTGGTACAAAGGTGAAGGTTTTGGTTATATTAGTCATGATGCTATCCAGTGGTCTGACATTGAGCTTTACAATAGAGATGGCCTGCAACCCTCGCACTCAGAAATGGGGGCAGAGATGTAATTGATGAGGATAAT
The DNA here is from genome assembly GCF_037356315.1 of Lithobates pipiens. Lineage (NCBI taxonomy): Eukaryota > Metazoa > Chordata > Amphibia > Anura > Ranidae > Lithobates > Lithobates pipiens. The sequence continues at coordinate 670,627,762 of NW_027507903.1, forward strand.
TTCTGTCCACAGCAGGTTGAAACAAATGCGAGGGTTTGTATTGCTAATGACTGGGCTGATGGGGTGGTCACTTCAGTTGAAGATTCTGGTGGTAAAAATAAAGCAGTTGATAGTAGTGTTTGTCATGTCATGTGCACTAATGCTTGTAGTTTAGGCAAAAAGCTGACAACTCTTAGGTCTAGGGCAGAGGTGGACTGACCATTCGGGCAGTTTAGGCACTGCCCTGGGATCCGTGGCCAGTAGGGGGCCCCATGACAGCTTCCACTTCGATCTACCCCTCAATCACAGCTAGCCGACGGGTAGATCAGGTCCTTGTCAGAAACCATGAATCAGATCAAGACAGAAGTACATTTAAATCACACTTGTTTAATAATTAAAATAAATAGAACAAACATAGTCAAAACATAGCCAAAGTTTGGTAACAGGAATGGATAGTCAGACAAGCCAGAAAGTCAGGAAGCCAGAGATCAGCGTAGTGGAACAGCAAGCAGGATCTGGAGCCAGAAGGAATGTCAGCAAGCCTTTAACACGAATGCAGGAGATGTTGACCAAGGCAAAGGCAGAGATCATCTGGGCTGGAGTAAGTAGGCAAGACTGATGGATATCATCAACAGGGGAGTCACTGTGGAGAGAGATAGGAGCTGGCAATTAGCCGACAGTTGAGCGGCCAGCTCAGAGAAGGAAGGGTTGAGCCCAGCCCTGATAGTCCCGAGTCCCTGCTCCCCGCTAAGAGACTGCAGTGTAAATAGACCTCTTGTGATGCGCTCCTCTGCCCCCGCCCCTCCTTCCCTCCCATCCACTACAAAGTGCTTGTATTTGTCATCACCTCGGATGAACAAGAAGAGAGGAGGGCTGGCGGGGAGTAGCGCATCACGAGAGGTCTGTTTACAGCCACTTCCCGTGCTACTCTGCATTTGGGAAGGAAAGTGCAGCTGATTGTATGCTGCTGTGTGCCCTGTTGTCTGTTCCATGCCCTGCTGTGTGCCCTCATGCCCTGCTGTTTGCCCCCGCACCCTGCTCTGTGCCCCCATGCCCTGCTGTGTGCACCCATGGCCTGCTCTTTTCCCCATGCCCTGCTGTATGCCCCACACCCTGCTCTGTGATCACATGCCCTGTTCTGCATTTGATTACACAGTGGCTGCAAGTGATGGACACAGTGGCTGCATTTGATGGGCACAGTGGCTGCAATTGATGGGCACAGTGGCTGTATTTGATGGGACAGTAGCTGCATTTGATGGGCCCAGTGGCTGCAATCAATGGGCACAGTGGCTGCAATTGATATCACAGTAGCTGCATTTGATGGGTACAGTGGCTGCATTGTATGGGCAAAGCGGCTGAAATTGATGGCACAGTGGCTGCTTTTGATGGCACAGTGGCTGCATTTGATGGGCACAGCGGCTGCATTTGATGGCACAGTGGCTGCATTTGATGGCACAGTGGCTGCATTTGATGGGCACAGCTGCTGCATTTGATGGCACAGTGGCTGAATTTGATGGCACAGTGGCTGCATTTGATGGCACAGTGGCTGCATTTGATGGGCACAGCTGCTGCATTTGATGGCACAGTGGCTGCATTTGATGGGCACAGCTGCTGCATTTGATGGCACAGTGGCTACAATTGATGTTTTTTTTTTTTTTTCTGACGAAAATGTGTTTGTTTTAATTTCATTCATTTTTTGGGTCATTCGTTATGATCGAAATGCATACATTTGTGAATTTGAAAATTCAGAAATTTGAAAATCCAAAAATAAGAAAGAAAATTCAACAATTCTAAAGAATGAAAATCCAAAATAAAAACTAACTAACAATAAATATTACTAACTATTAAATTATAGATATTGGGATTTCCTTTCAAATTTGGCTGTCTGTGAATGTAACAAATACAAATTTATTCAAAGTTATGAGTTATCCGGATAACGAATGTTGCATCTAAATAAATGGAACGTAACAAATTAATAATAATAATAATAATAATAATAAAACATTGACAAGAAGAAGGAAAAATAGTTTTTGGAACTTTCAATGAGGTGTAACGGGGCCGTTCAAATCCCCTTCTCCATCCCAGTTCAATATATTATATAAAAAGAGCAAGAGGTGGGACTTTACATGAAGCACATTGGAGCAATTGGACAGATTGAATGAAAGACAGCTTTTAAATGGTTCAAATTATCATACAATTTTCATATTTATGCATTTTGCTATATATCAATATTTTTACAATTCATTAGAACCAAATATTGCACATTAACCACTTCAGCCCCGGACCAATTTGCAGCCAAAGGACCAGGCCCCTTTTGGCGATTCGGCACTGCGTCATTTTAACTGACAATTGCGCGGTCGTGCGACGTGGCTCCCAAACAATATTGGCGTCCTTTTTTTCCCACAAATAGAGCTTTCTTTTGGTGGTATTTGATCATCTCTGCAGTTTTTATTTTTTGCGATATAAACAAAAATAGAGCGACAATTTTGAAAAAAATTCAATATTTTTTACTTTTTGCTATAATAAATATCCCCAATAAAAATATATAAAAAAACATTTTTTTCGTCAGTTTAGGCCAATATGTATTCTTCTACATATTTTTGGTAAAAAAAAAAAAACGCAATTAGTGATTATTGATTGGTTTGCGCAAAAGTTATAGCGTTTACAAAATAGGGGATAGTTTTATAGCATTTTTATTAATATTTTTTTTTACTAGTAATGGCGGTGATCAGCGATTTTTATTGTGACTGCGACATTATGGCAGACACATTGGACATTTTTGACACATTTTTGGGACCATTGTCATTTATACAGCAATCAGTGTTATTTAAATGCACTGATTCCTGTGTAAATGACACTGGCAGTGAAGGAGTTAACCACTAGGGGGCAGTGTAGGCGTTATTATGACGTTATGTGTTTTTTTTATTGTAGGGGGTGTGGCCTGGCATGTGACGTCACTCATCGTCTTTCCCTATAACAGGGAACAGACGATCAGTGATGGGCTCAGTAGGAAGCACGGGGAGAGCTTTGTTTACACAGACCTCTCCTCGTTCTTCAGCTCTGTGACCCGATCGCGGGACACCAGCAGCGATCGGGTCCGCTGGTCACGCGGCCACGGTCACGGAGCTCAGGACTGGGTCGGGAGCTCGCCGCTGGCGACGTGCTCGCGACCCACGGCTGGGCACTTAAAGAGCCACGTAAGGTACAGGATTGTGCCCAGCCGTGCCATTCTGCTGACGTATATGTGTAGGAGGCGGTCCTTAAGCGGTTAATTGACATTCCAACAAGGAGTTATTACATATTATACAAATACATGAAATAGTTGATGCATAAATACATACATTGTAGTTAATACCTGTAAAAATTAATGACGCACAGAAGTATCACTAAGAGGAAATAAGAAAAGGATGAAATAAATTAAAAGGATAAAAGTTCATGAATGTATGCACTTCGATAGTTATTAGCTCTATGCGTTTCAAGGCCTTATAGTCTCTCATCAGGAGCAAAAACTGTAGTAGTTATCTACAGATAAATATTGATATATAGCAAAATGCATAAAAATTAAATATGACAATTTTATGACAATTTGAACCATTTAAAAGCTGTCTTTCATTCAATCTGTCTAATTGCTCCTGTGTGCTTCATGTAAAGCCTCTTGCTCTTTTTATATAATAATAAAACATTATTATTATTATCATTATTATTGTTATTTATTATTATTAATTGATTGCGTTCCATTCGCTTAGATACGGCATTTGTTATTTTGGATAATTTGTAAATTTGAATCAATTTGTGTTCGTTACGTTCACTATTAGACAAATTTGAGGAAATTCCAATACTTGTAATTTAATAGTTAAGTTATTATTAGTTATTATTTCAGATTTTCACATTATGGGGTTTTCAGATATTCGATTTTTCGTTCTTATTTTTTAATTTTTGTTCTTTTTTTATATTTTCGGATTTTTGTTCTTTTGAATTTTTGGATTTTCGTTCTTATGTTCAGATTTTCTAATTTCCAAATTTCTGGATTTTCAAATTTCCGAACAATCAGAAAAATTCATTAAACTGGTTCGTTAATTTGGATATTTAATTAATTTTCGTACCTGGGGGGTGTCTATAGTATGCCTGTAAAGGGGCACATGTTTCCCCTGTTTAGAACAGTCTGAGAGCAAAATTACATTTCTAAAGGAAAAAAAGTCATTTAAAACTGATTGCGGCTGTAATGAATTGTCAGGTCCCGGCAATATAGATAAAAGTCATTTAAAAAAAGAGCATGGGATCCCCCCCTCCCTGTCCATTACCAGGCCCTTTGGGTCTGGTATGAATATTAAGGGGAACCCCGAATGAAAATTTAAAAAAAAATTGCGTGGGGGCCCCCCTAAAATCAACCCTTCGGGTCTGATATGGAAAGCAAGGGCAACACTGCGCCAAATAAAAAATAAAAAAATGGCATAAGGGCCCCCCCCCCCCAAAATCTATTCCAGACCATTATCAGAGTACACAACCTTACAGGCCGCAGGAAAAGGGGGGGAGGAAAGAGCGCCCCCCTCCTGAACCGTACCAGGCCATATGCCCTCAACATAGGGAGGGTACTTTGGGGGGCCCCATGTTGATGGGGACAAGGGCCTCATCCCCACAACCCTTGTCCGGTGGTTGTGGGGGTCTGCGGGAGGGGGGCTTAGCGGAAGCTGGAAGCCCTCTTTAACAAGGGAAAACCCAGATCGAGGCCTCCTCTTTGTGTAATGGTAATGGGGTAACAAATGTACCCTTACCACTTCACAAAAAAGTGACAAGACACAGCTTGGGGAGAAGTCCTTTAAAAAATAAAAAAATAAAAATGTCCCACAATGTCCATTCATCTTTTCTATCACGCCACGACAGACTGAAAAAGAAAAAAATAATAATCTGCCACCGATGGGCAGAGGGTGGGGCTACCCGGTGACATAAACGGGTGACCCCGCCGCCTCTGACACCACTACAAAGCCATAGGGAAGTCCCCATGGCATCAGAGGGGACTGGGTCACCCGGTTACGTCACCTCAGTTATATAAGAACTGTCACAAGCCAAGAAGTGGCAGGCGGCGGGAGCCTCCCATGGAGGCAGATCGGTGGTGGATTTTTTGGTCTGTCACAGCGTGATAGAAGAAGATGAATGGACACCGTGGGACATTTTTATTTTTTTTATTAAAGGACTTGTCCCCAACCTGTGTCTTGTCGTTTTGAAAATTTTTGCACTTTTTTTGTGAAATGGTAGGGGTACATTTGTACCCTCTTACCATTTCACACGGGGGGAGGCTGGGATCTGGGGGTCCCCTTGTTAAAGAGGGCTTCCAGATTCCAATAAGCCCCCCACCCACAGACTCCCACAACCACCGGGCAAGGGTTGTGGGAATAAGTCCTTTGTCCCCATCAACATGGGGACAAGGTTCTTTGGGGGGCTACCCCAAAGCACCCTCCCCATGTTGAGGGCATGTGGCCTGGTACAGTTCAGGAAGGGGGCTCTCTCTTGTCCCCCCTCTTTTCCTGTGGCCTGCCAGGTTGCCATTTTTTTACATTTTGGCGCAGGGTTCCCCTTAAGATCCATAACAGATCTGATTCTCAGCAGCCCCTTTGGGGTTACCACTTGAGCTCTCACTGAGTCAGTGTCAGGCTTAACCTTAGGGGGTACCACTACATATGTTATGTAGGTGTGGTCAAAGCCTGACCGCATGGATAATCTCAGCAACCTGGCACCTGAATGATTGATAATTCAATATTAACTGTCATCAAAAACTGACACAGTTCAATGTTCAGAATTTTTATTAAAAGAGCAGAAAAAGCAAAAATGTAATATAAATTGGCATAAAAAAGTCACATTTTCAGTATTCTTTTTCATTAAAAAAAAGCTGCCACCAAGTCCATTCTTTCCAACAGAGGATCACATGTAAACAAAGCCCAAGCTGTAAAAGAAGATCTATATTTAACTTTTCAGTGGCTATGCCTTCAAAGTCCCCCATGGTGGTGCTTTGAAGTCCCCCATGGTGGTGCTTCAAAGTCCCTCATGGTGGTGCTTAGAAGTCCCCCATGGTGGTGCTTCGAAGTCCCTCATGGTGGTGCTTCGAAGTCCCTCATGGTGGTGCTTAGAAGTGCCTCATGGTGGTGCTTCGAAGTCCCCCATGGTGGTGCTTCGAAGTCCCTCATGGTGGTGCTTCGAAGTCCCCCATGGTGGTGCTTCAAAGTCCCTCATGGTGGTGCTTCGAAGTCCCCCATGGTGGTGCTTCGAAGTCCCTCATGGTGGTGCTTTCCAACAGAGGATCACATGTAAACAAAGCCCAAGCTGTAAAAGAAGAACTATATTTAACTTTTCAGTGGCTATGCCTTCGAAGTCCCTCATGGTGGTGCTTCAAAGTCCCTCATGGTGGTGCTTCGAAGTCCCTCATGGTGGTGCTTCGAAGTCCCCCATGGTGGTGCTTCGAAGTCCCTCATGGTGGTGCTTTCCAACAGAGGATCACATGTAAACAAAGCCCAAGCTGTAAAAGAAGAACTATATTTAACTTTTCAGTGGCTATGCCTTCGAAGTCCCTCATGGTGGTGCTTCAAAGTCCCTCATGGTGGTGCTTCGAAGTCCCCCATGGTGGTGCTTCGAAGTCCCCCATGGTGGTGCTTCTAAGTCCCTCATGGTGGTGCTTCGAAGTCCCCCATGGTGGTGCTTCGAAGTCCCTCATGGTGGTGCTTTCCAACAGAGGATCACATGTAAACAAAGCCCAAGCTGTAAAAGAAGATCTATATTTAACTTTTCATTGGCTATGCCTTCGAAGTCCCTCATGGTGGTGCTTCGAAGTCCCCCATGGTGGCTGGGTGGCAACCATGGCCCCTCCGTAGATACAGTGGAGGAGTAAACTTAGCCACCCAAGAAAAGGATACATGTTCTTTTTATTATTGGCTGTAGTAAAATAGGACACTAGAAAGGGTGAGATGAATAGAAAATATGTACATCTTTGTAACAAGAGATCAAATGTAACAATTCTAGAGAATGTGAGAGGGAATTAGCAAATAACTGAAACCAACGGTCACCAATTCCCTCTGGTGTTCTTTAGCTACTTGAAGACCAGGCATTTTCTGGCACTTTTTGTTAAAAAGTAAAAATAAGTATTTTTCTGCTAGAAAATGACTTAGAACCCCAAAAATAATATCGTTTTTTATTTTTATTTTTATTTTAGCAGAGACCCTACAGAATAAAATGGTGATTGTTGCAATTTTTGTGCAGTGGTTTTTCAAATGCTATTTTTTGGGGAAAAAATACACTTTAATCAATTTTAATGCAAAAAAAAAAAAACCCACAATATACAGAGCCTTGAAAAAGTATTCATACCCCTTGAAATTTTCCATATTTTGTCATGTTACAACCAAAAATGTAAATGTATTTTATTAGGATTTTATGTGATAGACCAACGCAAAGTGTTACATAATTGTGAAGTGGAAGGAAAATGATAAATGGTTTTCGACATTTTTATGTATCACGATCCGATAAGACTCATTCCGACGGATTCTCCGACTGTGTGTACAAGGGCTTAGAATGGCCCAGTCACAGTCCAGACCTCAATCCAATTGAAAATCTTAGTTACATAGTAGGTGAGGTTTCAAAAATACACAAGTCCAACCTATGTGTGCGACTGACAGCCATAACCCCGGTAAACCACTTGCAAACCGCAGCGTATATATATATATATATATATATATATATATATATATATATATATATATATATATATATATATATATATATATATATATACGTATTGCCATAGCTCCCAACTTTCCCTGATTTGGAGGGACTGTCCCTGATTTGGAGCAATGTCCCTCTATCCCTCTGTCCCCCTCATTTGCCCCTCATTTTGTTCTGATCTATAGTTGTAGTTGTATATAAAATACACTTTTTATCTTTCAAAAAGTGTTTCCCAGTGCTAAATCTTTCATCCAAACTATAAATTGCTGCATTTGTAAATTTTAAAAGCCAATATAAATAGTGGTGGTACAAAGTCCCTTGTGAATTTAATTAATAATTTTTTTGGTTAATTCTCCTTTCTCCTTTAAGGGGGTGTGATGGGGGCATGCCCTATGCCTACATACATTTGCTAGTAAGACTGCTTTCACACCGCCGAGTCTATAGCGTTGGCGTTAAAACGCCGTTTTACTGTCGGATTTGCAGTGCATTTCGGCCGCTAACTGGGGCGCTTTTACCCCCGCTAGTGGCCGAGAAAGGGTTAAAACCGCCCGCAATATGCCGCAATAGCGGCGTTTTGCCAGCGGTATTGCAGCGCTGCCCCATTGATTTCAATGGGGAGCAGCAGTGGAGGGAGCCGCTCCTTCACCGCTCCAAAGAAGCTGCTGGCAGGACTTTTCCTGACACCCTGCCAGCACACCTCTCTGTTGTGAAAGCCATCAGGGCTTTCACACTGGAATGGATGGTGCAGCAGTTTGAGGGCGGATTGCAGGCGCTATTTCTAATGCTATAGAGCTTGCTAAAGGCCCTCAGTGTGAAAGGGCTCTAAGTGTCCCTCATTCGCATCTCAAAATGTTGGGAGGTATGGTATTGCAGTCTTCAAGTGGCTAGGATTGTTACATTGTATCTATTGCTATAAAGACGCATCTATATCCTATACTCCGTAGTTCCACCTAGTTGCCATAATGCGGTATTTTTACTACTGCCCATAATAAAAAACAAACATTTGTTCAAAAGAGAAAATAGCCTAAAGGGCATTTGTTTTTGCCCGATTTGCACAAAACAAATGTACATACAGATAAGCTGTACGAATGGATATGCAATTGTTATATAAAAAGACCTCCTAAAGCAGGGGTGTCCAACCTTTTGTCTCTCCTGGGCCACATTGGAAGAAGAGGACCTGTCTTGGACCGCACATGATAAAACACTAACAATAAGAATAGCTGATGAGCAGGGCCCTGCTTTTCTATGCCAGTCACCATCACGGGTGCTATGCCAAACATAGCATCTCCAGAATCCCCCCCCCCCCCCACCAGATTTGCCCTGACCACATTCATAGCCACACATTTACAATTTTGTGTTGCCATGTATACGGCCCACGGGCCGTGGGTTGGATATCCCTGTCCTAAAGTGTTACATTTAAAGATTCATCACAGAAGACAGGTAACTGGCAATTTTAGGAGATGATCAGGCATAGGAGCCTGTACATTTCTCTTGGTTTTTAGCCCGTTTTATATTACTGTAGTAGGAAGTGGGAGAATAAAAGAGCAGATAGAGATGGGAGAAATCTTCTGAGGGTCAACAGAACACTTCAAAATAATTCCTTCTCACAGATATGAGCATCATTCAAGAAACCTCAAGAGCAGATAGAGACGGGAGGTGTCTTCTGAGGTTCAGCGTCACACTTCAGAATAATTTCTTCTCACAGATGTACCAACAATTCACAGTGCAACGAGCATTATTCAAGCCTTTTCCTTTCAACTGAGCACACTTTTCATATTTATGATCAGGCTGGTTTTTTAGCCACAACCTGTAAAGAACAAATTCCATTAGTGACCAGGGCTGAAACTGATACTAAGCAGGATAGTAACAGGGGCTTCCTAAATGTTCTCTGAACCTAAAAATATACAAATAGTGATATTCACAATGGGTACATTATATAAAATAATCATCAACATCTATACAGGCAATAGGGCTGATCACATTTATGACTTGCAATTCCTAGTGCAAGGTCCAAAGAAATCAGATGTGGAGGGGGCATAGGTGTGTGCACAGGGTGTGCCGGATGTTCCTGGGCACACCCTAAGTCACCCCATGTACATTAGCATTATCGCTTTGTGTGCCAGCAAGAAGATGGGAAAGATCTCCATCTTACCAGCTCTGCCATAAGAGAAGTGGTGGCAGGGAGACTGATAGCAGAAGTGATAGGAGAAGTGCCGGCAGGGAGACTGATCTCACAGACAGTGCCATATATATGTAGACACATGTGTGTGTTGATGTTTAGGGTGCTCACCCTAATGCAATAGGCTGCGCACACCTATGGGAGGGGTAGACATGTGCATTCATTTTCGTCCGAATGCATTTTCGTCCGAATTTCAGATATTTTCGTTATTGTTTTAACAAACAATAACGAAAGTGCAGAATCCGAAAAACGAAAGAGCCGACATATATAAAATTAGGGCTGTTACTGATTAAAATTTTTGTGTTCGATTAAGCGATTTTTTTTAAAATCGATTAATCGACTAATTTTGATTAATTATAACGCACATACAGATCCAACTACTTTTAGCTGATCTCCTTGCATTGCAACTCTGCATTAGTCAGTGGTAAATGTGGCATACACTGTTGTAATGGAAATGTGTAAGTTCTGTATATAATTGTATTCTATTTTATATATATATATTGCACACTGTCCTCACTGTGCACACGGCAGTAATAATGTTTTAGTACATGTTTTGCATTCTTTCGAGTCCTGATTAGAATTAGCCTGCCTATGATACGCCCCTTGTTACCATAAACGTACAATTGTAATATTAATGTTATACCTACGTAATCAAGTGTATAAAAACCTTCACATGCGTCATAATAAAAGAGAACGGATATTTGGAAAGATGCTGAGAGTATCTTTTGTGTCTGTTCCCTACTGCAGTAGTTATTATTAAATTGGAACAACTAATCAATATGAGGATAGGAGTTGCCTATCTATAAAATATCTATGTCAATAGCAAAAAGTAAAAATTATTGCATTTTTTTCTAAATTGTCGCTCTATTTTTGTTTATAGCGCAAAAAATAAAAACCACAGAGGGGATCATATACCACAAAAAGAAAGCTCTATTTGTGGGAAAAAAAGGACGTCAATTCTGTTTGGGAGCCACGTCGCACGACCGCGCAATTGTCAGTTAAAGTGACGCAGTGCCGAATCACAAAAAGAGGCTTGGTCCTTTAGCTGGAAAACGGTCCGGGACTTAAGTGGTTAATAATCATACCAGGCACAAAGGGCCTGGTAATGGACTGGGGGGATCCCATGCTGTTTTTTTCAATGAGTTTTATCTATATCGTTGAGACCCGACAATTCATTACAGCTGCGATCAGATTTAAATGACAATTTTTCCTTTAGGAATGTCATTTTGCTGTGGTATTGTTCTAAACACTGGACAAATTTGCCACTTCACAGTCATACAATAGACACCCCCCAGGTACGATATTTAAAGGAATATTTAATTTTTTTTGTTTCACTTTTGGCATTAAAAAATTCACTGCTCCCGAAAAAACGGCCATTTAAAAAATAAATAAATGCATTAATACATGTCCCCTGGGGCAGGTCTCGGGTCCCCAAACACTTTTTATGACAATAACTTGCACATTAGCCTTTAAAATTAGCACTTTTGATTATTCATGTTCGTGTCAAATTTTTTGCCTGTTCGGTATGTTCTGGTGCAAACCGAACCAGGGGGCGTTCGGCTCATCCCTAGAGCTAACATGATCCAATCACATTGGGCTTGTATATAGTCCAATCATAACCATTATGAATGGGTTATAGTTCATTCATTACAGTCAGACTTTCAAGGCCAGTGTTCTGATTACAGTTAGGGTTATTAAAGTCCTGTAATGAGCCTAGAAATATTCCTCTCAGTATGTACAGGGATACATAATACATGGTGTGCAATCAGTGTATGTACATTATTTATATTTACATATTTTTACACATGGGGGATTTGTGTGCATTTTATTTTAATTTAACATTTTCTTTTATTTTAAACGCTTTTTACTTTATTACTTTCACAATCTGCTAAGCCCTCTATGTGACAGAATTGTGCAGGTGACAGGTACTATTTATGGAGAAATAAGGTGTCTATTAGACCCCTGATGCCTCCTCTGTCCCAAGCTGATGAGGGGCAAGAAATCCCCAATTTGTTGCTTTCCTTCCCACCTTTGACCAGGATATGATAGCTGTGAACACAGAAGTGCTCAGAGCTGAACACTTCCAGGATCACTGAATACAGGAGAGATCAGAGGACATATCTTTTCCTGACTACTACACTCTCATCATCCTGGAGCAATTCTCATTAGTCCCAGGCTTCCAGGAGATAAGACCAGGCAGTGTGGTGGTGGGGAGTTGGCAACCATGAGCTTGTTTTAACACTTTAATTGTCATATTTATAACATGTCATTAGCAGTCAAAGGGTTAAAGTGCAGTTCACCCAAAATTACAGAGCAGTGCCAAATTGGTCAAGCATCAATTTGACCTGAATAGTAGCAATGGATCAAACCAAACTTCATCATCTGTGTGTATTTTCATCTCATCATTATGATTCCCGTGTGGATGAGACTGAACTTTTCTTCACCATGATATGTGTAACACCCTCTAGTAGTGTGCTATAGAGTATAAGTAAATGTACGCAGACCTGGCTGGTTGCTAGGCCTGTTTGTTTTCATTCTCGGCTGGATGTGGACCAGGGTAAAGCTGAGCGACTCACAGGTGGTGTCATCAGGACCTCCCATTTCTTTCCAGAGGCTTCTGGTGCTTTCTGGAAAGAGAAGTGGTGGGGAGGTGGAGCCCTGACCAATCCCCAATCTGGATTGGCAGGGGGCAGGCCTCTTTAAATGCCCAGGGTCAGCCCAGCTGGGCAGGAGTTTTCAGGTGGAAGAGCTGGAGTGGGAGGGTGCGGAAGCGGTCGTAGCCTTTGAGGGAGCCCCCTAGTCTGGGGGGTGACCTTGGGCCTGGGCTCGGGTGCAGTCGGGACCACATTCAGTAATGCATGAAGAGGTCCTGGACCGGAGGCACGAGAGAGAGCAAAGAGAGGACAGCGGGAGATTGCACTGCTAAGGGACTCCAGGGAGGACAATTGGTTGCAGCCAGGAGGGCTGGTGAATGAGGCACAGCCAGGAGGACTGGGGAGGCACGCGGGAGAGGACTGGGAGCCTGCAGTCTGAGATGGGTGGGTACAGGACCAGAAGTGTGAACTGTAGTGGAAGGGGCGGTGGAAGGAGGCAGCTGCAGCTAAGAGGGCTGGCAGGGCCTGTAGAAGGCTAACTGATCAGTAGCCATAGTTAGGGCAGCTAGCACGAGGACAAGTTCTGCTACACAATTGGGGCCCGCGGTCCCAGCCTGCAAAGGGCATTTGTTGAGCTCTCACTGAGTCAGTGTCAGGCTTAACCTTAGGGGGTACCACTACATATGTTATGTAGGTGTGGTCAAAGCCTGACCGCATGGATAATCTCAGCAACCTGGCACCTGAATGATTGATAATTCAATATTAACTGTCATCAAAAACTGACACAGTTCAATGTTCAGCATTTTTATTAAAAGAGCAGAAACAGCAAAAATGTAATATAAATTGGCATAAAAAAGTCACATTTTCAGTATTCTTTTTAATAAAAAAAAGCTGCCACCAAGTCCATTCTTTCCAACAGAGGATCACATGTAAACAAAGCCCAACCTGTAAAAGAAGATCTATATTTTCAGCGGCTATGCCTTCGAAGTCCCCCATGGTGGTGGTCTCCAGAAGAGCCACAAATTCAATGTAGAGTCCATAGGCTCGCATTGGATGTGATGATGCTGAGGGACAGTCCGCTGCCAGAGCATAAGAGAGCACGGCCTGCTGAGCGAGTGGAGGATCAGGTAAGTAAAAGATCTTCTCCTCTCTCCTCGAATATAAGAGCAGTTGATCCAGTTTGCCAGCATTGGGCTGTAAAGCAACACGTCATCACACCTACTGTGAGCGCAAGATTAATTTGCTAGTCCAAATATGCATGTAGAAGGAAGGATCCACCGCTCCAGGCGGATCCACCAGGAAACTGGCCGCTCCGAACAGATAGGGGTCCCAGGTGCAGGCTGATTGCACTAACCAAATGGAAGAACCGAAAAAACTCTGGATAGCCGCACTCCGGATCAGGTAAAATAGGTTGTGTGTTTATTAATTCCACTAAAAAACCTTCACATCATACAAGTCACAACAGCAAAGGGAATGTAGAACAGGGAATTCTGACGCGCTTCACGCTGAAATTAGCGCTTACTCATGACAGGTTTTTTAGTGAAATTAATAAACGCACAACCTATTTTACCTGATCCGGAGTGCGGCTATCCAGAGTTTTTTCCAAATATGCATGTGTTTTATAATAGATGAGGTCATTGTGCCCTTTTTTGTGTAAGCAAAGGAAGATGAGTGTGAAGACCAGTCTGGGTGGCAACCATGGCCCCTCCGTAGATACAGTGGAGGAGTAAACTTAGCCACCCAAGAAAAGGATACATGTTCTTTTTATTATTGGCTGTAGTAAAATAGGACATTATGGCCACTAGAAAGGGACAGATGAATAGAAAATATGTACATCTTTGTAACAAGAGATCAAATGTAACAATTCTAGAGAATGTGAGAGGGAATTAGAAAATAAATGAAACAAACGGTCACTAATTCCCTCTGGTATTCTTTAGCTACTTGAAGATCAGGCCTTTTCTGGCACTTTTTGTTATATTTACATTTATATTTATATATTATTATTTTTTATTTTTTTTAAAGCAAAAACCCTAGAGAATAAAGTGGTGATTATTGCAATTTTTGCACAGCGGTTTTTTCAAATGCTTTTTTTTTGGGAAAAAATACACTTTAATTAATTTTAATGAAAAAAAAAAAAACAATATAACCCATTTCCTTTAGTAAAATAGAAAAGATGATTTTACGCCAAGTAAATAGATACCTTACATGTCATGCTTTAAAATTGTGCACACTCATGTAATGGCAACAAACTATAATCCTTAAAAATCTCTATAGGTGACACTTTAAAAATGTTTAAAATGTACCGGTTTAAAGTTTCAGGGGAGATCTAGCAGTAGAATTATTGCTCTTGCTCTAACGATCGTGGCGATACCTCACATATGTGGTGCAAACACCGTTTACATATGTGTGCGCGACCTACGAATGAGCACAGAGAGATGGGGGCACTTCTTTACATTTTTTCTGAAATAATTTTTCATTTTATTATTTTGTTTTATTTTTTACACTGTCTCTTTTTTAATTTTTTTTAATCACTTTAATTCCTATTACAAGGAATTTAAACATCCCTTGTGATAGAAATAAAGGATGACGGGTCCTCTTTATGAGATCTGGTGTTTATAAGACCCCAAATCTCTCCTTTACTTTTAAAAGCATCAGATAAAACATAAAAATAAAAAAATAAAATAAAACACTGATCTCATGCTTTAAAAAAAAAAAAAAAAAAGTTTACTTCTGCCCTAGATCTGAAGGGAAGTCATGACATCACTGAGGTCCTCCTATATCAATGCAATCTGGTCTCTCCTCACCTCTGTGACCATACGTGTCAACCGCTGGATCATTTCACAGACTCTCTGGTAAGAACGGTAAGCCCGAGAAACACAGTTGAGCAGTGGGAGGTGGGTCAACCTCCTGCTACTCCTAGAAGTGATCCAGTGGCTAATAAGCCACTCAGATCATTTTAAACCCCTTTCACACTGGGAAGCTTTGCAGGCGCTACAGCGCTAAAAATAGCATCTGAAAAGCACCCTGAAAGAGCCGCTCCTGTCTCTCCAGTGTAAAATCATAAGCCCGCAACCAAAACCTCCTGGTCTCCACCAACCGTCTTTGGGCAGACTATCTCCCCAAAGACCAAAGCGAAGAGTCTCGGGGTTATTTTAGACGCACAAATGTCAATGGATGCGCAAATAGGATCTGTAGTCAGTCGATCTCACCATCTGCTGCGCATGCTTCGCAGACTCATCCCTTTTATCCCAAAGAATGACAAAGCAGTGGTAGTTGGAACAATCATTAATTCAGGACTGGACTACGCAAACTCGCTTTACATAGGATTACCACAATATCAACTTGCGCGATTACAACTGATCCAAAACACGGTGGCAAGGCTGATAACAGGAAAAAAACCCTGGGAATCCATTTCTCCTTCACTGAGGAGCTTACATTGGCTAACCGTAAAAAATCGGATCATGTTCAAGCAGGGCCGGTGCTACCACTAGGCGGACTAGGCAACCGCCTAGGGCGCACTGCCGCCTAGGGCGCCCGGCCGCTGGTTAGTCTATTCCTCTCCTACACTTTCCAGAGAGCTTGCAAGTATCCACCAGGCAGCCACTCTGATATGTGTCAAGCAGCAGCACCAACCCCGCCTCCCCCCGCGCAGCTCTCCTCTCTGACATCGTGTGCAACAAACACAGTGCCCCCCCCCCTTAGAGCGCTCCCCCGCCCTGACGTATGTCCGGCAATGATTGATCATGATGTCACATCAGATCAGCTACACACTTCTCCCGAGTCCCGCCCCTCTGTGGGCTCCGTCCAATCCACCTCCAGCATGTCTGCCCCAAGCAGCTTCACACTTCTCTCCAGCCTCGTCCCTCCTGTGAGCTCCGTCTGTGAAGGGGAGGTGGGCGGGAAGATTAAAATCAAGCAGCCGAGCCAACAGCCACACTGAGAAACTGCTGCATGAACCAGTGAGCCCCGGAGACCATTCCAAGTGAGTGATCACTTTCACTGACCAGAGCCTGCTCCCCCCCCCCCCTCTCTCTGACCTCTGTCACCCCTCTCTTTCTCTCTCTCTGACCCCCCTCTCTCTCTCTCTGACCCCCCTCTCCCTTCTCTCTCTCTCTGACCCCCCCCTCCCTTCTCTCTCTCTCTAACCCCCCTCTCCCTTCTCTCTCTCTCTCTCTAACCCCCCTCTTTCTCTCTATCTCTCTCTGACCCCCCCCCCCTCTCTCTCTAACCCCCCTCTCCCTTCTCTCTCTCTAACCCCCCTCTTTCTATCTCTCTCTGACCCCCCCTCTCTCTCTGATCCCCCCTCTCCCTTCTCTCTCTTTGACCCCCCCTCTCCCTTCTCTCTCTCTCTAACCCCCCTCTTTCTCTCTATCTCTCTCTGACCCCCCTCTCTCTCTGATCCCCCCTCTCCCTTCTCTCTCTTTGACCCCCCCTCTCCCTTCTCTCTCTCTTGACCCCCTCTTTCTCTCTATCTCTCTCTGACCCCCCCTCTCTCTCTGATCCCCCCTCTCCCTTCTCTCTCTTTGACCCCCCCTCTCCCTTCTCTCTCTCTCTGACCCCCCCCTCTCTCTGACCTCTGTCCACCCCTCTCTTTCTCTCTATCTCTCTCTCTGACCTCTGTGACCCCTCTTTCTCTCTATCTCTCTCTGACCCCCCCTCTCTCTCTCTCTCTCTCTCTCTCTCTCTCTGACCCCCCTATTTCTCTCTCTCTCTCTCTCTCTCTCTCTCTCTCTCTCTCTCTCTGATTCCCCCTCTCTCTCTCTCTGATGCCCCCCCTCTCTCTCTCTCTGATGCCCCTCCCTCTCTCTCTCTCTGATGCCCCCCTCTCTCTGACGCCCATTT